>NW_004444227.1:1369986-1372188 GCF_000243295.1 Trichechus manatus latirostris | reverse complement strand
GTATACAGGTATTTACTGTGCCACGTTTCTTTAGATCCTATGTATGTTTTCCCAGTAATCTTTTACTCTATTCAGTATCTAATAAAAACAATTCAGTTAAAAAAAAATGGGTTCTGATTTTAAGATACTTAGAAACTCGATTCAAAAGCAAACTAAATTATTCATGTAATAATTGCATTTATATATTTTCTCTACACTTGTCTAGTAATAAACAATGCAAAGTTATCAGTATTCAAACGGTCAAACTCATCCCTATTACCAGTTTTTTCTTCGAGAAAAGAAGACATGCCATGTCTAAAACCTAACAGCACTTACTTTTACCTATTTTACTGAATGATTTAAGCTTGCAGCCTGATGGGTAAGACAGGATAACCTTCAGAATCTGAAGCAATGTGATACCTTTTGAACTGTTTATCAAGGCAGAATTATAAGATATAGGTTCATAATATGGAGAAGTTTCTATTGTCCCCACTTTGTGATAAGGGAAATTAGTAAAGTCATAATTTCACTTATCATTTATACCCTAATGCATCTTTAGAAGCCTGACCTTGTAAGCCAGATAAATGCCACACTAGCAGACCCCAGCTGACATGGTTTTTAGGAATGCTTTCCAACAGACGTGGCACAGCTCTGGTCTAGCAAATAGTCTCTACTGAGCCTTGCAGTAAAACAGACAAGTTTACTGGAGACAAAAATGGGAGAACTTATTCACAACGTATAATGCAGGAGAAATTTCATAGGTTCCCTCTCGGGGTTCAACTGTAGCTGCCAAGCATATACAGTTTGAAGAAGGCAGTTCCAGCTTTCAGAGTGTGTAGAACCGTGTTTTCAAAATCTGAGACAAATCTGATCAATTAAAGGAAACAAAATAAAAAGACTAATAGTTGCTGAGCTGGAAGAACCACCTGCCCAAGTATGAATAAGAGAATGCTTCATGTTAAAAACTGTAAGGTCAGGAGAGATTCAGGATCAAGTAGAAAGGGTTATAACTATATTTATAAAAACTGTGGGGTCAAGAGCAGTTCAGGATCAAGCAGAGAGGGTTGTAATTATATTTATAGTCTGTTACATTAAAACTTTAATACTGGAGAGAATTTGAATGGTTGCTCTATGAAGTATCCCTCCCCATATTGCATCTATCCAAATGGGTTTGCTGTCAATTCCAAAGACAATTCCTCATTAATAGTTACCCTGCTATCATACCCCCCTCTAACATGCAGAGAGCTGAGTATGTGCTTAGCTATGCACGTATGTGTCTGTTACCCCTATCAAATTTACTAAGACCAAACTAAAAAATTTGCAAGGGTGAAAAAAAAATTCACCTAAAACACAAAACAAAAAACTGTATAACTCAAATATCTTTAATACACAAACTTTGCTAATAGTATAGATCATACCTACTTCGCATATTCCTTCAATCTCCAAAAAAGTAACTTGAAGCTAAAGACCTGTACAACTTTTGATTATCTACCAACCAAATGTTACTTGCTTTTTACAAGTACTACTGCAACACAGGAGCCCTGGTGGTGCGGTGGTTAAGAGCTCAGCTGCTAACCAAAAGGTCAGCAGTTTGAATCCACCAGCCACTCTTTGGAAACCCTATGGGGCAGTTCTACTCTGCCCTAGAGGGTCTCTATGAGTCATAATCGACTGGACTGTAAAGGGTTTGGTTTTGGTTTTTTACTGTAACATAATTCATGCTGAAACCCCAACATAAGCATTTATAACATAAATATGACAGTAAAAGGAGATCTCCACCAACCACTCAAACCAACAGTGATCCATTAACTACAAATATGAAATAGCCCAATGATTCCATGGACAAGAACATGCAATCAGCTTGGGATGGTTCAATCATGTACCAGCTTTGCCATTATTCTATGTCTCTGAGTAAATAAAAATCATTTAGATTTTACAGGAATATTTACTGAAAAGCAGTTAAACTACAGTTAAAACATTGAGAAGAAATGAGAATACATCCATAACAGAGTATACTATTCAGCTATTACAAAGGATAATGTAAATATAGCTATGACAGGACACTCCCAATATATTGGTTACATAAAGGGTACCTTCCTCTAAAGTGAGAATAGCAGCACAACTGGAAGAACATAATCGATGTCACTGAATTGTGCATGTAGAAATTTTTGAAATGGTGTATCTTTGGCTATGTATACTTTCACCAAAAAAAAAAAAAGGTCG
>NW_004444227.1:1366682-1368791 GCF_000243295.1 Trichechus manatus latirostris | reverse complement strand
CCAAGGCTGATTCCTATGAGGCAGAGGTCAGACATACCTCCTCTCTCCACGCTTTTTACCAATTCTGACACTGGCCATTCATCCCATAGCACTCTCTACTTCTCTGCTGGGTTCGATAATTCATTGTAATGGCCATGCAGAACTCACAGACCATACACACAGTTATGGGGTTTATTAGCGAAGTAACAGTTTGCAATTTAACATATAGTTCTTCCATCAGGACAGCCTCTTCTCAGGCGTGCCTGCAGGCAGGCCTGTCTCTGGCCCTCAGCCCAGCCTCTGCCCTGTTCCTGCAAGTGTTACAAAGCTCTTTAGCTCCGCCAATAAGTGCGGGTGCCAGCAAGCTTTGGCCTGAAGGCACTCAGCTCTCTCACTCCATGGGCCAGCAAGCCTAGTCTCCTAGACAAGTTCCCAGAGGCACCCTACTCTGCCAGCAAGCCTCTTGTCCAAAGGCACTCAGCTTTGTCGTTCTATGGCCGGGAAGCTCACCATGCAGCCTCCTGCCAGTCTCCCAGTTCTGCTGCCGCCATTTCTCTGCCACTGCTTCTCTCCATCTTGCCATCTCCAATGTTACAGCTCTCTCTGTCTCCTGGGTCTAGGAAGGTCTCAGAGCAGGGATCCCAGGTCCAAAGGACATGCCCCATTCTTGTCTCTTCTTCTTGGTGGTGGTCAGGTACCCCCTGTCCGCCTCTGAGATGGCTCATTTTAAGCCTAGGGGATGGCAAAACTGACCAATCCTCTCGTTAGGGTTTCATACACTTTATTTGCGTGGTCGTATCCCCGCAAGAGTGCCATGCACCTTTTTTGCATTATTAACAAGCTATCCAATCTCCTTAGTGGGCCACAAGCATCTTATTCGCATAGTCCCACCCAGTCATTTGGTGGGAATTACAAGACCACAGCTAGAAATGCCATATAAAAGCAATCCATTACACAGCAGACTATATGCATACTAAAATCATTTACTCAACACGGTAGTAGGCACTTTACATGCTCTCTCTTATTTACCTCCTCCTCAACTCTCTGTAGAGAATGTACCATGAGTCCCTTCCTACAAATTAGATGATTTACTCAATGACATGGCAGCAAATATTTAAACCTGGGTCTGACTCCAAACCCAGTCTACCTGCACTTACACTATGTTACCGTTCAAATTCTTATACCTTATAATAAAAAACCATTGCAGATCATTCAGGTCCTTCCCAACTGACTGTTTAACTCAGGAAAATATAGCACCTGCCCTGTGCTGTTCACTAAGAGCTTGAATGCAGAATTTCTTTGTTTTCCATTGCAGGCCCATCAGTTTCTTTTCTTTCATCTAATGAACTGAGCATTAGTATGCTCAAGGCACCTGTTATTGTTGTTGTTAGCTGCCACTGAGTTGATTCCGACTCATGGCAAGCCCATGTGTGCAGAGGAGAACTGCCTCATAAGGTCTTCAAGGCTGTGACCTTTCCGAAGTAGACTGCCAGGCCTGTCTTCTTCCATGGTGCTTCTGGGTGGGTTCGAATCACTAACCTTTTGGCTAGCAGTCTAATATTTAACTGTTTACTACCCAAGGCACTTACAGAAATGCAAAAATGAGTAAAGTACAGTCTCTATCCTCAAAAAACTCTAGTAAACTCCTAGGGAAAATAAGACATACAACAACTCAGAACCAAACCCATTACTGTTGAGTTGATTCCAACTCATAGCAACCCTACAGGATGGAGCAGAACTGCCCCATAGGGTTTCCAAGGTAAATCTTTACTGCAGCAGATTGCTACATCTTTCTCCTGTGAGTGGCTGGTGGGTTCAAACTGCCAACCTTTCAGTTAGCAGGCAAGCAATTAACCACTGCACCACCAGGGCTCCTAAGACATAAAAATTACTATTAAATAAGAGTAGATACTTTTATCAAAGAATATAATCAAACAACAGGAACTCTCAGACAACTCGATTTTCAAGGAAACTCAGGTTTTACTCCTTTAAAGGACCAAAACTTTCCTTAAAATTAAGCATCCTAGCCCTAAAACATGGCATAAACAGAATATCAACCAGAAGTAACAATGAACAAGCACCAGAAGAGAGACTAGATAACTGGAGCTCCTAAAAATCAAACACTTATGC
>NW_004444227.1:1352475-1365475 GCF_000243295.1 Trichechus manatus latirostris | reverse complement strand
AGTAGCTGAAGAGACACGAAGGGCCACATAAACCAGAGACTTTATCACCCTGACACCAGAAGAACTAGATGGTGTGTGGCTACCACCAATGACCGCCCTGACAGGGAACACAAAAGAGAGTCCCTGATGGAGCAGGAGAAAGGTGGGGTGCAGAACTCAAATTCTAGTACAAAGACCAGACTTAATGGTCTGAGACTGGAGGAACCCCGGAAAGCATGGCCCCTGGATTCTCTATCAGCCCAGAATTAAAACAATTTCTGAGGCCAACTCTTCAGACAAAGATTGGACTGGACTGTGGGACATAAAATGATATTCATCAAGAGCGTGCTTCTTAGCTCAAGTAGATACATGAGACTAAACGGGCAGCTTGTGTCCGGAGGTGAGATGAGAAGGCAGAGAGGGTTAGGAGTTGGCTGAATGGACATGGGAAATCAGGGGTGGAAAGGAGTGTCCTGTCACAGTACAGGGAGCGCAGTTACAGTCACATAAGAATGTATGTATAAATTTTTGGATAAGAGACTAACTTGAGCCATAAACTTTCACTTAAACTACAAGAAACAAAAAAAAAGAAAAAAAAAATTAAGCATCCTAGATAAAAATATTTCTACCTCCCTAAACATAAAATATAGTATAACCATAAAAAGGCTAACATTTATTGTTAGCTAATGTGCTAAATGCTTTACATACAGACAATTTAACCACAAAAACACTCAAATAGGTACTATTAATGCCCAATTTTAGATGATGTAAGCAAATCACAGAAAGGTTAAGTAACTTGCCCAAAATCACACAGCTAGTCAGTGACGGAGTCCAGATTCAAATGCAGCAGTCTAACTTTTTTTTCTTCTTTTTGAATACATTTATCTATGATAAACATTTACTGAGCACCTACTGCACACGCAGAGGGTACTGGAAAATGAGTTTAGTGCAGTGAACAATACACCTTGCTCATGAAACTCACCTTCTGATTGAAAGATAATAAACAAGAGAACAAATGAGATAATTACAAACATTATAAAATGTTATAAAGGAAGTAAACACGGTACTGTGATAGAGTAACGGAATGGCTTGTTTCTGTTATGGTGTTCTGGAAAGGCCTCTTGTAGTTCTGTTCTTAGTTTGTTCCCAAAGACAAGCTGGCCAGAAAGCCAGGCTGAGGACCAGACAAGTGAAGGGTCGAGGAAAGAAAGATCACTACCAGTGAAGATGATCAGAGAAGTGGCAAGAAGCCCTAGTTTTATCACTAAATCACAAATGTGGAAACTGGCTTAGAAGATGTTACTTAAATTTGATCAAGGTCTCAAGTTGGGACTGAAAGAATGGCTGAGATTTAGAAGTAAGGTAACATTTTGGTGTGAATGTGAGAATATAAACACAGCATCTGGATAGAGCAAGAGAATAAAGCTGTATCTAGAAGAGGTGCCCAGATTAGGGGGGCAAGAATCCTGCAAGAACTCCCATTTTTTATGGTCAGAGAGAGATACAATCAGACTATGCTGGGGGGAAATAACTTCTGTATGTACTCAGTTGCTAACCAAAAGGTTGGAGGTTCAAGTCCACCCAGAGGCACCTTGCAAGAAGGCCTGCTGATCTATTTCCAAAAAATTAGCTATTGAAAACTCCATGGAGCACTGTTCTACTTTGATACACATGAGGTCGCCAAGAGCTGGAATCAACTTGATGGCAACTGGTTGTTTGCAAGGTGGGAAACTACAATAAGGAAACCAGTTATGAAACTACCACTCTTGACTTGGTGAGAAATTTTTTAAAAACTGGCCATGGGAGGTGGTAATAGGAATGAAGAAGTGAGAGACTTCTATGAGAGCCATTCTGGATATGACTGTCTACAGGTATAGCAGTGGTAACAGAAAAATACCTACAGAATCCAACATGCAGGAATACATCCAATCCTATCATACTGAATAAACCTTGAATGTTTTCACAATGTCTATTTCTATAAACTCCAAGGATTCAATGTTCTTTCCACTAAATAATATGCGTAAAAGAATGTCACCTGTGCTTGATGAACATGGTTTATAATATAACCTTTTAAAATCTAAATGCAGATAAGTGTCAGTACATAATAACTCATACAGCATTAGAAAATGTCACTTCATTTTTAACACTCAGTGTAAACCACATTTCTCTACTCAGATGGTACACAATGCCCAGAAGCAAACCACTGTTTTTTGTTTTATGTCCAAGTCCCACACAGGCCTCAACAAATTAGAATCTGAAAATAATTTTAAAGAATCAAAAAGATCTGTACCAGGTTTAGTATGTTGAGTAGTCCCAGTGCTATTTTTAGGTCAAGCAACAATTCTCCACATATAACTTCTTCCAAATGATACGAACAAGGTCAAGGATCATACATTATCTAAAAACAAGCCCCCTAATACAATACAGCTAAGATCTCTTATAATGGCTTATCCACAAGTGTTGTGGCCTTAAGAATTTTATTTATATATGTTTGTTTTTAATCTTCATATATTTTATACTTTAAAATACTTACGATTTGTTTATAATTTTTATGTATTAGTTTTCACTATATTTTTAATATGTACTGTTATATTTTACTGCATCCTTTTTATAACATGCTTTTAATTTTACCAGCATTTTCACATTCCTTGAATAATTTGGGTCTCAGAAAACCTTGTGAAATATGTAAAGAAAAGTGTCATTGTCCCTCTGTAGAGTGGAGGGGTTGGAGCTCAGAAAGGTTAACTTGTCTAATTCAAGACGGCACAGTAACTGGCCTAATGAGCCTTTCAGACTCTGTTCTGCTCTTCTCCCTACAGAATCCTACCTGTCTTCAACAACCTGGACTGTAATTAAGAGCCGTGCGATTGCTCCTCTGCCAATATTCTGAATGTCGAAATTCAGCAGAACACTAGTACTTACTCTACAGTAAACAGAACCACGAGCACACGCTTCAGTCAGGACCCCATTCAATGCTGGGTTTGCTCCACTGCATAAAACTTATTAAAATACATTACACCCTTAAAGCATAACCTCTCCATGGAACTGTCTTTTTCACTCAATGAGAACTTCAGTAACAGAGGTGACTCCTCCCGTTAACTTATGATTGTCTAAATTAACAATTTTTGATGTCAAATGAAGAGAATGAATTACACAGACCCCTCTCCAACCCCAAAGTTGCTTAAGTATAAAAGCACGGTAGTAAAACACAAAGAAGTGGAGCCGGACCTACCATTCCTCCTCCCAAGGTATCTCACCGCCCCCAGGCAGCCCACCCCTCAAAGCCCAGCGGGTCGCTTCCAGTCCCCATCCAGCCGGGACCAGAGAGACTACACAGCCCCATAGCTCCCCGTGCCCTGGCCAGAGCCCCGCCGGGAGCTGCAGCTGCCATGACTTCCAGGGCTTGTGGCTGTCCCCATCCCCTGGAGTCCCCACTGCCCCAGGTGTCTCGAACACCTGGCAGCCCCTACCGGGGCAGAGAATGCACGGCAGGAACCAGCCCCTAAAGCGGCACCCTGGCGTGGACCGGCGACCTGGGGCAAGTCCACTTCCGCCACCAGCCCACATGGCCGCGGCCGACCGCGCCCCCACGCGGCGTCCAGCGCGGCCTCGGTCCCAAAGGGACCGGGACCCCTGGAGACTGGAGGGGGTGGCGGCGCTGCCGGTGGTAGGGAGGAGAAAGGGCGGTCAGCGCGCCCGCGCGGGGAAGAGGAGGAGCGCGTTCCTACGGGCCGCGAGGGCGCGAGGGGAGGGAAGTGGAAAGGGTCTGGCGACGGCGCCACGGGAAAGCGGGCGTTTACCTGCGAGCAGAAGTACGAGCCCTGGATGCCTAGCTTGATGCAAGTGGGACACTGGAGCTTGGCCTCGCTGCTGCAGCCGTCCGTTTCGCACACCCGCGTCTCTACGGCCGCCATGCTACCTGCTACCGGAGCGCCTCACCGAGGAAGAGGAGGAGAAGGGCGGGAGGAACGACCGAGATGAGGAGAGCGGGTGGGAAAGGAGCGAGAACGAGCCGGGGGAGGAGCTCGGCCCGCCAGGAGCCTGGGCGCGGAAGGGGGAGGAGCGCCGGTCAGCCCTGGGCCACGCTGCGCGCTCCGCCCCCGCCCCGCGCGCGCGCAGCTGGCGCCCCGCCCCGGACCTGCGGCCCCTCCCCTCGGTCTGGTGCGGTCTCCGCCCCGCCCCCAACCCACGGCCCCGCCTCTCAGTTCTCGTGCAGGCTCCGCCCCGCCCCTGTCTCGCTGCGGTCGGAGCGCACGTGGGGAGTGCGCTGGAGCCCGGCGGAGACTTCCATCGTCCTCGCGCGGTCCCACGTTTGCCCGCGTCGAGCGCGACCTTCTGTCGTCGAGCGGTGAAGGCCAGTTGAGGTCCGCAAGGAAAGGCCCTTACACCACCCTCTCTCTCTGTACCAAAAGAGACCGATGCCCGGTCGTACCTTATTGCCAAGGATCCCAGCGCCCTGAATGTCCCCAACACCTGCAGGCGGTTGGAAAGGGCGCTTCACTCCTCCGCGGGGTTGGTTCACCTGGCTGCTCCTTGGAAGGTAATTCCCTTTTTCAAGTTCTGTTTCTCACTGATAGTCTCTGCTATGAGGCTTAAGGACCACCGCTAATTCACATAAAGGGGAGCCAGAGAGCTGTCAATGAGGAGGTGCGCTGGGATTTGCATATGCCTGCCGAGCCACTGGATTTTTTTCACACCCCCTCCCCATTCACAATCTATAGTGCTAGTAACACAACTACCAGATATTTAACACAAAGAATACTTTTTTGTATTATCCAAGTTAATTGTTTAAGAGATAAATAGAGAATTGTCTTAATCATGAAATGTCAGGGTCGAAAGGAGCTTTAGAGGTCATCTCATGCAACGTGACTTGTTGCCTACATGTCAGCTACATCCCACATCTGCCATTTTCTACCTTGTGCTTGAACACTTCCTGTCATTAGGTCTTATTGACCATCAACTAAGTGCTGTGAACTTTTTCACTATCTAATCCATGTTTTTAAAAAACAAAAAAACTTTTACATATTTGATAGTTGAGAGAAACTCGTACTACTTTTAGTTTTAATAACTTTGTTTTGCTATATAAATAATATAATAATCAAGTAATAAAATTTTTATATACACATAAGCAAAAAGAACAAAATTATCCACAATTCCTCTATTCAAACACTATTAATATTTAGTGTTTCCCAAACTTCAGACATTCAGGAACCTACTGCCTTCACAATTTTTGTGTATTCCATCCCCACTATGTTATTTTGTGTACTCCATCCCCACCATTATGCTTTTCTTTAAATCAACTCACTTTTTAAACTTATATACATTCTATAAACTTATCCTAAGCAATACTATCTCTAAAGTCATGGCTTTAATCCTCTAGTTATATTTTTTTCTATACATATAAGTATAAACCAAAAAGCCAGTTGCCTTGGAATCAATTCCAGTTCATGGTGACTATGTGTTTCAGAGTAGAACTGCGATAGGATTTTCTTTCTTTTTTTTTTTTTTTTGCAATAGAATTTTCAATGGCTGTGATCTTTTGAAAGTAGATAGCCAGGTCTTTCTTCCTAGGCACCTCTGGGTAGATTCAAACCTCCAGCTTTTCAGTTAGCTGCGTAGCACTCAACCATTTGTGCCACAGGGACTCTGCATATAAATATTAACCCTAAAAATTGAAAGAAAAATGTAACCCTTTTCCACCTGAAGCGTGATACACTTTGGGAAACAATGCCATATAGCCTTTAGAGTGTGACCTGTATGTGTTTTTCCAGTTATCTAATGATATGGAGGAGCCCTGGTGGTGCAGTGGTTAAGTATCTGGCTGCTAACCAAGAGGTCAGCAGTTCAAATCTACCAGCCACTCCTTGGAAACCCTATGGGGCGGTTCTATTCTGTCCTGTAGGGTCGCTCTGAGTCAGAATCAACTGGACAGCAATGGGTTTGGTTTTGGTTTAGTGCTATGGAACAAACTACCCAAAACTTTATGACTTAAAAAAATACTTATTTTGTTCATGAATCTGCAATTTGGGCAGGGCTTAGTGGGGATAGCTAGTCTCTTCTCCACTGGAGGTGGCTAGAAGGCTGGGGCTGCTGGAAGGCTGGAGGTTGGTATCATCTGAAGGGTCACTTATGTGTCTGGAGGTTGACGTTGGCTGTCTGAGTTGAGACTTTAGTTAGACGCAGGACACTTACATGCCACCTCTCCGTGTAGCACATGGTGGCTGGGTTCTAAGGGTTAGTGTCCGGAGAGAGGAAGAGAAAGTCAGTTGGAAGCCACGCTGCCTTTTATGACTTAGCCTTGGAAGTCACACATTGGCACTATTTCAAGAGGAAAAGAAACTCCGCATCTTGATGGGGATTGTAAAGTTCTGCAAGAGCATGTGGGACAAAAATACTACTCTGCCCATTTTTTGAAAGTACATTTTGTTGTACATACACATATAAACACACATACATATATTTGCTGTATATGTGTGCTTGTGTGTGTGTGTATGTATATATATATATATACATACACACATATATATGTGTGTGTGTAAATATATGTAGAAGTCTGGTTGGTGCAAATGGTTAACGCTCTCAGCTGCTAACCAAAAGGTTGGAGGTTCAAGTACACCCAGAGGCTCCTCAGAAGAAGGATCTGGCAATCTACTTCTGAAAAATCAGCCATAGAAGGCAACCTTTTGGAGCACAGTTCTACTCGGACACACGTGGAGTCACTATGTGTCAGAGTCGACTCAATACCACCTTTTTTTAAAAAAATATATGTATATGTGTGTGTGTGTATTTATCTAAAATATTTTTTAACAAAACTGGACCATAACCATACCAAAGAATATTTAATTGTTTTCTTCAATTACTATATTGTGAACTTGCTTTATTGTGATTAAATATACTTTTGCCACATAATTTTAATATTTTAATGACTGCATAATATTTTGTTGTGTGGATGATTTACTGAACCAGGTCCACTAATAACATTTAGGTTATTTTCGATTGTTATATATTATAAATAAGACTTCAGTAAATATTGTTTTAGCTAGAACTTTGTATACATCCTTACTAGGATATTTTCTTAAAAGTGAAGTTACTGCATCAAAGAGTATTCACTGTTTATTGTTTTTTATACAGTTTGCCAAATTTTTCTTCAGAAAGTATGTACAAATTTACAGTCTGGTCAAAAGTACACTGGAGACCTTTTTTCCTGAGACCTTACTAGTGCTGAATATAATCTATTTTTAGTGCTCATCATTTTTATAAATGGAAGATGGTATCTTATTTTTTATTTTTATTATATTGTAATGAGGCTGCACATTTTTCTCTAATTGTTAGTATTTGTATTTTTTTATGTGTTTGGCTTTTTTTTAATGTTTCTTTTTTGTAAAACAATGCTAAAAAAAAAAGAAAGCCAAGATACAAATTGCCCTCAGTACCATCATCTAAACACATCAATGTTTCATTTGTCTGTGTTACCTTATAATGCTTATCTACATGCATATTCAGTGTTTACATATTTGCATTTATAGAACTTTTTATTCTACGTTTTCACATAACAGAATTTCATTTAGAAAAAAATAGTAAATAAGTCTTACTCCTTTTCTACCTGATAGTTCTTTATGTATTTGAGAATAACTATCATATCTTATGATTTGTTACTTCTTAAACATTCTCTTGTATTTTTTAGTGTTTTTAGATCCCTTGCAATCTTTGTCCATCTAATCTAGAGGAATTCTGGTTTGCTGACCCCTGCTGCATTGTGTCCAGAATTCAGCTAATCAATCAGAGGTACAGGAGTTTCTGAGAATTCTAGTCCAAAAGACCCTAAGGGTTCTTACCAGGCACAGTAAAGCTGGAAAGTTTCCTGCCTTTCCCGGCCACCTGCTCTGGAGGCTGCTGCTTCATTGCATCTTGATGAAAGCAGTGCTGTGGGGCAGATAGGAGCACAGATGTTGGATCTGGGTTTAAATCAGACGAGTTTTTGCTTCCAGCTACCTTCCTTTAGTCATGTTTCCATGGGCAACTTGTTTAACCTCATTTTCTATTATCTAAAAAACACAGGTTAAAGTACCTATCCCAGAGATTTATGATAATTAGATTGGATAGAATTTGCAAAGTGCTGAAAGGCTTAGTAAGTGGTAGTTATTATAAATTAGCCCTGCCATTCGCTCCTCCTTCGTTGGTCGTCTTCACCTCCAACGGACAATCTGTTATGTGAGATAGACTTCCTAAGACCTCCTTTTCTGGCTGTTCTTAAGATAAAAACATGCAGATCTCTTTTGCTTAAGGATAAAAAGAGATTTTTACAAAATTATGTCAGTCTTACTCCATGTTTTATTCTTTTCTTTCTTCTGAGATTTTACCTCAAAGTCCCTATTGGACGTCCAGTTCTGTTTTAATTCCTGTGGGTGAAGTCAACCAGCCCACTTCCAGGAGGAATACTAGACTTCAGAGTCTCAAATGGGGATTTAGCATTTCTAAAGAATCCTTTGGCCTTGATGGCACGTGTTATGGATTGGAAGGAGCCCTGGTGGTGCAGTAGTTCAGCAGTTCAAACTCATCAGCTCTGCCGGAGAAAGATGTGGCAGTCTGCTTCCATAAAGATTACAGCCTTGGAAACCTTATGTGGCAGTTCTGCTCTGCCCCGCAGGGTCGCTATGAGTCCAAATCAACTCAACAGCAACAGGTTTGGGCTTTTGTTTTGTTGGTTACAGATTGAAAAATATATGTTGTAAATCCTAACCTCTATGCCTGTGGTTGTAATCTCATTTGGGAATGAGTTGTCTTTGTTATGTTGA
This sequence comes from Trichechus manatus latirostris, assembly GCF_000243295.1. Taxonomy (NCBI): domain Eukaryota; kingdom Metazoa; phylum Chordata; class Mammalia; order Sirenia; family Trichechidae; genus Trichechus; species Trichechus manatus. Next base: position 1,356,701 of record NW_004444227.1, on the reverse strand, counting down.
TGGACAGGATTAGTGTAGGGTGTGTTTTAAATCAATCTCTTTTGAGACGTAAAAGATTAAACCAGCAAGCAAAAGAAGCAAAGTTGGGGAAAGAGAGATGCCAAGCCACATGAAGATTGCCCAGGAGGAAAAGGTCAGAGAGACAAGGACCTTCCTCAAGGGCTACAGAAAGAGAAAGCCTTCCCCTAGAGCCTGAATGCAGAGTTCTAGCCTCCTAAACTGTGAGAAAATAAATTTCTGTTTGTTCAAGCTACCCACTTGTGGTATTTCTGTTATAGCAGCACTGCATAACTAGGACAGCACCTTTTTCTGCAAAGAAAAAAACACCTTTGAGCTAAGTATCTAAGCACATGCCCAAAACGATCTGTCCAACTAGCTACTACACTTCCAGTGTCCACAGACAGTTCACATTCAGATGGGCAGTAGAGAAACAGTTATCTTCTGTTTACCCAACTTCTTCTACCCCGTTTAAACCTGCTTTTTCTCCTGCATTCTCTATCTTTTTGGTGACATCCTCTGTCCATCCTTACCTCCCAAGTCAAAAATTAGGCCCCTTCCTCTTCCTCATCCCCCACGTTAACTTAATCACTCAGTCCTACAGGTTTTATCATTTAAATATTTCTTCTGTGTGTGCTCTCTTTTCTACTCCTACTGCTGCAGCCTTAGTTTAGGCCATTTTAAAACTTCACTTAGACTATGACAGTAGCCTCTTCCAAAAAACCAAACCCATTGCTGTTGAGTCAGTTCCGACTCATGGCAATCCCACGTGTGACAGAGTAGAACTGCTCCATAGGGTTTTCTTGGCTGTGGTCTTTATGGAAGCAGATTGCCAGGCCTTTCTTCCATGATGCTACTAGGTGGGTTCAAACAGCTAACTTTTAGGTTAGTAGTTGACCACAAACCATTTGCACTACCCAGGGACTTATCCAGTAGTCTCTTAACTTCCTCTAATCCATTGACTCTACTCTGCCATCAGACTGATAGTTCTAAGAGACAAATCTGATCATGTCTTTCCCCTGCATAAAATCTTTCACAAATATGGGACCTGTGGAGCTAGAGCCATGGCCAAGGAGGTGGACAGAGCCTGCGGGGTTGGGACTGAAACAGGGCTAAGGGCCCCTATGGAGCCTCCAAGTCCAAGGCTGAAGAGGCAGTAGGGGCCAGGGAGGCAGCTAAGGAGATCAGTGGCTTGGTTCATAAAGAAAAAATGAGCAAATAAGTAAATATGTTAAGGATAATGAGAGCCAAGGTTTTCACTGTCAGAACAGGGAGTTACAGATGTGGAAAGGATGAATACTAGAATAAATCCTATGGTGTTGGATTGGAATTAGAAGTACCAATATATGTGTCATAAATCTTAGTCCCTGTACCTATAGGAAGGAGTCATGGTGGTACAGTGGTTAAGTGCTCAGCTGCTAACCAAAAGGTTGGCAGTTCGAACCCACCAGCCACTCCGTGGGAGAAAGATGTGACAATCTGCTTCCATAAAGATTACAGCCTCGGAAACCCTATGGGGCAGTTCTATTCTGTCCTATAGGGTTGCTATGAGTTGGAATCAACTCGACAGCAATGGGTATACCTGTGGTTATAATCCCTTTTGGGAATGGTTTTTTTGTTATGTTAATGAGTCAGTATTAGTGTAGGGTGTGTCTTAAGTCTGTCTCTTTTGAGATATAAAAGAGCAGGTGAAGCAAGCAAGCACAAACAGGAGAAGATACATGTGGCATGATCACCAAGGAACCTGGGAATAGGAGCTGGAAAGAGACAAGGACCTTCCCCCAGAGCAGATAGAGAAAGAAAGGCTTCCCATAGAGGCAGCTCTTTGAATTCAGAATCCTAGCCTCCTAAACTGAGAAAATAAATTTCTGTTCATTAAAGCCACCCACTTGTGGTATTTCTGTTATAGCAGCGCTAGGTAACTAAGACGACTCTCTGTGTGTGTGTGCGTGTGTGTGTGTGTGTGTGAAGCTCTAACAACTAAGAGGGCCTCATGGCACTGAGCAGACATAGTTTTCAGGTCTTGATCTCTTAGTACCATTCTACACTAAAAGAAGCCACGGCTCCTTGAAGAATTGGCTGATTCCAGGAACAGAGCAGGGAAAATACAAGATTTTCTGGAACATCTCACTGTGCCAGAACATAAGGTAGAGCTCAAAACTGATGGAGACTATAAAATGGACACAGTAGCCAACTTTAGTGGGCTCCTTCAGCCACACCAGGGACATTTTAGCATCAGAATAAATAATGATACTATCAGATTATAACCCATTAAAAAAAATAGTAATCCATGAACCCATACAGATGAAAACAAACAAATGGGGGACAAGGATAAGCTCCTCTTTACAATAGAATGTCAACTAATAAATGTTATATTGGAATGATAGAGTTAGAAAGTCACTGTTTAGCAACCATTATAGTAATGATTTATTCAGGCAAGAATCATCAGTGGATGCTAAAACAATTGGATGAAAGTTTGTTGAGGAACAGGATATTTCCATAGTCTCAATATAACTCCCTACAAAACATTTATAATTTAGAAAAGGAAAATAGTAACTTCACAGTGGAGAAACCTGGCAGACACTCCGTCTTAGTTATCTAGTGCTGCTATAACAGAAATACCTCAAGTGGATGGCTTTAACAAACAGAAGTTTATTCTCTCACAGTCTAGGAGGCTAGAAGTCCGAATTCAGGGTGCCAGCTCCAGGGGAAGGCTTTCTCTCTCTGTCAGCTCTGGGGGAAGGTTCTTGTCATCAATCTTTCCCTGGTCTAGGAGCTTCTCAGTGCAGGGACCCCGGGTCCAGGGAGCCGCGGCCAAGATGGCGGAGTAGTCAGTGCAGGGACCCCGGGTCCAAAGGATGTGCTGTGTTCCTGGCTCTGCTTTCTTGGTGGTAGGAGGTCCCTGTCCTCTCTGTTCAATTCTTTCTTTTATATCTCAAAAGAGTTTGACTCAACATACAACCTAATCCTGTAGATTGAGTCCTGCCTCATTAACATAACTGCCTCTAATCCTGCATCATTAACATCATAGAGGTAGAATTTACAACACATAGGAAAATGACATCAGATCACAAAATGGTGGGCAACCACACAGTACTGGGAATCATGGCCTAGCCAAGCTGACACACATCTTTAGGGGACACAATTCAATCCATAACACTCTCTGAACAAAGTTATCGAACAACATCACTGCAATGGGACAAGTCCACTTTGTCTACGTCCCGATGTGAAGCACTGAGAAGAACAGGTATATCTTCTGTGGTGTTCCTTCCAAAAATGCATAATTGATTCTAAGCATGAGGAAACATCAGAAAAACCCAGATTGAAGACATTCTGCAATTAATTGACCTGTGCTCTTCAAAAATGCCAGTATCCTTAAAGACAGGGAAAGATTCGAGAAACTGTTCCCGAATGAAGGAGACTAAAGAAGCGTTACAAGTAAATGGAGCATGTGATCCTGGGTTGGATTTTAGACCTGAAGAAAAAAATATTTTTGCTATAAAGGAAATTAAATAGTATTGTCTCCTTGTCTATTCCCTGATTTTGACAGTTGTACTGTAGTTACATAATTGTCTCAGAAGACAGATAGATAGATTCTGAGTTAGAGAGAAAATGAATGATAAAACAAATGAGGTAGAATGCTAACAATTGGGGAACCTGGGTATACCAGAGTCCTTTGTACGATTCTTACAAGTTTTTCTTAAGGTTAAAATTACTTCAAAATGAAAAGTTATTTTTTTAAAATCCTTCCTAGATGCTCATCACCTGCAAGATCAAGTTCAAACCAGGTTCTTCATGTATACCCTTGTGTAACTCGTTAGCCTCATCTCTCGCTGTTCTTCATGTCTTGGCCTTGACCCTCCAACAATAGCAAACTGCTCATGGTTCTCTGAACACACGAGCTATTTCACTCTTCCATGTTCTTATACATGCTGTTTCCTCTGCCTGGGCTGCCTTTCCCCTACTTGATCTCCTTGGTGAAATTACTGTTTCTTCAAAATCCAATTCAGACATCAATTCACCCAGAAAACTACTGCTGACTTTCTCAGCTCTATTTAATCAGTCCCTCCTCTGTGCTACCTCTAAGCCAGACACTAAGTGCTATGTTGCAATTAACAGTAAGTTTTTTTATTGTTGTTGTTAGTTGCCATTGGTTCAGTTCTGACTCATGGCGATCCCGTGTGTGCAGAGTAGAACTGCTCCATAGGGTTTTCAAGGCTGTGATCTTT
>NW_004444227.1:1350259-1351670 GCF_000243295.1 Trichechus manatus latirostris | reverse complement strand
GGGATTGAGCAGTTACCAGGACTGAGAGAGAGCTGAGTGGAGAGGGCATCCTAACAGGCAATGTGAACTTTGGTTAAGATACCCCACCTGCCCAACACAACCGTAAAGACAGGAAGTTGTGACCTCATTCTCCTCCCTCCTTCCAATCTTCTGAAAGCTAGAAGGATGAGGAGCGCATTGTCCCACAGTAGACCATACAGGCAGAGGACAAGATTGAGAAGGATGGAGAATGGATCTGGAGTGGCAAATAGAAGATAATCCAGCGAAATGGTGTACTACCACCCAGCTCAAGAAATTAAATATGGCCAATACAGTTGAAATTCTCCATGTACCCGTCCCCAGTCTCATCCCCCTTCTTTCTCTCTTGCAGAGGGAGTCACTATCCTAAATTTTGTGTTTATTGTTCTCATGAATATCTTAAAACTTTATAATGGCATCATACTGTCCATAGTCTTGACCTTGCCTTCATCACTTGTAATTACGATTGTGAGATTCATCCTTGTTGACATTTATAGCTCTAGTTTATTTTCCCTACCGTATAGTCTTCCATTCTCTGAATATACAACAATATATCCATTTAGTTTGTTTTGTTTTCCATATTTTGCTTTTATAATCAGTGCCGTGATAAAAATTCCTATACTTCTGCGTAGTAAGTTATTTTAAGGATAAAATTGAATAATGGAATTATCTGACCAGGACTAGCACTTTCTTTGTTTTGACATATTCTCATACTTGAGAAGCATCATGGTTCAGTGGTATGAACAATGGCGTTGAGGGTCAGAAAGCTTTGATCATGTATCTTGTTCCAGCTCTTGTCTTGTGAAGACATTTAAAATCTTTGAGCTTTTGTTTCCTCATTTGTAAAACACTGTTATGAAAATCAGATGAGTTGATGCTTATGAAAGCACTTTGTAAATCATAAAGCTCCATACAAATATAAGTTATCACAGCTTATTGTTGCCTCCCTTTCTATAATGTAAGTCCTGTGAGAGCAGGAACGTTGTCTCTTTTGCTCTCTATTGTATCCCAAGGACCCAGAATGAAGACTGGCATAGAACAGGCATTGCATTTGTGTTAATCAGGGAGGACTAACTGCTATAACAAACAATCCCAAACTCTCAATGGCTTGAGAAAATCAATGTTTATTACTCTCTTATGTGACAGTCAACTATAGGCCAGCTGGGGAAGCCCTACTCTACATAGTCAATCAGAGATCCCAAATCCATCTTGAGGCTCCACCACGTCCTAAGTTCTTGGAGTTCTCACCTGAGGACAGGCTGGCGCATGATTGTGGAGGATGATGCGTGAGATTTAACAGGCCAAACCTGGGAGTGGTGTATGCCATTCCATTGGCCGGAATTCAGTCACTGGCCACATCTTACTTCAAGGAATGCTGGAAAATGTAGTTTAG
>NW_004444227.1:1348307-1349308 GCF_000243295.1 Trichechus manatus latirostris | reverse complement strand
GGTAGAACTGCCCCATAGGGTTTTCAAGGCTGTAATCTTTATAAGAGCAGATCATCAGGTCTTTTCTCCCTCGGAGCAGCTGATGGGTTTGAACCACCTACCTTTCTGTTAGCAGCTGAGTGCTTAATCTTTGTGCCACTTATTTCTAGATGAGAACATTGTAAAATATCTTCATGACCTTGTGAAAAGCAACAGTTTCTTAAAGAGGACACAGAAGCTTCATTTATTGAAGTCTACCCTATCCCCCCTACTCTGCATGCCGTCTTTGTCTTAAATAAAGTGTCCATATATAATTGGATTCATGTCTTGACACTCTGTTGTTATACTGATCTATTTGGCTGTCCCTTGCCTCTATACTAAGGAGCCCTGGTGGCACAGTGGTTAAAGCGTTCGACTGCTAACCCAAACGCCAGCAGTTCAAAACCATCAGCAGCTCCTCAGGAGAAAGATGGGACTGTCTGCTTCCGTAAAGATTTACAGCCTTGGAAACCCTGTGGAGTCACTATGAGTCAGAATTGACTCAGTGGCAGTAGGTTTGGTTTGGTTTTGGTTTTGCCTCTATACTAACCAAAAAAAAAAACCTGTTGCAGTCAAGTCGATTCTGACTCATGGCAACCCAAGAAACCCCATGTGTTTCAGAGCAGACCTGTACTCCACAGGAATTTCAATGGCTGTGACCTTTCGGAAGCAGGCCACCAGGGCTTTCTTCTGAGGTGCCTCTGGGTGGATTTGAACCACCAACCTTTCAGTTAGTGATGCTTAACCATTTGCACTGCCCAAGGAGTCTGAGTCCATGATAGTAATAATTACAACCCGTTCAATAAAACAGGATGAGTCGTTGTCATCGTAAACTGATAAATGAATAAATTGAGTTGGATGAGCAATAAAATATTTATACAGTTTCAGAGTACTTCCCCACAAAACGCTTTATTAATTATAAAGGGAGAAAAGTAACTTTAAAGTTGACAAGCCTGACAGACACCACCTTACTCAATTAATCA
>NW_004444227.1:1346644-1348207 GCF_000243295.1 Trichechus manatus latirostris | reverse complement strand
CAGATTACTGCTTTGTAACTATCAAAACAGGAGCCCTGATGGTACAGTGATTAAGCACTTGACTGCTAACCGAAAGGTCGGCGGGAGAAAGATGGGGCAGTCTGCTTCCGTAAAGATTACAGCCTTGGAAATCCATGGGGCAGTTCTGCTCTGCCCTACAGGGTCGCTATGAGCCAGAATCAACTCCACAGCTACGGGTTTGATTCTTTTTTTAACTATCAAAAGGGTTAAAAACCAAACCAAACCCGTTGCTGTCAAGTCGATACTGACTCATAGCAACCCTATTAAAAAAAAAAAAAAAAAACCAAATCCATTGCCATGGAGTCGATTCTGACTCATAGTGACCCTGTAGAACAGGGTAGAACTGCCCCGTAGGGTTTCCAAGGAGTGCCTGGTGGATTCAAACTGCCAACCTTTTGGTTAGCAGCCATAGCTCTTAACCACTACGCCACCAGGGTTTCATGAAAATAAAGGAAAGACTAAGGAGCTATTCTGGACTGAAGGAGACTAAAGAGAGATGACAATTAAAAGCAATGCATGATTCTGAACTGTATCCTTTTGCTCTAATGGACTTTATTAGACCATTTGGAAAAACTTAAATTGAGTCTGAGGATTAGATGGTAGTAATGTATCAGTGGAGCCCTGGTTGCACAGTGGTTAAGCATTTGGCTGCAAACCAAAAGGTTGGCAGTTCGAATCTACCAGCCTCTCCTTGGAAACCCTATGGGGTAGTTCTACCCTGTCCTACAGGGTTGCCAAGAGTTGGAATTGACTTGATGGCAATGGGTATATATCAATGGTTGTTGTTGTTGGTTGCCATCAAGTTGATTCCGACTCATGGCAACCTTGTGTACAGAGTACAACTCTGCGCCATAGGGTTTTCACAGCTGTGACCTTTCAGAAGCAGATCACCAGTTCTGTCTTCCAAGGCACCTCTGCGTGGGTTCGAACCACCAACATTTCAGCTAGTAGTGAGTGCTTAACTGTTTATGTTACCAAGGGACTCCCGTATCAATGGTAATTTCCAGATTTTAATGGTTAAAGAAAAAACTTTTGCAATGGAGTCAGTTAATTCTGACTCACAGTGACCCCGTAGGGTTTCCTAGGTTGTAATCTTTACAGAAGCAGATTGCCACATCTTTCTCTCACAGAGCAGCTGGTGGATTCGAACCGCCAACCTTTCAGTTAGTAGCCAGGTGCTTAACCACAGTACCACCAGGGCTAGTGGATGGTTATGTAGAGGAATTTTCTGGTTGCAGGAATGTCCTGGTTATAAGGCATCAGGTTGGCAGTTTACTCTCAAATGGTTTAGTAAAAACAATTTATTGTACTGTTCTTGGAGCTTTTCTATAAGTTTGAGATTGCTTTGAACAATGTAGCTTCATCCTTTGCATGCTAATCATGATAGTAATATGATGTTATTTGATGCTGGCAACAGTGCCATGAAACAAAGCATTCTCATAGACTTCCAATGGTAGTATCCTTTTCTTAAACGTCTTCGAATCTGATGTCCCTTCTGAGAAAAAAAAAGCCTAAATAAATTATCTAAAATTTTATTTTCAA
>NW_004444227.1:1344058-1345240 GCF_000243295.1 Trichechus manatus latirostris | reverse complement strand
TTCAGTTTGGGCTCAAATTACACAGAATGATTTGTTATGCCTTCCAAGTAGATAGCAGAAAAGGCAAATACACTACCCCAAACCAGTTTGGAAAGGAAAAAGAGACATCCATTTGTTTTATAAATTTATCAGCTTCTTTTCTGATAGCTTCACCAAACTTGTTAGGAGCCTTTCTACAGCTGCCCTTTCACACTGGTTGGTGGTACACTTACCCGCATCAAATGAGTTTACTGATTTCTCTTGCTTCCTTTCTCAGCAAAATGATCCTTTTCTATCAGTGCTTTCTGGTTATTCTATTTGCATAGCTATATGTCTCTCAAAGGAACACGCACCACATAGCATATAAATTAAGAATTTTATAGTATCCATTCATGAACCTTGATTTATAGCAGGACTTCAGTTCTATTCTGGGAATGTCTGAAAGCAGTGCCAGAGGTGAGATCTACAGAAGCTAGCAGAGAAATCCCAAAGGAGAGGTAAGACATGCTACACAAGGTCAGAATGCCTTTGTGAGAATGCACTTCATCCAGCAGTGAGTACAGCTGCTGTTTTGAGATTGACCACCATGACTGTGATGCTACTTAAACAAGTGTCTCTTGGTAATACAAAAAGTGGCAATGAGCAACCCGACATTGAATAAGCCATCTACTTTGCTTTACTCTAGTCTCATCAGCATTAAAATGAGTAATGCAATTGAATAATGCAGTTCAGTTCTCTTTCCGTATCATGTAGTTAAATCATATTTCTTCTCAAAACACATGGTGCATTCAGACAATTTTTTTTTTCAGTAATAGTCTTTACAACAAGAACATTATCAATGAATCTTTAAGGATTCTCTAGTAATTTTATATTCATTACTGTTTACCCTAGTATTTCTGATATTCTTTGTAAAGATAAAAAAAATAAGCTTCCAATTCCTGAAGTCATTTCAACTTATTTAAAGCATTGATATTACCTACAAGAACTTGATTCTATAATTTATAAAAACTGAATGACATGACCATAAATGCTTTTGGAGGGCTGTCTGAAAACTCTGATATTAGTGAACCTGTTCCTCTAAGGTGTCTATCCTCTTTTAAAATAAGCAAAAGTAGAAGTCCCTGAACAGAATCATGTTATGCTCACAATAATTTTGAATATTGAATAATACTGAAGAAAAATATTTGCCAGAGTAAGATCTCT
>NW_004444227.1:1334062-1343319 GCF_000243295.1 Trichechus manatus latirostris | reverse complement strand
CACAAAGGGCCTTTTGGGGGTAATATGCTATGCTAGATCTCAGCTCCTAGATCTCAGCATCTAGACCCAGGAAATGTGGAAGCAGTTGACAGTATTTTCATTGAATGACCTTGATTATCCACATGATTATTCTAAGAGGTCCAGGGAAAGATGTTCCAATATACAACAATATTTGCATATATGACCACGCAAGTCCTGGATCATAGTCAATTACTGTTGTAATGTATTAATCTTCGGTAAAGATTGGCAAAGAATTACAATGTTTTTCTCCCAGAGCCTTTGTCAAAGTTGTTTAGGACATCACACTAAATGTTGGTGTCTAAAAGATTTATTGATTAGAGCATTTCAACCACATTTATCAACAAATTTCCAACTATTATTCAAGAAATGGGTGCTTACATGTTATATTTGTCAGAGTAGGCTAACTGCCATAACAAATCCCAAATCTCAGTACCTGGTACATAGTCTAGTAGTTATTCCTGACTGGGCAGCTCTCCTAGACCATTCTTCTTTTAAGTGGTCACTCAGGGATCCAGGCACTTTTCATCTTATGACACTGCCATCTTAAATATGTGGCTTCCAAGGTTGCCATGGAAGGGAAGGCACAGTGGATACTTACCCTCCTTGACCTGCTATGCAGCCCAACACTTCCCTTCACATTTCTTTGGCTAGAACCAGTCATGAGCCCACCTAGATTCAAAGGGACTGGAAAACGTAGTCTCTGACTAGGAAGCTGCTTCCCGACAACAGTTTTAGACTATGAAAACAGATTTTGAATGTTTCTTTTTTAAAATAATATTTTATTGTTTTCGGTGAAGGTTTACTTGGCAGTTTAGGTTCCTGTTGAACAATTTCTACACAAATTGTTCAGTGACATTGGTTAGATGCTTTGCAATGTGTGAACATTCTCATTTTCTGTTCTGGTTGTTCGTTTCCATTAATCTAGTTTCCCTGCCCCCTTAACAGTCTCATCTTTGTTTTAAAGTAATTATTGACTACAGAAGTTGAATCTTCGGTGGTCAGCTAGCCACTTCTATTACTAACAGCAACTCCAATGAACATTTCTCTAAATTCAGTTGAATTAGAAAGGCAATGATTAAGAGCTAGACTGCCTGGCTGTGCTGCTTATAGACTGTGTGACTCTGGAAATATTGCTCATGTCAAACCTTTCTGCACCTTAGCTTCCTCATCTGTAAAACAGAAATAATATTATTCAGAGGTTTGAACACTGACTTTAAAGTACTTGGAACAGTGTCTGGCACACAGTACTCCATAAGTGTTAGTTGTTGTTATTATTCCTCTCACAGAGTCTGCCACAGCTACAGCTCCTTCTGAGGTAGGCTCAGAAAGGCTCAAGAACCCATAGCCTTGGCTGCAGCTTAGACTAGGGATAGGCAGCTAACTCAAGTGTGAGATCTCTGCCCAACAGGGGTGGCCAGAACTGAAGGAATGGATCAATATTCTCTCCTGTGAAGGCTGAGTGTATAATACACAGAGTAAGTCAGCAGTGGGGGTAGAGTTTTTTAAAAAAAAAAAGAAAGAAAAGAACAAAACCAACCAAACACACAGAGAGAAGGCAATAATCAGAAGCTATCAGACAATAAATAATCAGAAGCATAGTCAGAAGCCATGAATGGGAAAAGCTAAGAAAGACAATGGAGCGGAGTCAGTTACTTGCTCAGTTGTAGGAAAAGCAGCTATAGAGAATAGTTGAGTCACCAGAGAGGTATAGACTGCAACAGGGATCAATAGCAGCATGAGAACACAATGGAGAGAGGTTTATTCTAGTGTGTGTGTGTGCTGGAGAGAGGGGGAGGTGGCTGGCTGTATGGCGGATATTTATCTTCCTTACTTAAAGCACCATTACTTGAGAATCTCAAGGGATGGATTACCCAAATAAGCAAGGTACAAATAAGCTTACTTGTATTTACTTACTAATCTGTAGTGCACAATTTCACCTGTTATTCACCACATCAAAGATATGGTGCAACCCATGTAAAATTGTGCACTACAGATTAGTAAGTAAAATTAAGCCCGTGCATACCTTGCTTACTGGTTAATCCACCCCTGAATGATTTATTTCCTAGCATGTCATTTTGGCTTGTGATTTGAGAAAGCCTAACTGCCATCACAGCCACTGTGATTGATTTGAAATTCAGAAATTCAATTTTTACTTACAGCCCACTCTGTCCTAGGTCCCAGACACCCACTCAGGGGACTTGTAAACGAGACAGACCTTAGTGATAGCCACCAGGCTGCCCAGAGAGTGCTATTCCACTGCTAAGGCTCTCTTAAAAACTCAAGCTCATGGTTTCCAACTTGGTCTTTTTTTAAGATGATTTCTCCCAAGAGGCAACTTTGTCCTCATGCAAGTGGCTCCTGGTGGGTCATTCCTACCAGTTTACCAGACATCTCTGTTCATGTGTGAAATTTAGTTGCAAACTGGGACTCCTTGGCTATGCTTAGATACTGTTTGGTATATTGTTCTTTCCCAGGTTTACGTGCCAGATTAGAAGAAAGTCTTCAAGTATTACTGTACAACTACATATGCTGTTTTCACCACTGAAACAGAACTAAGGCATCTCTATAGACATTAGCAAGTGATAACATAGTGACACAAAATACTGTAGAGATGAGAGAAACAAAACTCACTTCTATCATGTCACAGTCAACTGCTTAGTCTAATATGTGTAATTAATTATAGATTTTCCAGGTTTCAGCAACTTTGCAGAAATTGTTTCACAAATAATAAATCACTGAAAGACAGAATCTTAGAACAATCTAGAAAGCTGTCAGTAATTCATAGGACCAAGTAACAAAGAAAATAAAGACTGAATCTATCATAATAACACATGGAAAGTGACTGAATTAGATTTGCTTAGAGCAAATTGTTTATCCAGATTGAAGACAATTAAATAGAGAAAATAAAATGAAGTGTTGAACTAGTGTTGGGGATTTAGGAACAATTTGCCATGAACTAGGCAAAAGTTAACTGCTAATCTGATTATAATAAATCACTAATATAGTTGATTGAACTGTTTTATTTTGTACCGAGTTTGCATATTTCTCTGGTCTGTAGCACTTGTTCATTGTTTGATTATTTGCTTTCAGTGTTTGATTATTTTCTTTCAGTGTCTGTACTTTTCTCATAAGAGTATTTTTTCATAAGATGTCCTCCAAAATAGTTTGATAAAAGAATAAGCAGTGAATGATCGGCATGTGTAAAAGAAGGCATGTTTTTCTTAAGTATTTTGGTCATTTTTCTTGAGGCAGCATGGCAAAGTGGCTAGGAACACAGACTAGAGCCAGGCTGTCTGGGTCCATACTCTGACTCACTCAGAGTGACTCTGCACTGGTTAGCAGTGTGAACCTGTACGATGAATTTAACATCATGGTGCCTCAGTTTCCTCATCTGAAAATGGGGATAATAATAGTGCGTATCTTATATCACGAGATGAGGACTAGATGAGATTTCAGGTGCAAAGTCCTTAGAGAACATTCCTTGGCACATAGTAAATGGCAAGCATATAGTAAATGGTTTCTATTATTATTCCTTTAATTTATACGTGAATACTTTTAACTAAAAAAAAACTTTAAAGAACTTTTAAAACTATCTGTTGTTAATTTGATTTACATAAACTGAATGTAACTTAAAATTTCAGGCTAGAAAATGTCATATATGCTGAAGAGGAAAATATCCAAGACACGTGAACAGGAAGTGAGAGAATTCTGAGGTTTGGGGGAGATTCCTATGGCAGGAGATAGCCGAAGAACTGCTGGTGAACATGGCAAAGAGCAGAGGCAAGAGATCGTAAATCACAAAGGAACTAAAGAAAATCCCAAACAAATATTCCCAGTTGACATGCCACAAGTCTGGCTCTTAACCACTGCCTTTCCAGTTTGATCTTAACAAAGCATTTCAACTCACTCTGTTGGTGATTTTTCTCCCCTGTGGAACCATTTCTTTGGTTTCATAAATGGACATTGTAGGCAGACACTTATGGTGCCCATGTCACAGGCCTCAGGCCCACCTCTGATTTCCATGACATGTTGTGAACAATTACATACAAGTTCAGACCCAGACTGATAAGAGTCCTACCTCACGTTCACCTTGTGAGTGTTTTTCTGCTTCTGCTTCAGGGTCTCCTCTGAAGATGCAGGTGCTTGTCCTTCTAGCAAGCACAGTCACTACCAACTTCTAGAGCTTCCCCACAGTAATACTGTGGTCAATTGCCATTTATCATTACACTTACATTGTGTTCCTTATAGTAAAATTCAGAGGAGAATAAAATGTTGTTTGTACCCAAGTGTCTTTTGTTGAAAAAAGAAGACAGCTGTGAAAAGTTTTTTATCGTACCCTGGCTGCTTCTCACATTTTTGCGACCTGCCTTGACCTGTATTAACATACTTGAGTTTCTGGGCCATGTTTAGAACCTTTATTTAAGTTGATCAGTATAGAACGTCATAACAACGATTATCTTGGTAAAGATTCGAAAAAAGAATGAGAATGTTCAAGACTGGCTTCAGATGAATGCCAGTAGCATTTCATTGTTAAATATGACATTGGCTATTGATTTCAGGTAAATAATTTTTATAACAAGGGAGTAACATGTAATTCTAGTTTGAGCCCAAGGTAGGTATTGGATTTTTAAAAAAAATTTTTTTCAGTATTTATCTAGATGAATTTGTGAACTTTTTCCTTTAACATTTTAATGTAATCTTATATATAACAAATACACACAAATTGATAGGCTTTCAGTAAATGCATTAGTTTATTGAATGAATGAACTAATGCTGGAATGAATCTTATTTTGCCATGATTTTTAACAGACACAGTTAGTATATTTTTTAAAATATTGTATTTGGAATTCTGCCTCCATTTTTAAGTGATTGTTTCTGTAGATTTAATTTTAATTTTTTATCTTGGTATGATTTTGATGTTAGAATTATGTTAGCCTCTTAAAATCAAATGAGAAATTTTCCATCTTTTTATATTTGTTCCAGAAAAGCTTAAATAGAATATATAATACGTGTTCCCTGAAATCTGGTATAATTTATCAGTTAAACCATTTGAGCCCCGTGGTTTGGGGAGAGTTAATTCTTTGACTACCTTCTCAATTTCTTCTGTTGTTACTAGTCTGTTTAACCATGACTCTTCTTGGCTGCAGTCTCCAAAATTTTTTACAAAATATTTTCTTAGAAAATCATTAATATTATGTACCTTTCCAAACTGATTACAATGAAGTTGCATATAAAATTTTCTTTTAATTTAAAATTATAATTAAATTTTTAAAAATAAAAGAGATGGTACATTCACTTTCTCATTTCTAACATGGTGTATTTGTTTTTTCTCTCTCTCCCTTTTGTTATCATTTAATGCCATTAGGCTGAGGGTGATCAAGATACTCATATACACAGTCGGAATGGTCTTGTCAATAAAACATCTCCACTGGTCAAGATCTTTCCTCTCATGTACTTAGATGGGTGCTACTTTGGTTTGTTTCTCTGATTCTTTTCATTCAGTGCTTCAATAGTTGACCAGTCCCCCTACTGTAGGATACATCCACACATTCTTTCTTTAGCTATATTAGTACTTTCTATCTTTTACAGTTCAATCAAGTTGGTCTAGAGCCTTTCTACATGCGGTGACTTAACCCATTATTGGTTTTTGCTTTTGACATGAGTGTAACATTTATTTTCCGATTTTAAAAACAACATTAGCTATTTGTAAAACATTGAAATATTCCAGAACAGCATTGAAAAAGTAAAATGGACCAGAAATCCACTACCTAGTCGTGATGGTTAACTTTATGTGCCAACTTGACTAGGCTATAATAAATACCCAGTTATTCAATCAAACACTAATCTAGGTGCTGCTGTAAAGGTATTTTGTAGATATAGTAAACTTCTACAAACAGTTAACTTTAAGTAAAAGAGATTATCCTTGATAATGTGAGTGAGTCTCATCCAATCATTTGAAGACCTTAAGAGCAAACACTGAGGTTTCCTGGAGAAGAGGAAATTCTGCCTCAAGACTACAGCTTTGACTCCTGCCTGAATTTCCAGCCTGCTGGCTTGTCCTATGAATTTCAGGCTTAAGATTGCCACATAAATTCCTGTCTGTTTCCAGCCAACTCTCAATTAAAAAAAAAAGATAGTATCACTTTAGATATGCCTTTTCATAACCTACTTTTTTACTCAACAATCTATGATTGGCATTTTTCCATGTTCCATATAGTTTTTGAACTACAAATGTATGTTATCATTTTAACAGCATGCATTACTATTACATTACATGGATATTCCATGCAATTATGGGTGCTCTATATTTTATTTGTACTTAATTTTAAAGTCCAATTATCAGAGAACAATTTTATTTCCCTTATTTCTAAATTTTTGAACGTTATCTCACCATAATCCTATTAGAGCAAGTACCCAGTTCAGTACGTGTCCAGCCTTCTGTTAAGACACTTTATATGCATTAGCTTATTTCATCCTTCTTATGAGAGCGTTGAGGCCTGAGTGAAAACCAAAATCATAGATGGTGTCTCAGGTGTCTGGGTGACAGGTGATAGGTTTTCCACAAGGTAATTTTTTCCCACTTGTTTTCAAAGCCTTCTTGAAGATGGTCATTGACATTTTTGACTGAGTCAGCACTTTCACCTCAGCTAGCATTTATTGAACTCTTACCGAGACCGATTTAAGACTTGGTTTCTTCATCTATAAAGTGAGATCATTAAATGTTTCTAGAAATCTTTTCAGCTCTACAGTTTTTGATTCCATGTAGAAGACACTGTGACAGGTGGGTCTGTGTGTTTCCAGGACGAGGGCAAGATGATTGTAAAATGTCCGTTACCATGAGGAGTTTATAACATATCAGGGAAGACAAATATATAGACTGCTCTTTAATAAAGTGTAATGTTTACATATTTTAAGTGGAATTGTATGGGAGAACATTAGGCGAAAAATTGACTAAAGAAGTTAGAGAAGGCTTTGTGGAGAAGGCTAGAAAAAACTTCAACCAGCCAAGATGGTTTCATGCCTCGAGAACAGCAGAGTGGCAGTTATACAGATATGCAGAAGCCTCGTCTGTGAGTTAAGATGGGATGGAAAATGTGCCAGATATCTCCCATTTGCCCTTTTGGGTCCCCTCTCCACTGTGCTCTGCTCTGTTCCACCATGTCTGTGCCTTGGAAAGCTTGCCTGCATCATTGGACTTGCTTATCCTCTGGCTTGCAGTTGAGTTCAGGTAACTGGAAGATAGGACAGTGGGGTAGAGAAGAAAGTAGGGATATTTATTCTCCTGGTCCCTTCCCTACCAAGTTTCCATGACTTGGTTCCCCTACTAAAGGCCACAGCTCTTGTTTAGAGTCCTGCTCCACATTCTTCCCTCTGGAGGTTCTGGTAACTGCTCTCTCCCCTTTCCCGTTCAGACTTAGAGATTGTAATTGCCCTCCCACCCATGCCCCAAAGCCAGCCTTGGAATACTGCACCATGTCCTGTTGGCTCCTTAAACTTTGCCCATGTCCTAAATAATTTCCTTATTAAGCTCTCCTCTGATTACCCACTCTAATATGCCATCAATCTCTTGCTGTTACCCTAATGCTGATCTATGATTCCAGGAATTACTTAATATGTCTTTACATTTTAATAATTCTGAAATCATAATGTATCTTATCATGATATTTGGCCCTTAGTCCCTGACCCAAAAGCTGTTATTAAATCAATGATAGCTCTTACAATCAATGGCATCTTAAAGTTAAAGAAGTATGTTGTTGTTAGCTGTCCTTGAGTCAAGTCAGCCCCACTCATGGTGACCACGTGCACAACAGGATCAAACTGGCTGTGTTCCATAGGGTATTCATTGGCTGATTTTTCAGAAGTAGATCACTGGACTTTTCTTCCTAGTTTGGAAGTTCCGCTGAAACCTGTTTAGCATTGTAGCAACATGCAAGCCTCCACTGATAAGACAGGTGGTGGCCTTGATGTGCTTGAGGTGCATTGGTTGGAAATCAAACCCAGGTCTCCCACATGGAAGGGGAGAATTCTACCACTTGAACCACTGCCCCCTGAGGAAATAGAGTATTTAGTAAATGATACTGTAGTGAAGAGCCGAGAAGGCTCACCTCAGATTCCTGGTAGATAAAAGACAATATGAATTTTATTCTGTAGGTAACTGAAAGCAACTGTTGGGCTTCTGAACTGAGTGCCATAATTAGGCTTGTGATATAAGAATAATCTTTTGGCAGGGTCAATGATGGACTGCATATAGAGGTCTAAACAGGAAGACCACTTAGGCTGCTATTGCGGTAATTTAGATGAAAATGGATGAACGTCTCAAGTAGGGCAATTAGAGTACAAATAGAGAGGTAGGACAAATATAACAGCCTAACTTGTTATAGTTGCAAGAAAAGCAGCTAAATCAGGATAGCTCAAGTATTGAGTTTACTCAGGAAATCTGAAGGAATAGGTACAGGTCCACAGATCCTCCTTCTCCTAAATTAAACAACATAAAGAGAAGGAGAAATAACACCATCTGTGGGGAAAGCGAGAAAGGGTTCCAACCTCATACCAAGAACTTTGAAGGCCATAAGTTGATAGCAGTTGAAGCTGGGTGATGGATAAATGGAGCTCATTATGTTATTCTTACTATTTCTGTATATGTTTGAAATTATCCATATTAAAAAATTGAAATAATATTGTTGTTTTTAAATTTTGAGAAGTGTTTTCCAGATACAGAAGAATTTGGACAAAGCTGGAAAAAATTTAAAAGAGAGGCAGTTAACATTAGAGGTTAAAAGCACAATCCCTGAGGAAGACTGCCTGGGTTCATACCCAAATCAGAAGCCCAAGACTCACAGTCTTCAAGCTGTCCATAACCTCAGCCTTCTTCCTCTGTCTCCCAAGCCGCAGAAGGCTATAATAGCCAATACTTCATAGAACCTTGTCTATGTGCCAAACACATTTTAAACATGTTACAAGCATTAGCTCACTCAATCCTCACAACAGTCTCATTTTACAGATAAGGAAACTGAGGCACAGAGAAGTTAAGAAGCCCAAGGGCACACAGCTAATTAGAGACAGAACTCAACTAGACATTCTGGCTCCAGAAGCTGGGTTCATACATACTACCTACTCACAGTATGATTTAGCAATTATTATGGCAAAGAGAATGTACCCATTCCACAATGCTAATATTATAGGAGGATTTAACAGTTTCCAGGTAAAGAGAGTGGGCAGTCAAGGAGAATTTACCA
>NW_004444227.1:1318738-1325002 GCF_000243295.1 Trichechus manatus latirostris | reverse complement strand
GGGAGCAGAGCACGTCCTTTGGACCTGGGGTCCCTGTGCAGAGAAGCTCCTAGTCCAGGGGAACATTGATGAGAAGGCCAACAGAGACAGAAAGCCTCCCCCTGGAGTTTTGCCCTAAATTTGGACCTTTAGCCTACTTTACTGTGAAGAAATAAATTTCTCTTTGTTACATCCATCTACTTGTGGTATTTCTGTTATACCAGCACTAGATGACTAAGACACTCCTAAGCAATGACTTGCCCTTTCCCCCGTCTCCCACCCCTGGTCACCACTAGTAAGCTTTGATCTCTATATATTTGCCTACTTCATATAAGTAGGTCAGATTTGCTTCTTTATATACATTCTGGAACAGCTCCTCCAGATTCCAGTGGACCTGTTTTCCTAGGGAAAATGTAGAAGAGGAAGATTAGTAGGAGGAGGTGCCCCTGCCATAGCACCTGGTCTCAGGGCTGCAACTGATACTCATCATCTCCCTCCTCCACTCTCCACTCAAGGTTCTTCTCATCCTCAGAGAGCACCTTTGCTGGTCTTGGTGGCTTGCCTGGTGGTTTGGACCATATCCTTATCACTGTGGAGTCTGACTCCCGAGATGTCAAGGGCTTTGTAGGCCAGTGTTTCTGTACTTGTCCATTTGCCATCAAAATTGGGCAAGAAAGCACCAAGAGGCATCTAAATGGATTGCCTGGGCATCAAGCATATTCCTCTCTGCCCCCACTGTATAACGGCATCCTATCTCCACCTGATGATTGCAGTCAATTACCTCTGCTAAATTGGAGTTTGGTAGTGGCAGTAGCTGGATCAACCTTGATGAGTGAAGTTCATATTTTTGGGTCCATGCACACCCTGCTACCATGGCTATTCGATCCATGCACCCATTGTGCAAGCACTGAGATGGCTGAAGACATCAAGTGGCCAAGTGATTTTGTTTTCTTGGTTGTTTAGTGTCTCTTCCATGATGGATGTTCTCTGGTGGATGTTAACATGTGATACAAATAGCTTCATACTTTGTGCTTACATATGTTCATACACATGTTCTACCTCGGACCTACTTGACTTCAATCTTCTAGTATCTCTACTTTTCGTAATCAGTCCATTCAGCTGGTCAATCCATTTGCTACTGTCCATCAATTTATGTATTGTAACCCTGGGCTACTTATCTTTCTACATAAAGCAGAGGACCCAGTACACTGTCTACCCATTGGGAGGAATTTCACTAGTGTTTTTCAAGGCCACATCTGTGTAGGGCTGTAGTGAAGTTTCTATTTTCTGTTTGCACCCACGTATTGAACTGACCCAGGTTTGATTCAAGTTTTAGCTTTTCCTCCTTCATCAGCTGACCATTCCCCATAGAGCCAGAGGTGTGAACATAGGGAGAGCTGGACAACCTGCTTGTGCTCTCTGGTCCTGTATATGCTCCTTCCCAGATGTACCATTTTCAACTCAGAATGGATTGTTGGTAGGCCTACCTGACCTTTTGACTAACAGAACCCAGCTCATCATAGGTAGTTTGGACAATATGGTCCCTTAGTACCCTGTTATGGATTGAATTATGTCCCCCAAAAATGTGTGTCAACTTGCCTAGGCCATGATTCCCAATATTGTGTGACTGTCCATCATTTTGTAATCCAATGTGATTTTTCTATGTGTTGTAAATCTTACCTCTATATGTTAATGAGGTGGGATTAGCGGTAGTTATGTTAATGAGGCAGGACTCAATCTACAAGATTAGGTTGTGTCTTAAGCCAATCTCTTTTGAGATATAAAAGAGAGAAGTAAGCAGAGAGACGGGGGACCTCATACCACCAAGAAACAAGAGCCAGGAGAATAGCGCGTCCTTTGGACCCGGAGTCCCTACTCTGAGAAACTCCTTGACTGGGGAAGATTAATGACAAGGACCTTCCCCCAGAGCCAATAGAGACAGAAAGCCCTCCCCTGGAGCTGGCACCCTGAATTCGGACTTCTAGCCTCCCAGACTGTGAGAGAATAAATTTCTGTTTGTTAAAGCCATCCACTTGTGGTATTTCTGTTATAGCAGCACTAGATAACTAAGACATATCCCATGGTCAGATACTTCACTTTTACTAGGGTCCAGCAGCATGCAGGAATTGTTTTTCAAAATGAGTAAAATTGTCTCATTGATTCAGAATAGGGCTGCACAGCCAATTAATATAATTGTTGTCAATAAGTTGTACACCTGTAAAAAGTTGAATTGGCAAAAGTTGTGATAGATATGTTTATAACAACAACCAAAAAAAAAAAAAAAAAAAAAAGAGTAGGTGCTGAGGCTCCTTATGTACAGCCAAACACCTCATGGGATTTGGTTCCTTGATTTGGAGGTTTAGGGTCATGGTTTCATGGGACATCCCAGTTAATTGGCCTAATAACGTGTTTAGTGCTTCTGTTCTACCTCCTAGTTTATTGCGTAGTACCTGGGGTTTCAAAAGCTTGCAAGTGGCCATCCAAGGCATAACAATTAGTGTGTTTTCACCTGGAAAGACAGAGGAAGAAGGACAGTCAGAAATAGGTGGAGGAAATGGAATGCGTGGCTAATTACCTCCATGAACAACTGCCTCCTTTGCCATGAGACCAGAAGAGCTGGATGATGCCCAGCTACCATTACTGAATGTTTTGATCAAAGATTCTGTGGAAAAATCCTGAATAAGAAGGGGGGAAATGCAGAACAGAATTTGAAATTCTCATGAACTCTAGACTTTCTGGAGCCATGGAGGCTGGATGAACCCCTGAAACTTTTGCCCTGAGATAATCTTTAAACCTTAAACCAAAAATATCCCCCATAGTCTACTTAAAACCAAACAGTTGTTTAGCTTAACTAGTAAAGAATGTCTCCCTTGAGCATTATGGTCTTTTAAGAACTAGTTATATGGGAGCAAATTGACAACAGCAACTTGAAAGATTAGATAGGAACCTCAGGGGGCAGTGAGTTTATATTAATAGGGAAGGAACAACTCAGAAAAGGAGGCAAGGATGGTTGTACAACTCAAAGACTATAATCAATGTCACTGAACTGTACATGTAAAAACTATTGAATTGCTGTATGTTTTGCTGTGTATACTCTCAACAACAAAAATGTAATAAGTTATAAAAATAAAATAAGTACAATTCTCTGCTGCAGATGGCATGGCCTTAATCTGGAACCGCAGGGGCCTGTATTGTGACTCTTGCACTGGGGCTTGCCATAAACTCTACCTGGTATATTTTTCCACCACTTATTCCTCTACCACTGTAGGGTCTGCCAGGTCATATGGCCCAATTGGCAGAGCTTATTTGCACCACAGTCTGGTCCTGCTACAAAGCCCTTTTCTTCTGTAGACACCACTCAAAGCTGGCAGCTTTTCTTATCACTGATACCAGATGTGGAATATGCTGCCTCCAGAACCTGAAGAAGCATGCCAGGTGTTGTGCTTCCTTTTTCATTGTGGGAGGTAATGAGATGAAACCATTTGTCCTTTACTTTGGGTGGCAGATCCTAACATGTTCCTGACTGTTGAATCCCTAAAGATTGTATTGACATGACAGGCTCCTGAATCTTACTAGGCTTTATCTCCCACCCTCTGGAGTATATACATGCATCTTATCAAGGTCTCTCCAGTATGCTAGCCCGTTTTTGCTTATCCAGTCTGATTAGCATGATGTCGTCAGTTCTGTGGGTCAGTGTGATGTTCTACAGGATGTCCAGGCAGTCAAAATCTCTTTGGACTATATTATGACAGTAGCATATAATATTATATTATGACATAACCCTAGGGCAGAATTATTAACATATAATGTCCTGTCTGTGTAAATGCAAAGTGTTTCTGATCCTCTTTTTGAATAGGGAAGGAAAAGAAATTTTACCAAATAATGGCTATATTCCATGTTCCTGAGGCCATGTTAATCTACTGCAGCAAAGATACTATGTCTGGTACAGCAGATGCAATTGGAGCTTCTACTTGATTTTCAATAGTTGAATGTCATTTTTTGGATCTGCCCTGTTTTTGAACTGGTGAATTAAATTGGGATATGATGGAGCCACCATCCCTGCATCCTTCTGAGCTTTAAGAGTGGCACTAATTGTCACCCTCCCTCCCAGGGATATAATATTGGTTTTGGTTTATTATCTTAACTGGAGTGGGGGAGGGCAGTGTCAGAGGCTTCCCCACTATAATAGCTCTTCCTCCACAGGCCAAGGTTCCAACTACCAAGTATGTCTATTATGGTTATACATTTGGAGACTGGTAAAATGACCACCAGGTAGGTTTGTGGGTACAGTGGACCCATTATGAGCTGGACCCTAATCAGGATTCCATTTATTATCTGACTCCTATATGCCCTCACTTTAACAGGAGAGCCAGAATGATGCTTCAGGTCTCTGTGTATCAATGTTATCGGATCTGAGTCCAACAGGATTTAAAATGTTTAGGTATTCTCATTCCACGGTGTACAATTACCCAAATAAATAGCTAGATCCATTTAGAAAAGTACTGGGGACATCATTACCATGCACAAGTGCCATGATTCCTCTCTCTTGGTCACACAACCTCTTCTTCAGTCAATCGGTTTTGGGTCTACAATTACAATAATTGTATCCACCTGGCTTCTGACAATTAAGTGCTTCTACCTGGCCTCTATTGTTTTGGGGTCCTAGCGTCCCCTTTGCTATCAGTGAACCTAGTTCTGTAAGTCTCTCTTACTGTCAGGCTGCTCTATGACTTGGAGGGTAGATGAATCATTTCTTTTATATAGGAATCAGCACAAAGCTGGTTGCTAAGAGGCAGAGGTTAAAGATGTCTCAAATGTGCAACTTCTCCAAACTGCTGTACCAGTCCATTATCTCTAATATCAACTACTTCCCCTTCCATCTGTACTCTCCCTCCTGTCTTTGGGTTTGGTAATTCACTGCAACGTCTCACAGAACTCATGAACTGTACTTACAGTTAAGTGGTTTACTAGGGAAGTAACAGTACAATTCAGGATCAGGATCAGAAATGATTCAGGATACAGTGCTTTAGTCAGGACAGCTTCTTCTTACCCTCTGCCACTGGGCCCTTCTGGGGGCCTTCTTGAGCAAGTGTTAACAACCCTTAACTCCATGAAATTGGCAAGCCCCACCGCAGCCATCTCATGCTGGCCTCCGGGTTGCTGCCATCTCGTGCCACCGTCCCTCGCTGTCTTCTGTGTTACAGCTCTCTCTCTTGGTCTCCTGGCTCCAGGAGCTTCTCAACACAGGGATCCCAGGTCCAAAGGACACACTACACTCCTGGCTCTTCTTTCTTGGTGGTGGTGCGATCCTCCCTTCCCGCCTCTGGGATGGCTCATTTTAAGCCTAGTGGGATGGCAAAACTGGCCAATCCCCTCGTTAGGTTTCCACGTTATTTGCATGGTCCCATCCCCATAAGGGTGCCATGCGCCTTATTTACATTAGCAAACTATCCAATCCTCTTGGTGGGCCGCAAGCACCCCCTTTGCATAGTCCCCACCCAGTCATTTGGTGGGAGTTACAAAGACTATGGTTAGAAGGCCATATTAAGTAATTCACTGCACTGAAGGCCACCCCCTGTCTCTTCATACTTGAAGGACTACCTTCCCCCTGCTAATCATTTTACCAGTCCAAAACAGTCATTAACAATTAGTCCTGTGGTAGGGCAAAGTATCCTAAGGGTGAGGTTACCCAGGTACCAGCCATTCAGGTCTGTAGCAGATATCCATCTGATCTGGTCAGGTTCTCCAAAAATCATCTGGGCTTCACCATTTCTAGCCTCTGATAAAAT
Source organism: Trichechus manatus latirostris (assembly GCF_000243295.1). Classification (NCBI taxonomy): domain Eukaryota; kingdom Metazoa; phylum Chordata; class Mammalia; order Sirenia; family Trichechidae; genus Trichechus; species Trichechus manatus. The sequence goes on along the minus strand of NW_004444227.1, from coordinate 1,319,234 downwards.
TTAACTGAGAATTATTCCCTTTCTCCGAGTCTCTCTCGAGGTATCAGCATGATGTTAGATTTCCCCTGCTGCATAACCCATTTATTCATTCCTTTACCTTCAGCTACTTTTCCTCCTTCCTTCCGTTTGTCATTTATTTTTACCCGAACTTTTTCACCTTGGGAAGGCACAATGCCAGTCCAGATTGCTAGTGGCAAGACCAGTCTAGCAAGTGCTTCCCCCTCAGTCCACTCCCATTCATGTTGGGTAGGGTTACATAGGTACAACACTAGTGGGCTCTCTTGACCACTAGGCAATACGGCAGTATTCATTGTCAGCCTCAATTTTGCCAGATGGGGGAAGGTACAATCCAACCCATCAGCCCTTGGGAATTCTGGCATACAGGTTCAGGGGTACAGTTACAGTCTCTTGCTTGGGCATCACCCCTGCTTCCGGCACCTGCGGCCTCATCCCTGGACCACTGCATGCTTAAAAAGCAGTTTGGCCTTTTGGTCTT
>NW_004444227.1:1308331-1318318 GCF_000243295.1 Trichechus manatus latirostris | reverse complement strand
TCAGGTTTTGGAGCCAGCTGGTCTAAAGTGGAGGGAGTTATGCGAACTCCTGAATTTGTGGCCCTGAACAGGGCACCCACCAACTCAGCCCTGGATAAATGGGAATGAGAGAGAGAAGGGCTGCTTTATGCAGGTGAGGTCTAAACTAAACAGGGAAGGGAAGCTGAGATTCTCATGGGAAGCAGCTGCCGTGTGGTATGATTATTTATTATCTACCACACAATTTGACATCAGAGGTGGGTGATCTTAGTCTCCCTGGACTGGTTTGCACAATTGGCACTGTGAGCAGGAGTCTTTACAGGACCCTGACAGTGCAGTTACAACAATCTTATCAGCACTGCGTGTTAAACTGTCCTGAGGAAATAATTGGATAAACCAAACTGAGGGGCATTCTTCGAAACAACCATCATTAACTCCTCAGAATGCCAATGTCTCAGAAGACAAAGACAGAAAATGTTCCTGATTAAAAGAAACTGGAGAGATATGACAACAAATGCAATGCGTGATCCTGGATAAACAAAAAAAAATTTATATAAAAATAATTATTGGAATAATTATTGAGATTTGAATATTGATTATTTGATTATATTTTAGATAAACATACTGAATTACTATTACCTTTCCTGATTTTGTTAATTGTATCATGGTTCTGTAAGAAAATGTCTTTGTTCATAGGAGGACATGTTGATAAAGGGTCATGCTGTCAGCAACTTGCTCACAGATGGCTCAGGAATAATAAGAGAATGAGAAAGGCAAGGTGAATGGGGCAATATGATAACAATGGTGAATTTAGAGGAAGGGCTTGTGAGAGTCACTACTGCAACTATTCTGTAAATCTGAAATTTTTTTGAAATAAAATGTTTAAAAATTGTTATCCAGTCTATAAGCAATATCCAAAATATTTGCAATAAGTTATGTGGAAACAGGCAGAGTTCAAAATTATGTGTGCACTGTATAATTGTAAGAGCATAAAGTGTTGTCATGTGGATATGTTAGGGTAGTGGAAGAAGTTTTAAAAAAGCATTTTCTTTAATGTTGTTTGTTATATTGTGTTTAAAATTAAATTACATGAAATTAAATACATTGAAAAATCACCAAGGAGAATGATAAAAGAGTAACAATAATATATTCACTTCCTGGGGCTATGGTGACACATTACCACAAACTGGGTGGCTTAATAAAACAACAGAAATTTATTCTCTCACAGCTCTGGAGGCTTGAAGTCTGAATTTGTGGTGTCAGTAGGGTCATACTCTCTCTGAAGGCTATAGGAGAGGAATCCTTCCTTCCTCCAGCTTCTGGTAGCCCCAGTGTTGCTTGGTTTGTGGCAGCATCAATCTCGGCCTCCAGCTTTACATGGCCATCTTCCTTCTGTGTCTTTCTCTGTTTTCTTCCTCTCCTTACAATTATAAGGATACCAGTCATTTTGTACTAATGGCCCAAGTTACTCCAGTGTGACCTCATATTAATTTAACTAATTTTATCTGCAAGGATACTATTTCCAAATAAGGTTACATTTACAGGTATGGGGATTAGGACTTGAACACATTAAGGGGGGGGTATACAAATAAAATCATAACAAATAAAAATAATAGAAGAAAACAATTTAAAAAGTTCCATTTCAGCTCCAAGATTCCTTGGCCATTTTGAAAAACAAACATTTAGATATAGATTCAAACCAATTGAAGCTGTTGTCCTATCCCCAAAGGGAAATCTTATACTAAGACCAGTTCCAAGTTAAGAAACAAAGAAACAAAAAATAAATAAAACTTACTCCCGGGTGTGGATGTGATTTTTTTTTTTTTTTTAATAGTGCTAAGCATCAGTCTTTTTAAGTAATCTGGTGTCAGCTTTGGGACTTAATTCCCCCAAACAGCAGAATTCCAAGTTTCTGTTTGAGTACCTTCCACCACTCATCTGTGAGTTTGTCGTACTGTAGTAGCTTGCGTGTTGCTGTGGTGCTGGAAACTATGCCACTGGTATTTCAAATACCAGCAGAATCACCCATGGTGGACAGGTTTCAGCAGAGCTTCTGGACTAAGACAGACTGGGAAGAAGAACCCAGTGATCTACTTCTGAAATATTGGCCAATGAAAACCTTATGATTAGCAGCAGAATATTGTCTGATATAGTGCCGGAAGATGAGGCCCTTAGGTTGGAAAGCACTCAAAATACAACTAGGAAAGAATTGCCTCCTCAATGACATCGATGGAGTAAAGCTTTCAGGACCTTCATTTGTTAATGTGAAATGACTCAAAATGAGAAGAAACAGCTGCGAACATTCATTATTATCAGAATGTGGAATGTAGGCAGTATGAATCAAGGAAAACTGGAAGTTGTTAAAAATGAAATGGAAGGCTTGAAGATTGATATCCTAGCTCTTAGTGACCTTAAATGGACTGGCATTGGCCATTTTGAATTGACAATCATATGATCTACTATCCGGGAATGACAAATTGAAGAGGAAGGGCATTGCATTCATCATCAAAAAGAATATTTCAAGATCTATCCTGAAGTACAACGCTGTCAGTGATAGGATAATATTCATGCGCCTACAAGGAAGACCAGTTAATATGAGTATTATTCAAATTTACCCACCAACCACTAAGGCCAAAGATGAAGAAATGGAAGTTTTTACCAACTTCTGCAGGCTGAAATTGACCAAACATGCAATCAAGTTGTATTGATAATTACTGGTGATTGGAACCTAAAAGTTGGAGACAAAGAAGCAGCATTAGTAGTTGGAAAATACAGTCTTGGTGACAGAAAAACATGGGAGATTGCATGACAGAATTTTGCAAGACCAACAACTTATTCATTGGAAATACTTTTTTCCACAATGTAAATGGCGACTATACACGTGGACCTCGCTGGATTGAATACACAGGCATCAAATCGACTACATCTATGGAAAGAGACAATGGAGAAGCTCAATATCATCAGGGGCCGACTGCAGAGAGCACAATCAATTGCTCATATGCAAGTTCAAGTTGAAGCTGAAGAAAATTAAAGCAAGTCCACAAGACCCAAAGCACAACCTTGGGTACATCAAACCTGAATTTAGAGACCATCTCAAGAACAGATTTGACACACTGAACACTTATAACTGAAGACCAGATGTGTTGTGGGGTAACATCAAGGACATCATACACGAAGAAAGCAAGAAGTCATTTAAAAGACAAAAAAAAAAAAGACCAAAATAGATGTCAGAAGCAACTCTGAAACTTGCTCTTGAATGTAGAGTAGCCAAAGGGAATGGAAGAAATGATGAAGTAAAAGAGCTGAACGGAAGATTTCAAAGGGCAGCTTGAGACGACAAAGTATTATAATAGAATGTGCAAAGTGTTGAAGTTAGAAAACCAAAAGATAAGAACACGCTGGCATTTCTGAAGCTGAAAGAACTGAAGAAAAAGTCAAGCCTCGAGTGACAACAGTGAAGGATTCTATGGGCAAAATACTGAATAATGCAGGAAGCATCAAAAGAAGATAGAAGGAATACACGAAGTCACTGTACCAAAAAGAATTGCTTGATGTTCAACCATTTCAGGAGATAGCATATGATCAAAAACCAATGGTATTGAAGGAAAAAGTCCAAGCTGCACTGAAGGCACTGGTGAAAGACAAGGCTCCAGGAATTGACAGAATACCAATTGAAATGTTTCAACAAACGGACGCAACACTGGAAGCACTCACTCATCTATGCCAAGAAATTTGGTAGACTGCTACCTGGCAAAATGACTGGAAAAGATTCGTATTTGTGCCCATTCCAAAGAAAGGTGATCCAATGGAATCAGTAGCAAACAATTTCATTAATGCAAGTAAAATTATGCTGAAGATAATTCAGAAATACTTGCAGCAGTACATTGTCAGGGAACTGCCAGAAATTCAAGCCAGATTCATAAGAAGACACAGAACAAGGGATATCATTGCTGATATCAAACGGATCGTGGCTGAAAGCAGAGAATACCAGAAAGATGTTTACCTGTGTTTTATTGACTACACAAAGGCATTGGACTATGTGGATCCTAACAAATTATGGATAATATTGCTAAGAATGAGAACCCCAGAACACTTCATTGTACTCAAGCGGAAACTGTACATAGACCAAGAGGCAGTTGTTTGAAGAGAACAATGGGATACTGTATGGTTTAAAATCAGGAAAGGTGTGCGTCAGGACTGTATCCTTTCACCATACTTATTCAGTCTGTATGCTGAACAAATAATCTGAGAAACTGTACTATACGAAGAAGAATGCGGCATCAGGATTGGAGGAAGGCTCATTAAGAATCTGAAATATGCAGATGACACAACCTTGCTTGCTTAAAGTGAAGAGGACTTGAAGCACTTACTGATGAAGATCAATGACTACAGCCTTCCTATGGCTTACACCTTAACATAAAGAAAACAAAAATCCTCACAACTGGACCATTAAGCAACATCATGGTAAACAGAGAAAAGACTGAAGCTGTCAAAGATTTCATTTTACTTGGATCAACAATCAACGCCCATGGAAGCAGCAGTAAAGAAATCAAAGGACGTATTGCCTTAGGCAAACCTGCTGCAAAAGACCTCTTTAAAATGTTAAAAAGCAAAGATGTCACCTTGAGGACTAAGGCGCACCTGACCCAAGCCCTGGTATTTTCAATCACCTCATATGCATGCAGAAGCTGGACAGTGAATAAGGAAGACCAAAGAAGAATTGATGTCTTTGAATTATGGTGCTGACAAAGAACATTGAATATACCATGGACTGCCAGAAAAATGAATAAATCTGTCTTGGAAGAAGTACAGCTAGAATTCTCCTTAGAAGCAAGGATGGTGAGACTTTTTCTCACGTACTTTGGACATGTTATCAGAAGGGATCAGTCCCTGGAAAAGGATACTATGCTTGGTAAAGTGGAGGGTCAGCAAAATAGAGGAAGATCATTAATGAGATGGACTCACACAGGGGCTGCAAAAACGGGCTCAAACATAGCAAGGATTGTGTTTCATTCTGTTGTACACAGGGTCACTATGAATTGGAACAGGCTCTAAGGACCTAACAACAACAACATTTGAGCACCTTAAAATACTTTTACCCCCTAGGCAGGTTCAGAAAATAGCTTATAATTCACTTGAATTTCCTGTGGTTAACATTCCTTTTTTTGCCTTTTTTAAAATAACAATAATAATTTTTTAAAAACTAGCTTATTGTGAAATAGGGAGCCCTGGTGCTGCAGTGTTTAAAGCATTCAGCTGCTAACCAAAAGGTTGCCGGTTCGAACCCACCAACTGCTCTGCAGGATAAAGATGTGGCAGTCTGCTTCCTTAAAGATTTATAGCCTTGGAAACCCTAGGGGCAGTTCTACTCTGTCCTATAGGATGGCTATGAGTTGGAATCTACTTAACAGCAGTGGATTTGGTTTTCTGGTTATCGTGGAATAGTTCACACACAGTGTAACATTTCCTCTTAAAACAAACAAATGTAAAAAGTTAAACTATTTCAGTGCTTTCACTATTAAATATTTTTAGTCAAGTACTGGTTACTCTGCCTTTCAAATATTATATTTCGCTAATCTCTTTTGCAATTAAGAAAACACAATAATTTCCCCTAGTTTTTCAGATTTAACAGTGATTACTGATATTTTCCAAGGTTCCTATGTGTTTCCAAAATTTGCTTTCAGAATGTAAAAATTATGCTCTAATTAAAGACTATATTTACTCACCTTGCCATCTATTTTGTTGTAAAATGAAACAGCTATCATATTTCACTCATCTGAATATTCTCTTGACTTTCATGGGGAGAAAAAGCATGTACGACTATAATGCTGAACTTTTAGGTAAAGTGAGGTTTTTTGTTTTTTTTTGTTTTTGTAAGGTTGGCATTTCTATAAATTGCCTTGCAATTAAACCAACAGTTTCTTTCATAAGCCTGCCCAGCATTGTTTTTCGTCCTATCTCAAAAGTCAATTTTTATAAGCTAAACACACCCGGTCTGATAATATACATATCTGAATCAAATTCTTCCCCCTTTTCCAAGCCAATTATCTTTAATCTCAGGTGTTGATATAATAAAGCATGGACCCCTGACCCCTAATCTTCTATTTCAGACCTTTGACTGCTGTTGGTTCATCTCAACTTAATACATCCAAGAACTGACAAAAGTTCTCACCAGATTGCAGGTCTTTAATACAGATTTCTCATTGTTCTAAAAAGGTTCAACTAGCTCTCTTGGAGAATTATTACCATTATTTTATTATTTATTTTTTATAAAACAATACCATGGTTTTTCATTACCTACCTGTTATGGATTAAATTGTGTCCTCCAAAAATATATGTTATAAATCCCAACCCCTGTGGTTATAATTCCATTTGGGAATGGGTTTTCTTCATTATGTTAATGTGGCAGTATTGGTGTAGGGTGTGTCTTAAATCAATCTCTTTTGAGATATAAAGGAGGAGATTAAGCCAGCAAGCAATCAAGCAAGCAGAGTTGGGGAAGACAGACACCAAGCTACATGAGATCTCCAAGGAACCAAGAAACAGAAGCTGAAAAGAGATAAGGACCTTCTCCCAGAGCCAACAGAGAAAGCCTTTCGCTAGAGCCAGTGCTCTGAATTCAGACTTCTAGCCTCCTAAACTATGAGAAAACAAATTTCTGTTTGTTAAAGCTACCCACTTTTGGTGTTTTTGTTATAGCAGCACTAGATAACTAAGACACTACCATATTCTCTTTTCTCTCTGAAACACATAGGGTCGTATCTGAGAATTTTTTGCGCATCCCATGATTTTAAGCAATGTCCTAAATAGATACATGAGGGCTGGTGTCTCTTCAAACTCTGAAATTAAAATAAGGGATTAGAGACAGGTGAATCAAGAATTTCTAATTCACAGGTCTCCAACAATGCAGTTGGAATAGAAAGGCACCTGTCAAGTCCTGGGAATGGCTGATTGGCCACCCAGACATTCTCTATCACATGGCATTTCCTCAGAGAATCACCATAATCTGAGGCCACAGAGAAAATCCAGTCCTCAGGGGTTTTCCTTAGCCAAACTCATAGAAGATAACTGAGACAAATAAAAATGTCTAATGCCATTTTAAAAACTGACTCTGAGTAATATAACCATTGTGGTTTAGATATTTATGTTTCCTGATCAGCCTTATATACAATCAGTCTGGAAAGAAACGTTTCTCCTATGTTTGCTTGGTGAGCCTGGAATCAAAATGAGGTGAATTTGAAGTAAGGCACCAATGATTGGTGTCCTCAAGCAACCATCCCCAATTAGGTCCAATGGATCAGAAATTCATAGTTTTGTGTAAGGACACCTTGTCCCATTAACAATGCTGGAAATACCTCACCAACTATGTTCATTCTGGATTCCTCTTTCATAGATGGGAAGCAGGCCAATTCCAACCCATTAACTTGTTAACAATACAGGCACTTACTCATGTAGTAGCAATCAAAACCCACTCTGAAATTACACCTAAATCTCTGAAATTTGGGTGTCTACAATCTTGTGACTTATTTCTGAAGACTACTAATCTTATCTCATACATTTTAATTTTTTCCTGATTTCAGTTTTACAAGGTAAATTAAGTTGAGTTGGAAAGTGTCTTATTGTTGGCCCAACATACTACTTACATGAATTTTTCACATGCTCTTAGCAGATTATTACTGACTTTGTCATTGTTTCAGACAATGATCTTCCTTATTAGGCTGTACCACTTACAATCTTGTTGCTCAGTTGCCACAGATTTCAACTCACGAGACCTGATGAGTGTCAGAGTAGAACTGTGCTCTGTAGGGTTTTCAAGGTGGTGACCTTTCAGAAGCAGATCGCCATGCCCAACTTCAGAGCAGGGCTTTGAACTGGTTCATTCCGGTTTGAACCCCTGCTGAGAATTTGCATTTCCACCAGATATGCTGAATCAGAATCTACATTTTAACAAGATCCCCTGGTGATTCTTAGGTATAATAAATTTTGAGAACCACTGCTCTACTAGTGGATCTCAGAATTGGTCCCTAACCAGCTGTATTAGCATCTGCCTGGGAACTTGTTAGAAATGCAAATTCTCAGCAGGGGTTCAAACCAGGACAAACCAGTTCCAAGTTCAGGCACCTCTGGATGGGTTCAAACCACAGACCTTTTGACTAGTAGTCGAGTGCTTAACTGTTTGCACTGCCCAGGGACTCAATACTTACAATCTAGTCATATTACATAAAGGTTAAGAGCACTGAAAACAGAACTGTGTCCATAATCTGGTTCTGCTTTTACTAGTTGAGAGATCTTGGATAAATTGTTTATTGAAGATAAAATGAGGTACTATAAATGCATGTGACCTGCTTCACACAGTGCCTAACATTTAGTAATTTTTCTATTAGTTACATTATTATTCCTAATGTTAGAGCTTGGTTATTTTGCTTACTTTGGGTTTTTCCAAATATCAGCAATCGACCTACAAATCATCAAGGAGGTAATATTTTAATGATGGAGACAACCCACAATTAATTAAATAATGTTGAATATAATATCAGATTTAGAGCTAAGACTATAAAGTTGTCTGAAGAAAAATAAAGCAGGGAAAGAGGATAGGGAGTAGTGGGGATGCTAATTTAGACAGGGTGGGCAAGGAAGGCTTCCCTCAGGTGATGACGTTTGAGCAGAGACTTGAGGGAATAAGGGAACCAACTATGTGACTGTCTCGTTCATATGTACTCATAAATGAATGAGTACTCAGTTATGGTGCTTGCTTAGCTGCATCCTTTTGGTTCTTAGTCATACTTCTTTATATGGTTACTGAACTATTTATATTTCTGTGACTTAGTAAGGCAACCAGATTTTGCAATCCAGGAGGGAAGTGCCTGTGCTTCCTTTGTCCTTTAAATATCCTTCGGTGACCACACATTTGCCACAAGTAACTTAGTATTTCTTGAATGGTTTCTTGTCAGTTTTGAAGATGAACTTAGAATTAGAAGTCCTTTGAGGAGAAACAGGAGTTAGCAGGAACCTATCTGAGGAGAGCAACTATGGTATGGAGGAAAGGAGGAATCTTGAAATTAAGAGAATTGTGTTTGAATTACAGCTCACTCACTGGCTATGTGGACTTGGACATTTCCCCTAACATTACTGAGTCTGTTTCTTTATAAAGTGGGGATGATAGTGACTAATTCACATAATTGCTATAAAGGTCAGATGTAGTAATTAATATGGAAAATACTTGGTATGTTAGAATCAATAAATGTTAGTTGACTTTCAGTATTTGAAAGCTTGAAATACCCTCAAAGATAATGGGTTGGTGTTGGTTCTCTGAATAGAAAAATTCATAAATTTATTATATGGTACTAAAAAATAGAGATAAGAAATCTATGTCAATATACTAGTACATCATGCTAATGATAGGTAACATTCAGTGCTTATTATGTTTTAAGAACTATTCTGAGCATGTTGTATGGATTAACTCATTTATTTTTGACACTAACCATGTAGATCAGTACAATTACTGTGGCCCTCTAACGCATCAAGAAAAAACAGACAAACAACAATAACAAAAAAGAGGTACAAAGAGAGTAAGTAACATGCCTATAGTCACACAGTAAATGTGGAGTTGGGATTATGAACTGAGATAGGCTGACACCAGAGTTCATGCTCTTAGCCACTAAACTATACAACTGTAATTTAAAACACTATTTATCATATTAGAGTCCATTATGTTAGGTCTTTCCAATAGGAAAATCACTGTAGAAAGTGACAATGAAAATAATAATAATAAAAAAAAATAGAACATGAAATAAAGTACCAAGTTTAACTAGTTTAAAAAAAAAAGCGAACAAGATTTTAAAAACAGGGATGTCAGATTAGTATTAATCAAGGGTTGGTTTAGACTATCGCTAAAGTTACTACCCAACATTACAATACTAAGGTTCACTTACTTTTATTATGGAAACCCTGGTGGCGTAGTTGTTAAGAGCTATGGCTGCTAACCAAAAGGTCGGCAGTTTGAATCCA
>NW_004444227.1:1305322-1307482 GCF_000243295.1 Trichechus manatus latirostris | reverse complement strand
CAAGACATATCATAATCACACTTGCTAAAACCAAAGACAAAGAAAGAATCCTGAGAGCAGCTCCAGAAAAATGAAAAGTCACATACAGAGGGGAAACAATAAGAGTAAGCTCTGATTACTCGGCAGAAACCATGCAGGCAAGAAGGCAATGGGATGACATATATAAAACCTTAAATGAAAAAATTGCCAACTAAGAATAATACATCCTGCAAAACTCTCATTCAAATATGATAGTGAAATTAGGACACTTTCGGATAAACAGAAATTAAGAGAATATATAAAAACCAAATCAAACTTATAAGAATATTAGAGGGAGTCCTTTGGTTTTAGAACAAACAACATCAGACGACAGCCTGAATCTAGGACACAAGATCGGACCAGCAATACCAACCTAGGAAATTAACTCTAAAGGACTGTTCAGAACTAAAAGATTTACAACAGAACCAGAGACGTTAATCTGCAAATGACAACAACGTCAGAACAATAAAAGAGGGAATAAACCGTGTAGGTATAGAACTTTCTAATGGAGAGGAAGGCAAGGCGATATCAAGTCATAACAGACTGGGTTCAACCTTAGGAAGATAAGGGTAAATTTCAAGGTAACCACAAAGAAAGCTAACAAACATAGTCATCAAAATAAAGAAAAAAACATAAACTCTCACTAAAAACAAAATCTACAAAAACAAAAGAAATTTAAAAAATCCACAAACAAAAGGAATTCAGCACAGGAGAGTAAGAGGAACAAGGAAAATGTCATCACCACACAAAAAAGCACTACAAAATGACAACAATAAACTCATACCTATCAATAATTACACTGAACGTAAATGGCCTAAATGCACCCATAAAGAGATAGAGAGTGACAGAATGGATAAAAAAAACGGGATCCATCAATATGCTGTCTACAAGAGACACACCTTAAAAACAAAGACATAAATTTATTAGAAATCAAAGGATGGAAAAAAATATATCAGGCAAACAGCCACCAAGAAAGACCAGGAGTGGCAATACCAATCTTAGTTAAAATAGACTTTAAAACAAAATCCACCATAAAAGACAAAGAAGGGCACTGTATCACAATTAAAGGGACAATCCAGCGTGAAGACATAACCATAATAAATATCTACGCACCCAATGACAGTGCTCCAAAATACATAAAACAAACTTTCCAACACTGAAAAGAGAAATTGACAGTTCCAATATATAGCAGGAGACTTCAGCACACCATTCGTGGTAAAGGACACAACATCTAGAAAGAAACTCAACAAAGATACAGAAGATCTAAAGGCCACAATCAGCCAGCTTGAACTCATAGACATATATAGGACACTCCACCCAACAGCTGCAAAGTACACATTCTTTTCCAACGCACACGGAACATTCTGCAGAATACACCACATCTTAGGCCACAAAGCAACCTTCAACGAAATCCAAAACACTGATGTAATACAAAGTGTCTTCTCCGATCACAACGCCATGAAAGTAGAAATTAACAACAGGAAGAGCAAGGAAAAAAAATCAATTACATGGACACTAAATAACACCCTGATTGAAAACCACTGGGTAATAGAAGAAATCAAAGATGGAATAAAAAAATTCCTAGAATCAAATGAGAATGAAAACACATCATACCAAAACCTCTGGGACATAGTAAAGTCAGTGATCAGAGGTCAATTTATAGCAAGAGATGTACGCATCAAAAAAGAAGAAAGGGACAAAAATCAAAATATCAGCTGCACAACTCGAACCAATAGAGAACAGCAAAAGAAGCCTACACCACCAGAAAAAGGAAATAATAAAGATGAGAGCAGAAATAAATGAAATAGAGAATAGAAAAACAATAGAAAGAATCAACAAAACCAAAGGTGGGTTCTTTGAAAGGATCAACAAAATCGACAAACCGCTAGCCACACTGACAAAAGAAAAACAGGAGAGGACACAAATAACCCAAATAAGAAATGAAATGGGGGACATTACAACAGACCCAACTGATATAAAAAAGGATCATAACAGAGTGTTATGAAAAACTATACTCTAACAAATGTGAAAACCTAGAGGAAACTGATAAATTTCTAGAAACACACTACCTACCCAAACTATCACAAAGTGATGTTGAAAATCTGAACAGACCCATAACAAGAGAAGAGATTGAGAAGGTAA
>NW_004444227.1:1275192-1303904 GCF_000243295.1 Trichechus manatus latirostris | reverse complement strand
CCTCACACCATACACAAAAACTAATTCAAAATGGATCAAAGACCTAAACAGAAAACAGAAAACTATAAAAGATCATAGAAGAAAAAATAGGATCAACTCTGGAGACCCTAATACACTGCATTAACAGGATACAAACCATAACTAACAACATACAAACTCCAGAAGATAAGCTAGATATCTGGGATCTTCTAAAAATTATACACTTATGCTCATCAAAAGACTTCACCAAAAGAGGAAAAAGAGAACCTATAGACAGGGAAAAATTCTTGGCTATTACAAACCTGACGAAGTTCTAATCTGTAAAATCTACAGGAAAATCCAACACCTGTACAACAAAAAGACAAATAATCCAATTAAAAAACGGGCAAAGGAAATGAACAGACACTTCAATGAAGATATTCGAGTGGCCAACAGACACATGAGGAAATGCTCCAAACTCCCTTAGGGACTGAATTACTGGGCTGAGGGCTGTGGAGACCATGGTTTCAGGGAACATCTAGCTCGACTGGCATAACATAGTTTATAAACAATATGTTTTACATTCTACTTTGGTGAGTAGCATCTGGGGTCTTGAAAGCCTGTGAGGGGCCATCTGAGATACTCCACTGGTCTCGCCCCTTCAGGAGGAAGGGAAAATGAAAAAAAATTAAAGACAGAAGGGAAAGATTAGTCTAAAGGACTAATAGACCACAACTACCACAGCCTCCACCAGACTGAGTCCAGTAAAAGTAGATGGTATCCGGCTACGCCCACTTACTGCTCTGACAGAGATCACAATAGAGAGTCCTGGACAGAGCTAGAGAAAAATGTAGAACAAAATTCTAACTCAGAAAAAAAGACCAGACTTACTTGCCTGACAGAGACTAGAGAAACCCTGAGAGTATGGGTCCCGGACACCCTTTTAACTGAGTAATGAAGTCAGTCTGGAGGTTCTCCTTTTTAGCCAAAGATTAGACAGACCCATAGGAGAAAACGAGACTAAAGGGGCACACCAGCCCAGGGGCAAGGACTAGAAAGCAGGAGAGGACAGGAAAGCTGGTAATGGGGAACCCAAGTTCCAGAAAGGAGAGTACTGACATGTGATGGGGTGGTTAACCAATGTCATAAAACAATATATGTACTAACTGTTTAATGAGAAGCTAGTTTGTTCTGTAAACCTTCATGTAAAGTACAATTTAAAAAAAAGGAAATATAAAAACATCTGACATGTTCTATCAAATTATTTAAAGTCATTTCTTATGAGTTATATCTATTAAGACAAGTTATACACCAGCTTGAGATATATATTATGCAGAAAAAAGATCGTGATTATTATAGATGCTAAATGATAGCTGATCACCCCAGGCTTATGAATAATAGTTACTATGATATTAATTTAGGTTATAAGTATTTATGTATAAGCTAGATAATTCAATCAAATAGAATTGTATTCATATACTATATCTGTCTTAGTCATCTAGTGCTGCTATAACAAAAGTACCACATGTGGATGGTTTTAACAAAGAGAAATTCATTCTCTCACAGTCTAGTAGGCTATAAGTCTGAATTCAGGGCATCAGCTCCAGAGGAAGGCTTTCTCCACTCTGGAGGAAGTTCCTTGTCATCAATCTTCCCCTGGTCTAGAAGCTTCTCCAAGCAGGAACCGTGGGTCCAAAGGTTGCGCTCTGCTCCCAGCACTGCTTTCTTGGTGGTATGAGATTTCCACGTCTCTCTGCTTGCTTCTCTATTTTTCAAAAGATTTTGGCTTAAGACACTATCTAATCTTGTAGATCTCATCAATATAACTGCCACTAATCCATCTCATTAACATCATGGTGATAGGCTTTACAACACAAACGGAAATCACATTAGATGACAAAATGGTAGACAATCATACAGTACTGAGAATCATGACTTAGCCAAGTTGACAGATATTTTGGGAGGACACGATTCAATCCATGACATTCTACCTTTTGGCCCCACAAAATTCATGGTCTTGCCACATGTAAAACATATTCACCCTATCATATCAGAGCAAAAGTCTTAAATCAGCTCCAAGTCCGAAATCCAAAAATTCCTCTTCATTGGTGAAATCTAGAATAGAAGTTATCTGCTTCTAAATGTACAATGGTGCAATAGGCAGGCACAAGCTAGACATTTCTATTAAAAATGGAAGAAATTGCAGGGAAAGAAGTCATAACAGGCACTAAGCAAGTCAGCAGAACACATTGCATTAGCCCTCAAGGCTTTGAAAATAATCCGCTGTTGTATGAGACCATTTACACAGTGGCCCTGCCCTCCAGACTCTGAGTGGAGGCCCCTTGGCCTTGGGCTTCAGCTCTGTCTTCCAGACCCACTGGAATGGCGACTCTGTATTCTTGGCTTTAGGTGCACCATTCTTCTAGTCCTTCTGAGTGGCGACTCCACCCTTAGAAACACCAGAAGCCATGGCTTCACCCTTTAAAACTCCAGAGTTTGTGGCTATACCTTTTGAGACCGAGGCAGCTCAGCTTCCTGTGTTCCTTGTCTCTTCAGCTTCTGCTTCCTGGTTTCTTGGCCTCTTGGCCTCTCGAGCCTCACGCCCGCATCTGCCCTGCTGGGGCGAGTGTTCCAAAGCTCTGTAGCTCTACAGATAAGTGCCTGGAGGCACCCCACTCTGCCAGGAAGCCTCCTGCACAAAGGCACTTAGCTCTCCCGCTCTGTGGGTTGGCTCTAGAGTCATCTCGCGTTGGTCTCCTGGTTCTGCTGCTGCCGGTCCTCTGCTGCTGCTTCTCATTATCTGCACCATCTCCAGTATTAACAGTTCTCCTCACTTCCTTCTGAATCCTCTATTCATTTAGTTTCAAAACCGCTTCCACATTTTAGGTATCTGTTAGAGCAGCACCCACTCTCGGTACCAAATTCTGTCTTAGTCATCTAGTGTTGCCATCACACAAATACCACAAGTGGATGGTTTCAACAAAGAGGAATTCATTCTCTCACAGTCTAATAGGCTACAAGTCCCAATTCAGGACATCAGCTCCCAAGGAAGGCTTTTTCTCTCTGTCTGCTCTGGAAGAAGGTCCTTGTCATCACTCTTCCCCTGGTCTAGAAGCTTCTCCAAGCAGGAACCCCAGGTTCAAAGTGTGCGCTCTGCTTCTGGCACTGCTTTCTTGGTGGTGTGAGGTCCCCAAGTTTCTCTGCTCACTTCTCTCTTTTATTTCTCAGAAGAGATTGGTTTAAAACACTATCTAATCTTGTAGATCTCATCAGTATAACTGCTGCTAATCCATCTCATTTAACATCATAGTGATAGGATTTACAACACAAAGGGTAATCACATCAGATGACAAAATGGTAGACAATCATACAATACTGGGAATCACGACTTAGCCAAGTTGACAGATATTTTTGGGGTCACAATTCAATCCATGACCATATCCTATTTCATAAATCTAATCTTTTATTAACCTTTCTTTTCCTTAAGTATAATCATAAATATGATAGTAAGATAACAAATATAATTTTTTATGGATTAATAGAGAAATAAAGTATAAAAGTTCTTTTCTGTATATTTCAGATTGACAAAACCAACACAAAACAAGCACATATGTACTTACATAAAAACCTAATCACAATAATATGGTAGAATCTAATGGCAATATTAAGCAAGACACATGAATGTTCCATAAAACCCCTGCAATAAAGCATATACAAAATGAAGAGAAATTAGGCTACAAAGAATAGGAGCAGAAATAAGTCTTGTAAAACATCGAGGATGATTAACAAGAGTGGGGAATTTTTGGCCAAAGGAAATGTTTGGTAGCTACTGCTTTTAAAAAAAAAAAGAGTTTTAAACCATCACTAGCTTTCATTTCCACGTAGGTATTTCCTTGTCAGCCTCCTTGATTTTTTTGTTATCTAGCACATCTATTCCTTCTCTACAAAGAAGATAACCAGATACTACTTTTAACCAACAGAAAATACCATTAAGATCAACTGCAAATACTTAGGATAGTTTAAATAACAGAAGATAGTCTCTAAGTAGCCCATTTACTCTTTTATTTTTTAGATTCTATCTACTTTAGAACCTACTTGAGCAAAACTGACTGTACAGAAGTTTTCATGAATCATTTCTCACATCCAGGTAAACCAAAACATATTAACAGTCAATGACTTTGAGTTCTTAAACATCCTCAATTATGTGTTAGTCAACTCAAGCATCCATTATGTACTCAATAATAGGTATGACACAGCCCTAGACATCAGCAACACTATAAGCAGGCAGGCACTGGCTGCTTGCTCATACTGATTTTTCTGGTGTTAACATTCTTAAAAAGCCTGGGCAATAGTCACGAGATAGTGTCTTCTTCATTAGAACCTTACAGTAACACGCCATTAGATTTCTTTTTCTGTTTGTTGCAGTAATAACACCGTCTTGAGAAATAATAGCTAGCACAGTATCTTAGAAGGAGAAGAATGTAGGATGCTAGTGTGGGGACAAATTTCTAACTGCCAGTGATTGTTGTGAGTATCACAATATTTTCCTAAACATTAAAGCCTCTATCAAAGGTAGCTACAGTCATAAAGAAAAAAAATTCTTCAAACATTAAAACTGCATTAGTGTACATCATAAAGTCAACAAAAAAACGAAAAACACTTAAAAAAACACAGCAAGGGAAGCAGCTGATCCTTAGAAAGGCACGCCGTTGCTTATTATGAAGCATTTATAGAGTTGGATGCATTTTCAAAGCTGCTTGTAGTCATTCCACAGCATACTCTTGTGAGGTAAGTGTATTATCACCTTTGGTTCATAAATGAAAAAGCTGAGGCACTAATTGCTTAAGTCCCTAGCCTAAGGACAATGAGTCAACGTGAAGAGTCGTAGTTGACCCGCCTAACGACTCCTGACGGTCAGTCCAGGGCTTAGTCAGCGGGGCCTGGAGTGCTTCCCTGGCTGACACCTGGACTAGGCTATTTCCATTCATGTTAAGGCAGAATAATGGAACCGAGAAGACAGAGCTTCCAACTAATTTTGACTTCCACTAAGGATTTAGCCCTGAGGTCTTAATCTCAGGATTTAGGGCACGAACAGCTGTAGGGTGCACTCCCCCTCCCCCCAATCAGTGGCAAGTGGGTACTGTGGGCGGTTCCGTCTACCCCCTTTTGCAGTGATGGCAAAAAACGCTCACCAGCGTTAGCAGAGCCGGGGACGTGGGAGGTTGATTGCTTAAATAAGGACTTTCCATTGCCGCTTCTTTTTGAAATTAAGAGAAAATGGTGGGAGGTCAAAAGAAAACGAAATAAACACACAAGCAACTTGTCCTAGGACCTCAACTAAACAAATTAAGCCTTATTGTGTGTGTTGAGCCTGCAGTTCCAACTTTCAGGGGAAGATGGGAGGACAGGGCGACAAAGGGCACAGTAGGCATGCCTGGCAGTAAGTGCGACAGCAGCTATCCAGGCGGAAGAACAGGGTACTGAAAACCGCACGCGAGGGTCCGCCGCGCCAAGAACAGCGCACCCTAAGCCATCGACCACATGACCAGCCTTTTTTAAAAAAAAAATATACTTCTTTGACCTTAAAAAAAAAAAAAAGAAAAAGGGAGGGGGAGACTCCACTTCCCAGAAGCCTCTCGTTATTCACGCAGCCGCAGTCTTGCGCAGGCGCCGCCAGGGCTAAACGGACACGTCCGTCACGTGGACAGTAGCCGGCCAATCCGGTTTGAATCTCATTTTTTTTCCTTTCACCCCCCCTTCAGGAGCGGTTGTGCGATCAGATCGATCTAAGATGGCGACTGTGGAACCGGTGAGTATTGCCTTTGGCCCCCACCCCCACCGGTCCCCGCGCTCAGTCTCCCCTCGGACTGGGGGACTCCGCGGGACGGCGTTCCCGGCGCGCACGCTACCGCCTACCGCCCCCTCCCCCTCTTCTTGGGCCTGACCTCCCCGCGGGCAACTTAGGGGCGCCTCGGAGGCTGGCCGCGGCGGCGTGTTCCTCACACGTTCTGGTGGGGGTCAGAGCTGGGGGAGAGAACTGGGGGAGGGGCGGCGCGGCGCCTCCTGTGGAGCCACAAGGTGTCTGCAAGAGTGGAGGGTGTTCGGGGACCTGGAATAGGTGTGTGGGAATTGTGTCTTCGGGTTAGGAGGGCGCCGGCTTGGAGCAGGCGCTGGAACCGCGGGGAGGGTGGGCGGCGCGC
The DNA here is from genome assembly GCF_000243295.1 of Trichechus manatus latirostris. Classification (NCBI taxonomy): domain Eukaryota; kingdom Metazoa; phylum Chordata; class Mammalia; order Sirenia; family Trichechidae; genus Trichechus; species Trichechus manatus. Next base: position 1,297,746 of record NW_004444227.1, on the reverse strand, counting down.
CTGCCTGGAATGAGATGGAGGAGGGGGCCCCGGGGCAGCCTTTTCCTCCGTCCCAAGCCTCTGGTTGGGGGCGCGCGAGAGTCTTTCTTCACTAGTCGGGTGGGCTTGAGAAGCCGGTGGGCGCGCGTTGCCGGGGTGTGGGTTGGGCGGGAGTGGTGCCGCGGCACGCGCAGGGAAGCTTCGATCTCACCGAGGGTGGCGGAGGGCGGCAAGCGCGTGTTCTCTGGCGTGCCCGAGAGTTGCCGGGGTTAGCGGCCGGGGAGGGGAGAAGGGTTTGGGATGGGGAGGAAAAGCCGGTGCCGCGCGGTGAAGCTCTCTGAATAGGATGAGGGTTAGCGGTGGTGAGAAGAGGGATCATATTGTCCTCGCCCCTCCATGCTTGAGACTGGGCTGTCATGGAGGAGGGCAGGGGGAGGAGCGAGGCCTACTGAACACTGCTGCTGATCCAGTTGCCGGCCGGACCTGCTGCATTTCACACGCGCCTGTCTTCATTCATTCATCCTTTCCGCGTAGAGCGCACTCCTCAAGAGAAGGCGGAGGAGTCTGGATTCGTCAGCTCTCCCGAGTCCTTATCGTCTGGAACATTTCTAAAGAACAGTTTATTAGAAATAGGAACTTAGCTTTATAAGTTAATTTTCCCTTTGGTTCTCTTACTTTACGCATTCTCACAGGAGCTCTGCTTAATTAGGCACCATTTTAAACTTAGTCGAAACAAGCTGATTCTAGGGCAGAGAGTTGGTAACTACAGCCAGAGGAGAGGGTATCTTTGTCAGTTTGGGTTTGCCTGCTCTGGCTCACTGAAACTTCTGGGTCTCTGTTGCTTGTTTTAGTAATGTGACACCAAAATGACAATATTTTGGAAGAATAATGTGAGTATATTAATAAGCAACTAGAAAACTTTTGACACTCGAACCTGTTCAAGACCTTGGTTGCCAAATTTTTAGTTTATCTTTCATGGTAGTTTGTGATCTTGGTAATGATTTGCCAGTTTGCTTTGACTTTTTAAGAATTTTTATAACTTTAAAAAATTCTAGTCGCAGAAAGACCTGTAGAATACAATAAGGCTAGTTTTCATTACATTGATGTAAGCTATTCTTGTTGCCAGAATTTAAGACAGCTTTTCTGCTTGGCTACTTGTTCTTTCACTGGCACCAGTTTTCATTTCTGTTTCTGATAAATTGGTTGACTGCAAAACTGTCTCTTAAATTACTAATATGATTAACTGACATTAGAACACTAATGTTACATAAATAAAGAAGTAGAATAAATATGTAAAATTTTAACTAACAGGGGCTCTCACGTCCACTGTTGACTCCATCTGCTCTATCCATATTACCAGTGTCCTAAACAATAAAACAGTATATTCTGTGAAGTTTTAGTGGCATTTGGGTCCTTTAGACTTTGCAGCACTATGCAGTTTTGTGTCCACAGCACAAAACCACAAAGTGATGGCCTATTACGAATCCATAAATGTTTATAGCCATTAATATGTTTAGTACCAAGTGTTCTTAAGGATACAAAGTTGTGCAATATGTGCTTTTTCTATATAAACTCTTAATGAGCTTAATTCCAAGCGATGTGGTTAGTGGTACAATATAGTATTCATTCCAGTGCTGACCCTGAGGAAATTTGGATACCCATTGCCTTGGAGTTGATTCCAACTCACAGTGACCCTGTAGGACAGAGTAGAACTATAGGGTTTCAACGGCTGTAATCTTTATAGATGCAGACTACCACATCTTTCTCTCTTGGAGTGGCTGATGGGTTCGATCTGCAAACCTTTCAGTTAGCAGCCAAGCACTTAACCACTGGGCCGCCACTCCTCCTTGAAATGTGGGTAGTACATTTACATTTGGGGAGTAGAGGAACTTAAAAACCTGAAGTGTGTGCCGGTAGAAGCCAGATTGAAACTACTAGTTTGAAAGTATATGTTGAATAGTATTGAAGGCTTCATTTTTAATTAAAAATGCAAATTTTTAGTAATTTTAAAGCACCCTTGTTCACAGCTCAGTCACTTAGAATTCTTTCAACAATTTTAAATAGTGGGTTTTTTTTTTTAAAGCTGCTGATTAGTATTGTCTTGTAATTGAAGTACCCATGCTGAAGCCTGCAAAAATCTTATTCATTTGCTGTTTCAGCTAGCTTGTGAGTTTCCTTGTTGCTTTTCTACTGTGCATTATCCTAAGCACTTAAAAAACCATGGGTTTTCCTGTTTGTCCCACCTTTCATAGGTATTTGTGCAGTCTTATTCTATCAGCATTACATAAAATAGTCATAATCAATTTGATATCACTGAGTGATTTACTCTCAAGTGTGTGTGTGTGAGCTCAGTTATATTAAGATGTGGCGTATAAATATTTGTTGAGAACCTTGATGGGGCAAATTAAGGGAAGGGGAGCATTTTATCTCTTTACAGGTAATATGGCAAAATTCTGAACTTCGGGGCAAACAGTAGTCTCCTTTTATCCTGTTGGCATTTGAATTGTGTCTAGGTCGAAATTAAACTTAACATTAGTGGGTGAAGATGGCCAGGCAGTTTCGCTAGGCCTTCTTTCCTCCAATTGGTTATGTTTCTTTGTAGCTTTATCTTCGTTATGTGTGTGAGTCCCATGTGCATTTTATTGGACCCTTTTTTTTTTCCCTGTAAGAGATTAATTTTTGTTTCTTTAATTAAACTGAACATATATAATTTTACTTGTTTTTACATTGTACTTCTTGAATTTTTTAAACTGTACATAGTTTCATAAGTGAAATCAACTTTGATGGTCAGTTAATCTAATTTTTCCTTTTTTATTTAGAAGCATGCTTTGCATTGCAAAGAGTTTATTCGAGTAAATCAGGCTTAAATATTGGCAAATATTTAACACATATATTATTAGATAATTCAACTTTTTTGTTAACCAAGGACTAATTGACACCATTCTTACAAATGGGTGTTTTTGCTTTAAGAAGAGAAGCCAGTATATCAAAGTTCACTCATAAACTAAATACGTTTGGTTCTGGTGGTTATGTTATAAATTTCACTTCATTTATACTCTCATTTAATATTATGCATAATTATTTGACTTAGAGAAATTCAGTTTAGACCCAGACACAGTTTGCACACTAGTTGCAGAGAATAATATGTAAAATGAATTATGTCAGTTTAATCCAATTTGGAAAGAAAATTCTAGGCAAAAAACATTTTTATAAAATAGTCTGTTTAGTTTATATAAGGTTATCTTTGATAAGAATATAAGTACTGGCAGTCCTGGACCTGTGAGTTAAGTTATTCTAGTGGTGGGAATTTCTATCTTTTCTTTCTCTGCTTCTGGAAATTTCCTTGCTCTTCTGGTAACTGAGTTGCCTCCATCTTTGTCATAGACTTTTTCAAAAAGTGGGAATGAGTATAGATTTTAGTCTCATTTTAATATGTGTGGGACCTTGAAGACTGAAATTTCTAACTGTATAGCTGAAAAATGGAAGTAATAAAATATCTTACAGTGATTTTGATGTTTAAATGCATTATTAAAAATGATAATTTGTCAGTTGTCAAGATCTAGGTAAAGTTAGTATTCCATGAATATGTTATGTGCAGATGTATCCATGCATACACAGACTCATCTTTTCCCCTTTTCTAGAAAAGTCGTGTGGCTGTCTTTTACCAATCCTTGGCCATCAGCAGGAAATAGAGCTTATACCCCACAATTCTCAGATAAAGTTTTCCTGCTCCCATTCTGACTATAAACATTGCTAGTGTTCCTTCAAAAATCCCTATTCATGTCTACAGAAAAAAGGATACTTTTATCTCTAAGGTATTAGGTAGTCATTTCTAGGTACTTCTAGACCTTGAGGATGATCTGTTATTCTGTAGAAACAATGGGAAGCTGTGGTTTAGTCACATTGGGTTCAGTAAAGTTCTGTGGAGCAGTGACATATCTAACCAGCATGAGATTTCTAGGGATATGGCACTGATATTAAAAAATGACCTGCAGACACAGTCTGTTTGTTACACAGTGCTTTTTGATGTATACAGTACACCTACTTCTCACTTATCGACTATCTTGTTATCTGACACTTTGCATTTACAACAATAGTAAAAAGTCTGTTATCTGATTTTTTTGCACATTAACGACGTACATTTAGCAATAATGATGGCTGAGGTGCGAGACGAGAGTAATGCTGGCTGTGATGGTTAAGGCTGTGTGGCAGCTTGATTGGGCCATGATTCTCAGTGGTTCATCAGTTATGTAATGATGTAATTTGACAGTTATGAATGATGGAGTCATCCTCCATTTGTGATCTGGTGTGGTCATCCATTTTCGCTTAATTCCAGTTTTTTGCATAATGACCTGGTCTTTGGAACCTAACTATGTTGATAAGTGAGGAGTGGGTGTATAGATATTTCTTTTCTTTTCTTTTTTTATTATACTTCAGGTGAAGGGTTACAGAACAAATAGTTTCTCATGAAACAGTAGTACACATATTGTTTTATGACTTTGGTTAACAACCCCACAACATGTCAACCCTCTAACTTCTCAACCTTTTTTTTTTTGGTGAAAATACACATAGCCAAAGATACACCGTTTCAAAAATTTCTACATGCACAGTTCAGTGACATCAGCTACGCTCTTCCAATTGTGCTATTCTCACGTTAGATGAAGGTTTACAGAACAAAAGAGTTTCTCATTAAACAGTACCCATGTTGCCCTATGACAATGGTTAACAACCTCACAACACATCAACACTATCCTTACTCAACCTTGGGTTCCCTATCACCAGCTTTCCTGTCCCCTTCTGCCTTCTAGCCCTTGTCTAGGTATTTATTTCTTAATAATAACCAACAGTAGCACTTGCTATGTGTTAGGCACTAAACTCAGTGCTTTTCATATATTCATTTAATCATTACAGTGGCCCTATGAGGTAGGTATTCTTATTTTACAGGTGAAGAAACCAAGGTAGAGAGAGATTAAATAACTTTATGTGACTGACTTGCCCAAGGTCACATCTGTTAAGTGGTGGGTGGACTTCAAACCAAAGCAGTCAGGTTCCAGTGTGTTTAATTATGACACTGTCTTTCCTATAGGCATGGCATGAAACATGCTTTCCTTGGGCAACCCTAGAAGGGAGGATTAATTTTAATAAAAGTTACTATTTTGGTGTAACTATAAAAGAAAATGTATGGCATTTGTTTTTAAGCTGCATTGTACTCTTAAGCTTAATAACCAAAATGAAGAGTCTTAAAAAAATAGCACCTTGGTATCTGAACCTGAGGACCAAATACTGGTCATGTTTTCGTAACTGGTCCAGTAGTTGGGGAGTAGACTTCTAAAGAAAAGTGAATGGTCGCTTATCTTCTCCCCCTTCTCAATCGATTCCTGGTTATTTGTTCAAATGATTTGCCAGTTAAAATATTTTGGTCGTAAAAACGGTTCTAGTAAGATTTTTAAATTTATGAATATGGAATTTATTTTAGACTAAACTACCTTAGTACTTTTAGTAATTTTGGTGAAAGGTCTGGCAAAGAGTTATACAGTTGCTTTGAAAAAATTTCAGTTAAAATATGTTGCTAATCCTAAAAACTAAATTATTTGGGGGATATGGTAGTAAGATCATAGAATTTGTCTACAATATATGGCTTTACAGTGATTTCTAAAGCTAAAATGCACATTTACGTGTTCTTAATTGTGTATTTTAAACCTGTTATTATATAGTTATATAAAAGCTAGTTGCTACTTCTTTCTGTGCTGTACTTGTTATGGTAAGGTTTATATATTTCAACTAATTTCAGTGTTACAAAAATATAGTATTGTTATAGCATTAGTAGTATAAATCATTAGTATGGTATTATAGTTTTATTGTTGTATTAACATTGTTTTGGGGTCTTACATGGTCATCTTAGGGCAACAGCCTATTGTAACCACAAAGTCTGGGAATTCAAGTATTAACAGAGGCAAGAAAAATCTGTATCTTACTGGGAAAGTATAACTTACATTTTTTTCCTGTAGTTTTTCTAATCCTCATAATGTTTTGAGGTATATACTTTTTACAGATGAGGATTTAATATTTAAAGTAATTTTTTTTTCCCCCTCTTATCAAGGTCACATAATTCCTAAATGAGAGAGCTAGAACTCAAACCCAGGTCTTGGCCTCAAGTATTACTACCCTGGTTTGAAAAAAAATTTCAACCAAAAATGAAAGGCCAACTATTTTCTTTAAGTAAAACTCCTACCTTAGGGATAAAATTGATGCATGGGTCATTATTATACACAAATTAAACGTAGCATCTTAACAAGTAAGTTAAATATGAAATAAGTTAAACAAAAATTATCGTTATACACAAAGAAGTTAAACATAAAACCAGATGTTTTATGGGTGGTGGAATTAGGAGTGATATATTTTTTCCTTTATTTTAACTTGTAGACTTTTTTTTCATGTTGAGGATTATAAATTCTCTTTTGGATTTTAGTTTATAGATAATGGTGCTTGTGTTTTAGTAAATTATTTTTTGAATTAGTAACATATACTTACGGCGCAAAATTCAGATGGATCCCTTTGGGAATCCGGTGAAGCCTGTGGCCTCATTCTCAGAACGTTTCAGAGTGCATTAAGTAAAATACATACATTACAAAGGAAGTCGGGTATATTGAAATACGTTAAGATTAAGTGACTTAACATGAAAAATATTAAGGATGTTTCCTGGCACAGATACTCACCTTTCCAGCCGCTTAGTTCCCCTCTCTAAAACATCCATTGTTACCATTTCGTGTGTGTGTGTTCGTGTGTGTGCGTGCGCGCGCGCGTGCTTTAGGTGAAAGAAAATTAGCTTCTTATTAAACAGTTAATACACAAATTGTTTTGTGAGGTTGGTTGCCTACCCTGCGATGTTTCAACACTCTCCCCTTCTCCACCCTGGGTTCCCTGTTTCCATTCGTTCAGTCTCGCTATCCCTTCCTGCCCTCTCATCTTTGCTTTTGGGCCGGTGTGCCCGTTTAGTCTCGTATACATGATTCAACTACGAAGCACATTCCTCACGTGTGTTATTGTTTGCCCTATAGACCTATCTAATCTTTGGCTAAAGGGTGAACCTCGGGAGTGACTTCAGTACTGGGTTAAAAGGGTATCTGGGGGCCATACTCTTGGGGTTTCTCCAGTCTCTGTCAGACCAGCAAGCCTGGTTTTTTTTGTGTGTGTGTGTGAATTTGAATTTTGTTCTACATTTTTCTTCTGCCCTGTCGAGTACCTTCTATTGTGATCCCTGTCAGAGCAGTTGGTGGTGGTAGCTGGGCACTATCTAGTTGTTCTGGCTCAGTCTGGTGGAGGTTGTAATAGTTGTGGTCCATTAGTCCTTTGGACTAATCTTTCCCTTGAGTCTTTGGTTTTCTTCATTCTCCTTTGCTGCAGCCAGGATGGGACCAGTAGATTTATCTTAGATGGCCACTTTCAGGCTCTTAAGACCGCAGGTGCTACTTACCACAGTCAGATGTAGAACATTTTCCTTATAAACTACGTTATACTAATTGAGCTAGATGTCCCCTGGGACCATAGTCCTCATCCCTCAGCCCAGTAACTCAGTCCCTCAGAGAGTGTTACCAGTTTTCTGAAGATCCTTCTAGAAAAATGCAGTCTAAGAGAACTTTTTGTGGTGAAGGAAATACTTTCTATCTGTGCTGTCCAATGTGATGTCCACTAGCTGCATGTGCCGATGAACACTTGAAATGTGGCTGGTGGAACCAAGGAACTGAATTTTAAATTCTGTTTAACTTTAATTAATTTATATTAGCCACATGTAGCTAGTTCAACTAAATTGGACAGTGCATCTGTAGAATGTAAACGTATTCTAGTGTATGTATACAAATATATGTATTGTATTTAGCTTTGTAAGTTGCTACTGGATATGACCAGTTTGGTTGAATGAATTACTGTTTAATTTTAGCCTAGAAAACTTTCCCTTCTGTACATTTTATACTTTTAGAAATAATTATTTGGTCTTGTATGGAAGTAAAATTGTTCTGTGGTCTTTTTTTTTTTTTGTGCTATTTTTATTAAATGTGTACGTGGATAGGCAGTACTTTACATGGTTCAAAACTCATATATTGTACAAAAGAGTATATACTGGTCTCCTCATGCTGATTCCTCACCCTGGAAGATGGCCTCTTAAGGCTTGTGGCATTATCATTCCGTAGAAATTTGTGTATATCCAAGCAAATACCATATATATTCATTTTTTTAAACAAATGGTAGCCAACTATATGCACTGTTATGCACATTATGTTTTTCATTTAATAATGTGCTTCTGGAAGCATTGCATATCATCACATAAAACTTTTACACTTTTACTTTCTCTGATGATTTGTATTACATGGTATGATCTAACAATTTTTTCTATGTTGATCAACATTTAGGTTTCCAGCCATTAGCTGTGTCAACCAGTGCTGTGTTGAATAACCTTTTTACGTGTATCGTTCCTTCCATGAGCAAGTATATCTGAAAGGTGAATGTTTGGGCAACAAATTAAAAATTTTAAAACTCTACTGATTAAATAAAACACGTCAGTGCTGACTTTGGTAGCATGCGTAGAGATAAAACACTTCTGCGATTGTAGTTGAGTATCAGGCTACAATTTTCTTTTTAGAACCTTCCCTCTTTTTCTAAAATTGTGAAGTGTTTATATGTAGAAAAGAGATATAAAATATTTGTATAAGTAATAAACTGAAGACCCATGTACCTACCTATTACCTAGGTCAAGAAGTAGAGCGTCATCAGTACCCTAGATTTTTTTGTGTTGTTAGTTGCCATAGAGTTGATGCTGATCGTGGCGATCCCATGTGTGCAGAGTAGAAGCACTCCCCAGATCTCCAGGCCTGTCTCTGAGGAGCCTCTGGGTGGATTCGAACCGCCAGCCTTTTGGCTGGTAGTACAGTGCTTAACGCTTTGTCGTTTGCACCACCCAGGGATCCTAGCTTTCTTTATACTCCTTTATCACATTCTCCTTTCTTTGGTCACATCCCTCACCTACTATCCTAAGTTTTGTGTTAATCATTCCTTTTTTTTTTTTTAACCATTCTAATTATTTTATTGTTTAATCTGCAATGTGTGTATTTTTCAGCTATGATATTGTTTAGTTTTGAAAAACTAGAAATCTAGATGTTGTATAAGGAAAGGACAGTATTGCCACTGTTGGATGAAGGCTCCTAAGAGAAGATTAGCTGAATAGTTTCAAGAGTAGGTTAAAGCCAGACTCTAGTGGCATGAAATTCTTAGCTGATCCAGTGAATAGGACATACATGAGAGAAAAGGAACTTCATTGACACATAGTGAAGCTGAGTTGAGAATAGATAAAAGTCTGGGCCAAACACACTGTGTCATTTTGTGTGCATTTTTAAAGGTACAATAATAGGCATCTTGGTTATAACAGCAATTAAATGAATCAAATGAATGTCAGCTAAGTTAATACTGTTCCAGTTTGGACCATTGCTGTCTATATATGTGTACACCTGTCTTCCTTGGAATGCAGTTCACTATGCTCCTGATATCCTCTCATCTGAGACCTTGCATATTGGACAGTTTCATACCCAGAGTTTGGATGGGTATAGAATTCTTTTCCTTTTGGATTACTTTTTTTTCCAGAATTTTAAGTCATCATTCCATGCTCATCTTCTGTTATAGCTACTGGTAAATCTGAAATTATTCTGATGGCTGATTTTTTTTTTTTTTTTAACATGTGACTGGTTCCCTTAGCACCCTTAATCCTTGGAAGTTTGTAGAATCATTCCTTGCCCGATTTCAGAGTGACATGCCTTAATGTGTGTATCTATTTTCATCCATTTTGCTGGGTACTTGTTTTTAACATGGCAACGCATATTCTTTACTTCTGTCATATTTATTGGTGATTTTCCTCTCTTTTTTCCCCTTTCTTTTTGAAACAGTTATTATTCAGATAGTGGAGTTTCTGTGACTTTTTAAGTCTTGCTTTCCTTTTCCATCTTTTTGCTCTGGAAAATTTTATTTTCCAACCCTTCTTTTCTGCCTCATATTTTTAATTTCTAGTTTTTTTGGGAGGGTCATCCTGAATGTTCACTTTGATAGCTTCCTGTAATTGTCTTATGCATGCAAAATCTTAACTTAGCCCTTGGAGGACTTAATGATATATATATTATAAAGGCATTTTCTTTTCCCTGCCTGATCTGTTCCCTCCAAGTTGCTTTTTTTCCCGTTTATATTTGAACTTTGCTTCAAAGTTAAAGGCCATTCCCATGTGTGTGGCCATCCTTAGATTTCTGCTCATGACTGAGGGTTGGAAAGGTTGATTGGGATTGCTGAGCTCACAGACGGATCCTGTTAACTTGAGTTTTATCTGGCTGGGCCATTTACTTAAGGCACTGCTAGTGTCATTATTTTCAGGTTTCTGTTTTTGCCCGGTCAGATTCTAGAGACTGTTTTACCTTTTCTGGAGAATAAATCTCGTCTTTAGCAAGGGTGGAAAATGGCAACAATCGTAGTGGCTTGAAGTAGGGGAGGGTTTGAGGGGTCTAGCTGCTTATCAAACAGCTTCACTCCCCATTCCAAAGGTTCTGCCAGCTTCTGAGATCAAGGATCTTGCTGTGTCACTTGGTCAGTTATCACTTGTCCGTCTACTTTCCGCCTTTCCTTTTTCTCCCCCCGCTTTCCCCATACTTGTGGATTTTTTTTTGCGGGGGGGCAGGGGAAGCAAAATTATGTTCATTCATTTATTCAAACATTTGTGTGCCTATATGTGCCAGGTACTTGTCAGTACTTAATCTAGCACTCTTTTGACTTCTAATTTACTGGATTACAGAATAGGAAAAAAATACCAAAATAACACCTTGACATCTTAAAAGTAACTTATGTTGCATTCTGATTATAAGGCACAATGTTAAATTTTTCTGTAACATTAATAAAAATAGTCCCCTTCCTAAAGTGCCCAGTAATAAATTTAACAAGTTGCAAGATTCCTGACTAAAAGCTATACAACTCTATTGAGTAATACAAAGGAGGCCTTTAATAAATGAATCATAGTTTGCTTCTGAAAAAGATTTAATAATGAAAAGATGTTAATTATCCCTGAATTTGATATTTAAATGCAGTATAAACTGAATCAAAATGCCAGAATCTTTGTGGGTAGAGTGGGGAGCTATACTTTATATAAGGGTCCACAAATTGGCTTGTGCCTTTGTGTTGACCTACTAACTTAAGGATGGTTTTTACATTTTAAAAGTTGTTAAAAATAAAATGAAACAAAGAGTATGTGACAGAGAGATGAGAAATCTAAAATATTTATTACTCCCTGACACGTTATAGAAAAACCTTATCAACTTCTGCTTTATAAAATGATTGTGAAGTTTATTTGAAAGAATAAACAAATGGGAACTGGCAGTAAATTTTTGAAAAGGAAGAGGAAAGGGTAATGGGGTGCTTACCCTCCCGCGAGGGAAAAAATAAATTGGACAAAGATCATTTTTTAAATGTAGTATTGGTGTAGGAGGATACTGTCAGATCACTGGAACAGACTGAGTAGTCCAGAAATAGACTCAAGTATGTATTTGGGCTTCATTATAAATCTTGTTGCAGTAAATCTGGAAATTTTAGATTGATGTGAAGAAAATAAAAATCTGTAATTTCAACAGCTAGATGGTAATATAGTGGATCACTTATTTATCGACTTCTTAAATAAATTAAAAATAAAATGCTTTTAGTATTTTTAAGATTCTGTACTCCGTTTCCCATATTTATATTAGCATTTTAAAATAATTTTTCCAAACATTACATTTAGTGCCTGCATAATGGATACTGTAATTTAACTAATTGTTACTTTTTTGTTGTATCTATTGATATATATTGTTTCTACTTTATTTACTAATATAAAAAATATAAAACTGCCAGTGTTCTGACAGTGTCTTTCAAAAACTCCTAGAAGTCTAGTTACTTGGTTAAAGGATATGAGTCTTCTTGTATTTGAAAGCTTATAGTTCATTAACTTAAGCCCAGTAAGTAGAATGATATAACTTACTCTGAACCTGTGAACTTTTAAAACAGTGGCTATACCTAGTTTTCTAATTTTTTGAAGACGTGTAGGTTAATTTATTGTAAAAGGTGATTTAAATATTTTGGTGTATAAAAGGACAAGTCGTAATTTCCTTATTAAACTACAGTTTCTTTTGAAATGATAACCTTCAACTTTTAATGTTATAAAGCTGCTTTAAAAAACATACATAATTTAGAAAGAATTGAACTACTCTTTCGTTTAAACTGATGTGAGGATTGATTTGTTTTTTTAAACATTTAATAGGTATAATTTCAGTCGTTACACTTTTCATAGTTTTAAAAGATGTAAACTTAAAAAGAAGCAGTAAATTCTCCTCGAAAAGGTTTGCCTTACAAATTGAAATGTAAATTTACAGGTGGTGGGGCAACATAGTTTTGTGCCATATGAATGCTTGTCCTAATGTCATTTTAGTGTTTATATATTGAAGTGTTTTTTGCTTTTCTATACCATTCAACTTATGTAAGTATTTCCATAGTTAATTTTAGGATTCCCTGGGTGAAGCAAACGGTTAAGCACTTTACTGGTAACTGAAAGGTTGGGGGTCAAAATCCATTCAGACGTACCTTGGAAGAAAGGTCTGGCCATCTCTTCTGAAAGGTTCACAGCCTTGAAAATTCTGTGGAGCACAGTTTTACTCTGAACACATGGGGTCCCCATGAGTCGGAATCGACTTGATGGAACTGGTTTATTTCTTTGTTTTGTTTTTATAATGTTCAATTTATGTAAATGTTTCCATAGTTAATTTTAAGTATGAATCTTATGGTAGCCTTTGGTTTAAGTAGCAGTGGCATCTGAATTTTATTTTTCTCGTTCTAGATCACACATTTGGCATTGATTACTGCGTTTTCATTCTTATGTCTTTATCATCATGCTCCCCCTTCCTCAATCTGAATTTATAATCTTGTCCTAAGATATATAAGATGTGCAGAGTAGTTTGGTTGACAGATATTAGTGTTCCCTTAGGAATTAGTTTATTTTAAAATGTAACTGTTGTCATTAGCTTCCATTGAGTTGGCCCCTGAGTCATGGTGACCCCCGCACAACGGAACTAAGTGCTGCCTGGCACTGCACCGTCCCCATGATTGGTTGCAGATCTGACCATTGTGATCCATAGGGTTTTCATTGGCTGATTTTCAGAAGTAGATCGCCAGGTCTTTCTTCCTACTTCATTTTAGGAAGCACCGCTGAGTCATGTTACAGCATCACAGCAACATGCAAGGCTCCACTAATAGTTGAGTGGTGGTGGCACTTGAGGTGCATTGGCTGGAAATTGAACCTGGATGTCCTGCGTGGAAGGCGAGATTTCTCCTACTGAACCACCACTGTCCTCTCAAAATGTAACTACCCATAAAACCCATTGCCATTGAGTTCATTCCAACTCATATCGACCGTATAGGTCAGAGTAGAACTGCCCCATAGGGTTTCCAAAGCTGTCAGTCTTTACAGAAGCAGACTGCCACATCTTTCTTGCATGGAGAGGTTGGTGGGTTTGAACTGCTGACCTTTTGAATAGCAGCTGAGCGCTTAACCACTGCACCACCAGGGCTCCCAAAATGTAACTAGATGGCCACAAATCTTTCTAGTCATAAATAGTTAAGGATACATGCATGCAAGTTCTTAAAATTGTATTCCAAAAGATCTGAAATTCAAGTGTGTGGAAACTCCGTTTATAAATCTAGTGCTGGCCATTAATTTTGATCAAGTAATTAAATTATTGTTATGTAGATTGAACAGCTATTGAATTTTGAAATATTTTTAGACACAACACAACTTTCATAAATCATCACAGCTTTTCCCTTCTATACCCCCAGCTTCCAATATTTTTTGTTGTTGTTTGTATGTCATTTTATATTAATTGAAAAACTATTAAAAAGTGCTATAGATTTCTCCTTTGAGCAGCTGTTTAAACGTAAAAAGGTTTGTATTTTACTAAATCTCCATGTGTTGCTTTTCTGCATCAATCTCTTAGGCAAGGGCAGGAACACAAAGGTCACGATTTTGATCCTTTGTCACAGACAAGAAAGAAGACCTGCAAAATCCACCGCCCTACTTTCCTGATGAGTGACAACAAAGTAGCTGATACTCCTTTACTGTGAATAAGTATTTGAAAACTGAAAACCAAAACAATTGCTTTATTTGTGGCAGGTTTTTAGTGTTTACAGCAGACTTTTAATTCCTTATAAGGCAAGTAGTGAGACTCTGCTTGTTCTTGTGTACTAGCTAGTCAATTACACTAATTTACATGGGAGTGCTGCTGTTTGCTAAAAAGTGACCCGAGAATGTAGTGTTTGGATACTAGAAGGAAGAGGAGAGCATCATGAAGTTTGTTTGCATACATGAGTTATATAAGTATCACATTAGAGTTATTTGTATCTGTAAAAGAGAGGTTTTTTATTTATACTTATTTAGCTGTATATGCCACGTAAACCAGAAAACCAAACTCCTTGCCGTCGAGTTGATTCCAATCCATAGTGACCCTGTATGCCACATAGACATATGTTATCTTGAATAATAATTTAAACTCACTTAAACGTTGATTTTTTTTTTCCTACCAGTGGAATTTTGTGTGTCTCTTGTGGATGGTGGTGGTGGTGGTGCAGTTTAACGTTGATGCCTTTTTACTGGTTGTTTTCGGGCAGTGGCATGCCCTTGCAAGATGAGTGAAGGTGTTGAGCCTGAGGCTGTGAAGCAGAGCATCGTACGTACTGTGGGGTTATGCTGCCTGGAAAGAGCACCTTGGTAATCTTAGTATAATGTCCAGTTCTGGGTACTTTTGAGAGTGAACGAGGATTCAAGTAATCATAATTATGCTGAAACAACGAACAGGCTAAACTGGGATGACCAGGTAAAAGTAGGATATAGGGTATCCCTAGCCATAAACCCTGTCAGACCTGGATTTAAATGTACACTACAACTGTATGCATTGCCATCGAGTCAATTTCGACTCAAAGTGACCCTATAGGACAGAGTAGAACTGTCCCATAGGGTTTCCAAGGTTGTAAATCTTTTTGGAAGCAGACTGCTATATCTGTATCTCATGGAGCGGCTGGTGGGTTCGAACTGCCGACCTTTTGGTTGGCAGCTAAGCACTTTAACCATTGTGCAACCAGGGCTCCCTAGACTACACCTAGGAAGAATTCTTTGACTTCCCAGGGCTTAAGTTTGTTTGTCTGAAGAGAGAAGAGAATACTTATTTCACAGTATTGTGAAAATTGAATATATTGAGGTAATGCATATAAAAATATGTAGCGCATTGCCTGAAACATATTAACTGCTTTGTAAATGTTACCTATTAATTAAACAATTATACAGATTGAGTAATGTGAGAAAGTTGATGTTACCACTTTCTATTTTGTCTACCCTTGTGTTCATTATTCCATACCTTTATTTAATGTAGTGCCTTCAATTTGCTGAAATGTTGAGGTAGTAATTTGTAGGAATAATTACAGCTATCTTTGCCATAATAACCTTTATATTTCTGATATGGCCATGGATGGTCTTTCCAATTCAGTTAAAGAGTGATGTAAGGAAAGGGGAATATAAGGAAGCACTACTGGAAATGATTTACCAATCATTCTGTTATCCATCAGTTGATGCTGTAGCCTTGAACTTGCAAATTTATTTTGTGTCATCAGGAAGGGAGTGTTGGTATCAGAATTGGTGGAGTGTGGTAACAGATTCACCTGGGTAGTTATTTCCCAATTAGTCCCTAGCTCTTTCTCTTTCTGTATCCACACATTGTACGTGGGGGTGGTGGGGGTGGGGATGTATAAGAAGTGTAGATAGCAGAAGTTATTGGGTCAGGCACTAATTTAGAGGGCACACTCCAGGCAGTTTAGGTTACCACTCCTTCTCCAATATATAACTTGTATATAAGTGTTAGTGACTAAATTCTTATTCTTAAATTTTTTTCTCTACTATCCTTAAATTTAGAGTTCCTCAAACCTCCCCAGACCTTGGAATCTATTTCATTGTGCTCCATTTACTCATCCTTTTTTCCTCTACTACCTTTCCCAACTCTTAAATTAAAAGGACTACCTAAATAGGGGTTAGAGGTTGGATCCAGGCTGTTTCCTTGAGCTTCGGCTTTTAACCACTTTGTAATATTGATTTCCAGTAGATTGGGAATTGGTAAACCCGAGTTTCTTTTGATATTTGTCAGAGGAAAACTGTGGTAATGAAGTCACAGCCTGGTGTAAAAAGATTGCCAGTCGCAGCATTATTTGTAACCACAGAGAATGGTGTGTGGATAAATGTGCCTTATTAAGAATTGATTTATTTCCTGCGCCAGTTTAATCTACTTTATTTCAGTGCCCCTTATGCCATTCCTTGGTAACAATTCAGTTTACTGTCACATTCTAGCCATTCATTAATTCTTTGAGGCCAAAATTATGGGGAGCAGGACTGCTGTTACACTAGCTGATGCTTTCAGTACAGAAAAGAGGAAATGTGATATCTGCGAGGACCTTTAGAAGTAGGGTAAGTGGGCTTCCCCACTTGAATGTTGATTCAAAATGACTTTGTATTCCCATAGGTTACAGCTCTAGGGGAAAGAAGTGATTCCTGTACCTTATGTCTAATAACATCAGATAGAAATAATTTAGGGAATACAGGATAGGGCTGTTTATAACAAATTATGGGGTAAAAAGGTGTTCGCAGAGTCAAATGGCATACCTAGCATAGTGTCTGGCCATTCAGTATGCTTTGAATAAATATTTTCTGAATGGGAAGCCAAGCAACCATACAATTAGTGTTTAGCCACTCTTCAAAGCCATTTATTTTGTGCTTGCCGTGTGCTAGACACAGTTTTATGTACTTTGCATTTATTCATTTAATCTTCACAACAATCCTATAAAGTAAATGCTATGATGCCCATTTTATGCATGAAGAAACTGAGGGCCAGTATAAAAATGGTAGTGTGGCAGGGTCTGACCTCTAACTTCACAAGCGAGGAGAATCATCATCATCAGGCCAGGACTTATGCCTATGAAGTGGAGATCAGACATCTCCACTCTCCAACCTTTTTACTAGTTCTGACACCAGCCATCCCTCCTGTGGCACTCTCTACTTACCTGCTGGGTTTGATAATTCATTGCAGTGGCTACACAGAACTCACAGACCATACTCAGGTTATGGGATTTATTAAGGAAGTAACAGGTTACAACTCAAGATGAGGATCAGAAAGCATGTTGGCCAAGTCTCCCTTCAGTGCAAGACAGCTCTCAGGCCCCTCAAGGCCCCCTCAGGACAGGCCTCCTCTCTCTGCCTTTGGCCCTTGGCCCTCGGCTCCACTCGACCTGGCTTCTAATGTGCTTGGGCAAGTGTTCCAAAGCTCTTTATCTCTCCCAATAAGTGCCTAGAGGCACCCTACTCTGCCAGAAGCCTCCTGCCTGAAGGCTCTCAGCTCTCTTGCTCATTGGATTGGCATACCTACTATAGCTGCCATGCTCCGTGGGCGGTGAAGCCCACTGTGCCATCTCCTGGTTCTGCTGTCACCATTTCTCTGCTGCTGCTGCTTTTTTTTATTTTTATTTTTATATATTTTATTGTACTTCAGGTGAAGGCTTACAGAACAAATAGTTTCTCCTGAAACAGTAGTACACATGTTGTTTTATGACATTGGTTAACAACCCCACAACATATTAACCCTCTAACTTCTCAACCTTTTTTTTTTTTGGTGAAAATACACATAGCCAAAGATACACCATTCCAAAATTTCTACATACACAGTTCAGTGACATTGACTACGCTCTTCCAATTGTGCTGTTATTCTCACTTAAGATGAAGGCTTCCAGAACAAAATAGTTTCTCATTTAACAGTTACTACAAATGTTGCCCTATGACAATGGTTAACAATCTCACAACACATCGACAATATCCTTACTCAACCTTGGGTTCCCTATCACCAGCTTCCTTGTCCTCTTCTGCCTTCTGGCCCTTGTCACTGGACTCCTGTACCTCGTTAGTCTCATTTGGTTTTACGGGGCTGTCCACTCCCAGGCTGAACAGTGAACCTCGGAGGTAACTTCACCACTGAGCTGAAAGGATGTCTGGGGCCATACTCTCGAGGTTTCTCCAGTCTCCTTTAGGCCAGTAAATCTGGTCTTTTTTTTGTGAGTTAGAATTATGCTCTACATCCTTCTCCAGCTCCGTCCAGAACCCTCTGTTGTGATCCTGGTCAGAGCAGTCAGTGGTGGTAGCCGGGCACCACCTAGCTGTACTGTACTCAGTCTGGTGGAGGTCTTGGTAGCTGTGGACAGTTAGTCCTTCGGACTAATCTTTTCCTTGTATTCTGTTCTCTTCATTCTCCCTTGCTCCAGAAGGGGTGAGACCAGTGGAGTATCTTAGATGGCCGCTCACAGGCTTTTAAGACCCCAGACACTACTCACCAAGGTAGAATGTAGATCTGCTGCTACTTCTTGCTGTCTCATGCTACAGCTTTATCTCTCTGTCTCCTGAGTCTAGGAGCTTCTCAGTGCAGGGACCCCTGGTCCAAAGGATGCACTCCATTCCTAGCTAGTCCTTTTTGATGGTAGCGAGGTCCCCCTTTTCCTGCCTCTGGGATGGCTCATTTTAAGCCTAGTAGGATGGCAAAACTGACTAGTCCCCTGGTTAAGGTTCCATGCACCTTATTTGCATGCTCCCGCACAATCACTCTGTAGGAGTTACAAGACCATGCATGGCTAAAAGAGCCATATTAAGTAATTCACTACACCGTACCCAGAGAGGTTAAGTTGCTTTCCCAAAATTAGCAACCTGTGAATGGCAGAGCTGAGATTCCAACCTGAGTAGCATTGTTCTAGAGTGTCTGGTATGAACCAGTGCTTCTCATACTTTCTGTGTTGAAAATTCAGTTTAAAAAAATTTCCATTCCAGGCAAGGCCAAGATGGCAGAGTAGTCAGATGCTTCTGGTGGTCCCTTTTACAACAAAGACCTGAAAAAACAAGTGAATCAATTATGTGTAACAATCTAGGAGCCCTGAACATCAAAGGCAAAGATGAGGAATCAGACTGAGTGGCAGGGGGAGGGAGAGATGGTTCGGAAGCAGTGAGGAGTTGTCAGACCTGACCCGGTGGGAGCCGGAGCCGGAGCCCTTCAGGCAGGATCAGCTCGTGTTGCGTGGTGAGGCAAGCAGCAGCGCTCAGGAGGCGTTTTCCACATTGGGAGAGACCCAGTGGCACAGAGTCTACTCGGCAATCCAGAATCAGTGAGAAGCAGTCCTCGATCGGTGAAAGATAAGTACTTGCATTTGGCCTACCACGCAGATCAAAACACCCCTCTTTGGGAAGAACCTCTCTCCCAATTACCTCCGCGCTTCCCACTCTGCACTGGGTCCAGGATAGCTTCAGCGATTGCTGAGTCGCCTGGGCTGGAAGTAGGACCCGTCATGCACCCTGAGTCACTCTCCCGGCCTTGAAGAGGGAACAAATTAACAAACAGGAAAAAAATAATCTGCCAGCTCTGCTAGGCAGGAATTCAGGGTAGGCACAGCTCCTTTGCCTAGTCACAGGCATAAGGGGTCCAAAGACTTTGAGTGCCTTTCCCCCTGTAGAGACTTGCGTAGGCCCATTTTAACAGCATAGGCCAGCGTTACCACAGTACAACAGGGTATATACCTGAAGTCTAACTTCAGCTGTTTCAGCTGTAACGTGGCAGGTTGGTGACATTTGACACTGCTCTGCCCATTAAGAGGGGCTTCATCTACCCACATCAGGGATCTGAGGACGGTGGCTCTACCCATGCTGCCTAGGCGCCTACGATGGGACCAATAGTAAGTGGTGCCCCCCAGTCCTTACAGCCAACAGCTTTGGGTGCTCATAGTCCAGCTGCCACCAAGTGTGTGGTGCAGACTCTCACTTACAGTCCTAGACAGGCACAGGCATCCAGATGCAGCAGAGGGTCATGTGCTGAGCAAGGCAGGTGGCCAATGGCCAACCCTGAGTGTCCAGGAGGAAAGCGTATCCCTGCTCCCTAGAACACGTAGGTTTTGGGACTATCAAGAGGAATAACCTACGAGTGATCAAAGTACCAGAATGGGGTGGGGGTGGGGAGAATACAGAGAGAATTGTTGAAGATTTGTTGGCAGAAAACTTCCCTGATATTGTGAAAGATGAGAAGATATCTATCCAAGATGCTTGTTGAACCCCACATAATGTGGATCCCAAAAGAAAGTCACCCAGGCATATTATCAACAAACTTGCCAAAACCAAAGATAAAGAGAGAATTTTAAGAGTGGCTAGGGATAAATGAAAAGTCATCTACAAAGGAGAGCCAGTAAGACTAAGCTGGAACTACTCAACAGAAACCATGCAGGCAAGAAGGCAATGGGATAATATATATAAAGCCTTGAAGGAAAAAAATTGCCAGCCAAGAATTATATATCCAGCAAAACTGTGTCTCAAATATGATGGCCAAATTAGGGCATTTCCAGATAAATAGAAGTTTAGGGAATTTGCAAAAACTAAACTAGAATTACAAGAAATCCTAAAGGGAGTCCTCTGGTTAGAAAATCAGTAACATCAGATAATAACCCAAGGCTGGAACACAGGACAGAGCAACAAGATACCAACCCAGATAGGGAAGTTAAAAAATAAATCAGAGCAAAAACACTGAAAATACGGAAACAGGAGATGTCAGTATGTAGAGGATGACAATGTTAAAGCAAAAAAGAGGGACTAAAAAATGTAGACATAGACCTTTCATATGGAGAGGAAGTCAAAGTGATATAAAGAAATAAAAGCGTGGTATAAACTTAGAAAAATAGGGGTAAATATTAAGGTAACCACAAAGGAAACTAACAGTCCTACACAATAAAATTAAAAACAAGAAAAATATAAAGACTCAGCAAATACAAAATCAACAACAAAAAAGATGGAAACAAAATACATTGAGGAAAACGACTCAGCACAGAAAATTAAGTGGAACAAAAAAACTATCAACAACACACAGAAATGATAACACACATCAAAATGACAGCACTAAACTTGTACCTATCAATAACTACACTGAATGTAAATGGACTAAATGCACCAATAAAGAGATGGAGAGTGGCAGAATGGATGAAAGAACACGATCCGTCTATATGCTGCCTACAAGAGACATACCTTAAACTTAAAGACCCAAACAAACTAAAACTCAAAGGATGGGGAAAAAATGTATCAAGCAAACAACATTCAAAAAAGAGCAGGAGTGGTAATATTAATCTGACAAAATAGACTTATAAAGTAAAATCCACCACAAAGGGTAAGAAAGGACACTATATAATGATTAAAGGGTTAATACACCAGGAGGACGTGACATAATATTTATGCACCCAATGACAGGGCTCCAAAATACATAAAACAAACTCTAACAGCATTGAAAACAGAGACAGCTCCACAATAATAGTAGGAGACTTCAACACATCACTTTCAGTGAAGGACAGAACATCCAGAAAGAAGCTCAGTAAAGACACGGAAGATCTAAATGCTACAATCAGCCAACTTGATCTCATGGACATATACCGAACACTCCACCCAACAGCAGCCAAGTATACTTCCTTTTCCAATGCACATGGAATATTCTCCAGAATAGACCACATATTAGGTCATGAAGCAAGCATTAACAGAATCCAAAGCATCGACATATTACAAGGCATCTTTTCTGACCATAAAGCCCTAAAAGTATAAATCGGTAACAGAAGAAGCAAGGAAAAAACCCACATGGAAACTGAATAACATCTTGCTCAAAAACTACTGGATTAGAGAAGAAATTAAGGATGGAGTAAATTCATAGAATCAAATGAGAATGAAAACACATCCTACCAGAACCTTTGGGACACAGCAAATGCAGTGCTCAGAGGTCAGTTTTTAGCAATAAATGCACACATCCAAAAAGAAGAAAGGGCCAAAATCAAAACATTAACCCTACAACTGGAAAAAGTAGGAAGAGAGCAGCAAAAGAAGCCCTCGGGTGCCAGAAGAAAGGAAGTATTAAGAATTAGAGCAGAATTAAATGAAATAGAGGATAGAAAAACAATTGAGTTAACAAGACCAAAAGCTGGTTCTTGGAAAAGATTAACAAAATTGATAAACCATTGGCCCAACTGACAAAAGAAAAACAGGAGAGGAAGCAAATAACCCGAATAAGAAATGAGATGGGTAATATCACAGCAGCCCCAACTGAAATTAAAAGAATCGTAACAGAATTCTATGAAAAATTGTACTCTAACAAATTTGAAAACCTAGAGAAATGTACAAATTTCTAGAAACTCACTGCTTACCTAAACTAACACAAACAGAAGTAGAACAACTAAATAAACCCATAACAAGAGATTGAAAAGGTAATTTAAAAACTCCTAAGAAAAAAAAGCTGTAGCCCGGATGGTTTCGCTGGAGAATTCTACCTAACTTTCAGAGAAGAGTTAACACTGTACTGCTAAAGGTATTTCAGAGCATAGAAAAGGATGGAATACTCCCAAACTCATTCTATGAAGCCAGCATAACCCTGATACCAAAACCAGGTAAAG
>NW_004444227.1:1255224-1274777 GCF_000243295.1 Trichechus manatus latirostris | reverse complement strand
TTGGTAAGGAAGAAGTGAACAGTATCTATTTGCAGATGATATGATCTTATACACAGAAAACCCCAGAGAATCCACAAGAAAACTACTGGAACTAATAGAAGATTTTAGCAAAGTATCAGGATAGAGGATAAACATACAAAAATCAGTTGGACTCCTCTACAGCAACAAAGAGAACTTCAAAGAGGAAATCAAATCAATACCATTTACAATAGCCCCCAGGAAGGTAAAATACTTAACACTAAATCTAACTAGAGATGTAAAAGACCTGTACAATGAAAACTACAAGGCACTACTGCAAGAAAACAAAAGAGACCTGCATAAGTGGAAAAACATACATTGCTCATGGATAGGAAGACTCAACATTGTGAAAATGTCAGTTCTACATTTTATATCTACATCTACAGATACAACACAATCCTGATACAAATTCCAATGATATTTTTTAATGACATGGGACAACAAATCACCAACTTCATATGGAAACGGAAGAAGCCTCGAATAAGTAAAGCATTACTGAAGAAGAACAAAGTGGGAGGCCTCACACTACCTGATTTTAGAACCTGTTATACGGCCATGATTGTCAAAACAGCCTGGTACTGGTACAACAGGAGATACATAGACCAATGGAACAGAATTGAGAATCCAAATATAAATTCATCCACCTATGAGCAGCTGATATTTGACAAAGGCCCAAAGTCCGTTAATTGGGGAAAAGACAGTCTCTTTAACAAATGTTGCTGGCCTAACTGGATATCTATCTGCAAAGAACTGAAAGAAGACCCATACCTCACACCATGCACAAAAACTAACTCAAAATGGATCAAAGACTTCAACATAAAATCGAAAACGATAAAGATCATGGAAGAAAAAATAGGGACAATGCTAGGAGCCCTAATATGTGGCATAAACACAATATGAACCATAAGTTATAATGCACAAGCACCAGAAGAGAGATTAGATAAATGGGAGCTCCTAAAAATCAAACACTTATGCTCATCAAAAGACTTCACCAAAAGAGTAAAAAGACAACCTACAGACTGGGAAAAAAATTTTGGCTACGACAGATCTGATCAGTGTCTAATCTCTAAAATCTACAAGATACTGCAAAAGCTCAACAACAAAAAGACAACCCAATTAAAAATGGGAAAGGATATGAACAGGCACTTCACCAAAGAAGGTATTCAGGCGGCTAACTGACACGTGAAGAAACGATCATTAGCCATTAGAGAAATGCAGATCAAAACTACAATGAGATATCATCTCACCCCAACAAGACTAGCATTCATCCAAAAAATACAAAATAATAAATGCTGGAGAGGTTGTGGAGGGACTGGAACACTTACACACTGTTGGTGGGAATGTAAATTGTACAACCACTTTGGAAATCAATTTGGCGCTTCCTTAAGCTAGAAACAGATGTACCGTACAATCCAGCTATCCTGCTCCTTGGAGTATATCCTAGAGAAATAACACCTGTCACATGAATAGACATGTGCACACCTGTGTTCATTGCAGCACTGTTCATGATAGCAAAAAGATGGAAACAACCTAGGTGCCCATCAACAGACAAATGGATAAACGTATTATGGTATATCCACCCAATGGAATACTACGCAGAGATAAAGAACAACGGTGAATCTGTGAAACATCTTAAAACATGGAGGAATCTGGAAGACATGCTGACTGAATTTAGTCAGTCTCAAAAGGACAAATATTGTATAAGACCACTATTAAAAGAGCTGAGGAAAAGGTTTAAACACAGAATAAAACATTCTTTGCTGGTTATGATGGTGGGGAGGGAGGGAGGGGGTATTCACTAACTAGAAAGTAGACAAGAATTAGATGAAGGGAAGGACAACACACACTACCGGAGAAGTCAGCACAACTGGAGTAAACCAAAGCTAAGAAGTTTCCTGAACACATCCAAACACTTTGAGGAATAGAATATCAGGTGCGGGGGTCTGGGGACTGTGCATTCAGGTGACATCTAGGACAATCGGCATAACAAAGTTTATTCAAATGTTCTGCATCCTACTTTGGTGAGTGGCGCTTGGGGTCTTAAAAGCTAGTGAGTGGCCGTCTAAGATGCATCAATTGGTCCCAGCCCACCTGGAGTAAAGGAGAATGAAGAATACCAAAGTTACAAGGAAAGTATTAGCCCAAGAGACAGAAAGGGCCACATAAACCGGGTACTGCATCAGCCTGAGACCAGAAGAACTAGATGGTGCTACCCTGACAGGGAACACAACAGAGTCCCTGATGGAGCATGAGAAAAGTGGGGCGCAGAACTCAAATTGTAGTAAAAAGACCAGACTTAGTGGTCTGAGACTGGAGCAACCCGAGAAAGCATGGCCCTCGTGCTGTCTGTCAGTGCTGCACTAAAACCATTCCAGAGGCCAACTCTTTTTTCATCATCTAGTTTTTATTTTTTCCCCATACAAAAATTTATACATATATTTGTTATGTGACTCTGATTGCTCTCCCTATACTGTGACAGCACACTCCTTTTTTCCACCCCTGATTCTCCATGTCTATTCATCCAGCTCCTGACCCTCTCTGCCTTCCCATCTCACCTCCAGACAGAAGCTGCCCATTTAGTCTCTTGTATCTACTTGAGCTAAGAAGCACACTCCTCACGAGCATCACTGTATGTCCCATAGTCCAGTCCAATCGCTGTCCGAAGAGTTGGCCTCGGCTAAGTCTTCATTCAAAGATTAGACTGGACTGTGACAAAGTGATGCTTTTGGTCGAGGCCAACTCTTCAGTCAAAGATTAGACGGGACTATGGGACGTAAAGTAATGCTTTTCGCTGAGGGCAACTCTTCAGTCAGAGATTAGACTGGACTGTGGAACATAAAGTGATGCTTTTGGCCGAGGCCAACTCTTCAGAGAGAGATTGGACTGGAGTGTAGGACGTTAAGTGATGCTTGTGAGGAGTGCGCCTCTTAGCTCAAGTAGATACAGGAGACTAAACGGGCAGCTTCTGTCCGGAGGTGAGATGGGAAGGCAGAGAGGGTCAGGAGCTGGTTGAATGGACATGGGGAATCAGGGGTGGAAAGGAAGAATGTGCTGTCACAGTATAGGGAGAGCAATTAGAGTCACATAAGAATGTATGTATAAATTTTTGTATGAGAGACCAACTCGAATTGTAAACTTTCACTTTAAGTACAACACTAAAATAAAAAAATTCCAATCCAGTGTTTTTGTAAAATGATAAAAAGTGGATTACTAGAGAAATAGGATAAAAAATATGTATAAAATGTAAGCCTGGATTTGTTATCAGTTTCAACAGATATAAAATTACTGGCACATTGGTGTAAAAAACCCAAACCCGTTGCCGTGGGACATTGGTATAAAAGTTTCCTAAATGTTTACTTTCCATTTCTGTATTTATCTCATTGTGCACCAGTAACCAGTTTGTGGACCAGTAGTAGCAGTCTGTGGACCACATTCTGAGTTGCTGTAAACCATTATTAATAACTGGTCAACTATTGCATACTTTAAATTAATGGATAGGTGATGTCTTCATATTTGGGGGAAAAGAAAAAGCCTAGAAGTTGTTAGGAGTAAGTACGTGTTGGTGTAGTGGAGGACACAAATTGGGTTTCCTGAATGGAAGGCTTATTGTTTCCAGAGGAGATAGTTTGTATGTGTGTTTGGATTGAGAATTGGTGAGAAATCTTGAATATTCAAAATCATGGGAAGAGACACCATGGTTTTGAAATATAAGCAATGTAGATTTTGAACATGGTCAGGAGGAAGAATCTAAAATTTAGTCCTTTATTAGAGAAAACCCCACAAAAACGATGCTACATCTGGGAACTGTCTAGTTTCATAGTATTAGAAATGTTCCACAGGGTTCGTAGTATGCCTGATACAGGTGGTAATTTACAGTATGTGGTAAAAAGCTACCTGAAATTCTTTGCATCTAATTGTTAGACTTGTCCCACCCTTGTGTGCTGTCCAGTTGATTTCTACTCATGGAGACCCTGTAGGAAAGAGTAGAACTGCCCCATAGGATTTCCAAGGCTGTGATCTTTATGGAAGCTGACTGATGGCACATCTTTTTTCCGTGTCCCACCCTTGCTCAGCTTTTTTTTCTTTCCTTTCAACTTCTATTGCTTTAGGCGCTACTGAGCCCTATGATTGCTAAATTAGAATACTGTACATTTTTATTTGGATATCATAAACTCAGCATATCCAAAACCATATTTAATTAAACCTAGCACTTAAACTGGTTGTCTTTTCTATTTCCTTGCTTGGCATCAGTTTACCTTCCATTTAATGGCTTTCATTGCCCACAAGATGAAAGCTTAACACTTTCAGCCTGACCCTGGAGGCCTTTCACAGTCTCACTCCCAACTACCATTCTAGTTCTTTGGTTTTATGAACCCTCTCTTTCAGCCACACTGGCTACCATATTCTAGATAAACACTGCACTATTCCATAACTTTGCTTTCACCATTCTGCCCACTGGTAATGTGTTTGTCAAAGGCAGATTGTATTTTAGGTTAAAAATGTATTTGTTTACTTTGAGAGTAGTTAAAATCTGTTAAATTAACCTTTCCTTTTTTGTCCAGGTAACATTTTAAACCTGGAAATATTGGTAAAACATGCATATTTAAGATGTAATTTCCAATGAAATTTGCTTATGGGGGAAGACCATCAAGTTGAGGGAGTAAGGAGAGGGATGTGATAGAATCTTTATAGTAAAGGGTTTTGTTTTTAAACTGAACGCAAATTTACAACTCTTTTACTGTCTGTGCTCTATAGGAAGCAACCATAAAAATGGCAGCTTTGTAATCTTTCACAGTAGAACTTGTTCTTTGGAATCCATATTTTAGTTCCCATACAGAGCAATAATGATGTTTCTTTCACTTGTTTGATTGTCTTGCACAATTTAAAAAAATCGATGAAAACAGTTTTTAAAACATATCTAATTAAAACAGCTGTTACGGAATTTTTAGGGAGAATTTTGTGAAATTGGTGTTTAAGTATCACATAATCCTCCTGTGCCTATTTCATGGTTATACCTAAATCCAGATACCTCAGTGGTTGAATTGCCTTACAAAGAATTTTAAGAGGCGGTCCATAACTTAAAATATTTTATTTCCACATTCAGTTCATATTAAAAATACTTGGCAAATTAAAACAAATAATGAATACATTGGAGATTTCTTATAGTTAATTGAAGTTTATGTTTAACTGAGTGATGTGAAAGTATTTTTACATGGTTGTTTTCAAAATACAGTAGTGTGTTTCTTTGTTTTGATATGGCATATGCTCATACATACTTTTTTGACTGAAGAATTTAATATGGAATGGCCATCATTCTGCACATTAGTTCTCATTGTGATTATGCCATAGATTCCCCATAGAATTGGACCGTCACCATAGAATCAGCCTGAAAGCTTTTAATGACATTCCATATAGATATTTGTTTTAAGTTACATATAAGGAAGGAGAAATGTCCTGGTTATTTGGATCCAAGATTTAAGAGGCTTTATAACAAATGAAATAATAAGTCGCAGTAAATTCAGAAATTAACATGATGAGTTTATAATTAAGCATGTCCCATACAACAGTCTCTTAAACAAAAAATTTTTTCCTTTGCAGTAATTTACAAAATCATTGCAAATCAAGAAGCTTATGGAATGAATTATTAATATTGAGCTTTTTGGTTTAAATTGCTGCTGATTAAGAATGGATTGTTGAGATAAATAAATGGTCATAGCAAAATGTAGCCCTGAGAAAGTTTCTACTGAGAAAATATGTCCATTTATATATGGATTTTAACTTTAGTGCTTTCACAAGTAATTTGCACCATCAGGTGACTTGTAAATATTTTTGTTAAATTTAGTCTATGCCATGTGAATGAGTTTATTGGGAGAGAATTTACGTATTTTGTATTCTGTCTTGGAAACAATTGGCTATTAAAACCACTTCTGCTTTATTAAGAGGGTAAGACACATTCATGTAAGCTTAAAAATTTGAACATGAGACTAATAAACTGTAGATAGGAATTTAAAAGGCTTAAAAGAAAGGTTCAATAAAATATTTAAATTTTTAAAAGTTTCAAATGCTGAAAAGATTGTCTATGGCTAACAAATCTTTTTTTTTCAGGGTATTTCAGAGCATTTTGTCTAAAATCTAACATGTTTAGTTATATAATATTAGAAATGAATATCGAAATATTTTAAGTTAGCATGCTTATTGACTCATATATCCATGCCTATAAATAGCTTTTTTTTTTTAGTGATAGAAAAAGTCCAAAACTATGTGTTCTGTTCTTAGCGTTAATACTAAAACATCAATTACTTAAGACTTTTAAACCAAAAGAACTGTTTTTTTAAATTCTAGGAACTTAACAGATTTTTTTTCCTAAGTGATTACCTGCTTTTCATGTGTCCGGAGATTTTTGATACTAAGTCTTCTATCATTCTGCTAGTGTAAAGAATTGAATAATTAAAAAAAAAAAGTACAGTAGTTAGAGGGTGACATTTTTGTACCTCATGAAACTTATTATTTATATTGTTATTACTCAATTGTCTGTTATGTGCTGCTCAGGTAGAAAGTTTAAATTTTGTAAAAGTGTGGTTTATAATGAGAATTTTGAATTTATGAGTGAATTTTACTTATCCTTTGTCTCAATGTAGATAAACAAGAAAATTTACAGTACTTTATAACTTTAGAGAGGATTGTCTTCTACTGGCACATCCAACTTCACAGACCCACATACCATAGTAATTATTATTCTCATTAACTACTTGTTTGCTAACTGCATATCTGGATCATCTCTGTGTCTCCTTTATGGATTATATAATCCCTTGATTATCACTTACCTTTTTTTAAAATTCTTTGCATGTATAGTCATGTTTGATTGTTCAGATGTTGTAAATAGTATTTATAGAGGCTCAGGATTGTGTTATCTTGCACAAAAGAGTATTGAGTTTGGGTCTTGGAAGCACTTAATTTATAGGTGTATTATCTTTATTCTGTCAAGGGTTAGTTTTAGGATTTGTTAGGTAGGTGTATTTCAGTTTTCCCGTTACTCCTAGGGCTTAAACCTTATTCCTAAAGACATAATCCTTATTCCTGGGGAATGGCCTTTCTAGGATTTTATGTGAAAGGTGAGAGTTTTTCACTCACCTACTCTGGCTGGGTCTGAACTCTGTCTCCCTAATGCAGTGCAGCCTGTGAAGTCTTGACTTAGCTGTTCAGTCTCACTTGGACATGCCAGTTTAGTAGTCAGCCAAGGACCTGTGGGGGGAGTTTTACATAGAACTTTGGGGCTCCCTTTGCATCTCACTTTTCTCTGGTACCCTGTTTCCGAAAGCCTACCTGCCTTGTCAGTCCCAAACTCTGTTCTCTGTTTTCTCTATCCATTGAGACTGCCACTCTGTTCTGGAGACTGTCATTAATTTTAAGCTAGCTAGGTAAGAAATGGCATTGATTAATTATTTGTTTGAAGACTTAAATTGACTGTGATAGAAAAAAGCTGGCAAAAATAATTGGTGATTTTAAGGCATAGACTAAACAAGACCCTTGCAGTGGAGTTGATTCTGACTCATAGTGATCCTATAGGATCCTGTACAATTTCCAAGGAACAGCTGGTGGATTCGAACTGCCAACCTTTTGGTTAGCAGTCGAGCTCTTAACCACTGTGCCACCGGGGCTCTTGGCATAGGCTACTGTGTGTAGGGTATTAACTATGTAGTCATTTAAATTTATTCAATTAATTGAGCAAATAATAAATTCTTATTAAGCACTGTGATAGACATTGGCAATAAAATTGTGAGCAGAATCAAGACTATTGTGAATCCCCCTGCCTGCCCCCACCACGTGTGACTTTATAGACTAGTAAAAAGAAGTTCCTGAACATTATGTAACATGTTCGTAAGAGAAAATAGTATTGATTGCTATCATTCATTTTAACCTATCTGTTCCGAGTCCTTTTAGATCGTACTTCGATTTACTTTTTATGCAGACATCTCTGAGTATTTTGTTGGTTCATTTTAAATCTGGTACCCAACTTCTTGTTGCAGTGCCATCACTTTTGTTAAAGCTTTTGATGGTTTTCCTTGGCTATGTTGTTTTCTTGAAACTAGTTTAATAATAGTGTGAAGAGCTACATGGAGGAATATGATGACCACCTGTCTTAGATTACTATTCCCAGATTTCTTATATTCTGACATTTTTAGATGAAAATATTACTTTATGCCTCGCATAAAAGAAGATTTAGGTTCAAGCCAGTACCTAGCTTCTTGCTTAGGGACAATTGAAAATAACAAAAGTTGCTGAGCTTTCACGTTACCATAGGGTAAGTAAATAGTATGACATGAAGGCATTGGCTTGATCATTTTGCAAAGCTTTTCTGGCTATCACGATATATAGTTAATATACTCTTCAAATTTTAGTCATACTTTTTTTTGTTGTTGTTGCTCTCTGATACCATAAACGGTACTTTAATAAGAAAGATAGCTGATTTTTCCAACTTTGTTGTATGATCTATGACTATCTTTCTGATATAAAAAATGTACAAGTGGGAAGTTAACTATATTTCTCTAAGTGTGTATATACACATATATATTCATATATATACACATATGTATATAAAAGAATATAAATTTGAGAAACCTTTGCTCTTAGAGACACATGCTAGAATGGTGAATGTGGTGCCTTTCATAGAGGTGAGTCTGTGGTCTGTTTTGTGTAATGACTGTGCTCTAATTCCTTCCCCTTAAAAAGATAATATTGGCTTACTGGTTTAGCTTTATTTATTGTTGTCATAGTTGTGTTAAGTAATGTTTTATTATTTTTTACTAGGAAACCAGCCCTACTCCTAATCCCCTGCCTACAGAAGAAGAGAAAACCGAATCTAATCAGGAGATTGCTAACCCAGAACACTATATTAAACATCCACTACAGAACAGGTAAGCCTTTTTGCCCTACCTTAACATGTTAAAAAGTCAGTAAAATGTCATTCCCTTTGATTATTAATATAACCCCTTGCCATCGAGTTGATTCTGACTCATAGTGACCATATAGGACAGAATAGAACTGCTCCATAGCATTTTCAGGGAGCAGTTGGTGGATTCCAGCTGCTGACCTTTTGGTTAGCAGTCATAGATAGCTCTTAACCACTGTGCCGCCAGGGCTCCGGTTATTAGTATAGGGGTAAAAAAGTCTTTTAAGAATTTTTGGTATTTATACTTTAAAGCATAAATGAGTCACTGGCTTGTTTGAATTTCAACTGACTTAATTCTTCTTTATGTAGCACGCATAATCTGTATGTCCGTGAGCACCTACTTTACCAGTTGCTATGCCAGGTGCTGGGAACACAGTAGTCACCAAAGATACAGACTGGGCCCTAAAAAGAGCTCACACTCAGATGGGAGAGACAGTTAAATAAAAAGTGCATGATGTACTTAGAGAAGAAGTACTTAAACCAGTTAAGGTCATAGAAGAGGTGGTGCTCAGAGAGTTCGATGCCAGGGCAGGTTTCCTGGAAGACATAAGGGCTAAGCTGGACTCTGAAGGACAGGTGTGGATTAACTAGGTGAATGATAAAGTGTAGGAGAGCATTTCATGTTTTCAAAGGGGAGAGTAAAGTATGGAGTGTTATGAGACTCCATGGTTCAATATGTAAGAACTATGTTGTTGTCGTGTGCCATCAAGTTGATTCTGACTCAGAGCAACCCTATATGACAAAGTAGAACTGCCCCATAGGGTTTCCCAGGCTGTAACCTTTATGAGAGCAGATTGCCAAGTCTTTTCTCCTCCAGAGTGGCTGGATGTGTTCAAACCTCCTACCTGTCTGTTCGCAGCCAAGCACTTAATCATTTCGTCACCAGGGCTCCTCGTAAGGACCATGCAAAAAAACAGACCTGTTGCTGTTGTCAATTCCAGCTCATAGTGACCCCTGTAGGTTATAGGAAATAGAGGGAGAATGGTGAGAGGAAGATTATGGTATAGAAATGACGGTGGAAATTATGCCTGGTTGGAGTTTGAGCCATATTCATGATGGAATGTAGAGCCTTTGAAGAGTTCTATATTAATGAAGGGATTTTAGTTTTTAGTTTAGAATGATCATTCTTAAAGTGGAGAATGGATTGGAATCAGAGGAAATAGTTTGGAGGCTTTTTGAGTATTCTAGGCAAAGGATGATGGTGATCTGAACTAAAGTGGTGATGGTAGTAGTGGAGAAAAGAAAGTTCAGAGATATTTAGGAGGAAGAAATGACTCCCTCCTTAATTTGGTGATTGAATGTGAAGGGCAGAGTATCAGAGGTGAAACCTAAGTATTCTGAGTTAGGCATCAGGTAAATGGTTATAGAATAGGTTTGGAGGGATATGTTGGATGCTAGTTTTAGATACGAAGATTGAGGATTGTATTTTCACTTGGATGACCCATGTGTAGCAAGCAGTTGGATGTGAGTCTTGAGCTTAGAAAGGAGAACTGGGGAAGAGATTGGTTTGAAAGTCGTGAGTATATTGGTGGTATTCAAAGCCACAGTAGTGAATGAGACTTCTCTTAAAAGTGAAGTTGACTCAGGACAGAGGCCTGGGACACCAGCATTTAGGAAGTTTATATTGAAGAAGAATGCCTGTGAATGATAGAAACATATAAACTAGGAGAGAGTGGTGTTCCTGAAAGCCAAGAAAATGGTTTCTTTTTTTAAAAATTTTTTCCCCATACAAAAATTTATACATACATTGTTATGTGACCCTAATTGCTCTCCCCCATATTGTGTCAGCACACTCCTCCTTTCCACTCCTGATTCCTCATGTCCATTCAACCAGCTCCTAACCCTCTGTGCCTTCCCATCACACCTCCAGACAGAAGCTGCCCGTTTAGTCTCTTGTATCTCCTTGAGCTAAGAGGCACCCTCCTCACGAGTATCACTTTGTGTCCCACAGTCCAGTCCAATCCCTGTCTAAGAGTTGGCCTTGGAAATTGTTTTAGTTCTGGCCTGATAGAGTATCCACGGGCCATGCTTTCCAGGGTTCCTCCAGTCTCATTCAGACCATTAAGTCTGGTCTTCTTACTAGCATTTGAGTTCTGCACCCCACCTTTCTCCTCTCCATCCAGGACTCTCTGTTGTGTTCCCTGTCAGGGCCGTCATTGGTGGTAGCTGGGCACCATCTAGTTCTTCTGGTCTCAGGCTGATGAAGTCTCTGGTTTGTATGGCCCTTTCTGTGTCTTGGGCTAATACTTTCCTTGTGTCTTTGGTGTTCTTCATTCTTCTTTACTCCAGGAGGTTGGGACCAACTGATGCATCTTGAATGGCCACTTGCAAGCTTTTAAGACCCCAGACACCACTCACCAAAGTAGGATGCAGAACATTTTCCTAATAAGCTTTGTTATGCCACTTGTCCTAGATGTCCCCTGAAAGCATGGTCCCCAGACTCCTACCCCTGCTACTCTGTCCCTCAAAGTGTTTGATTGTATTCAGGAAACTTCTTAGGTTTGGTTTAGTTCAGTTGTGCTGACTTCCCCTGTAGTGTGTGCTGTCCTTCCCTTCACCTAAGATAATTATTTACTATCTAGTTAGTAAATAACCCTCACCCTCCCTTCCCACCCTCGTAACCATCCAAGAATGTTTTCTTCTGTGTTTAAACCTTGTCTTGAGTTCTTATAATAGTGGTCTTATACAATATTTGTCCTTCTGTGACTGACTAAATTCACTCAGCATAGTGACCTCCAGCTTCCTCCATGTTATGTTTCACGGCTTCATCGTTGTTCTTTATCATTGCATAGTATTCCATTGTGTGGATATACCATAATTTGTTTATCCATTCGTCAGTTGATGGGCACCTAGGTTGTTTCCATCTTTTTGCTGTTGTGAACAGTGCTGCAGTGAACGTAGGTGTGCATATATCTATTCGTGTGACAGCTCTTATTTCTCTAGGGTATATTCCAAGGAGCGGGATAGCTGGATTGTATGGTACTTCTATTTCTAGCTTTTTAAGGAAGCACCAGATCGATTTCCAAAGTGATTGTACCCTTTTACATTCCCACCAACAGTGTGTAAGTGTTCCATCTCTCCACAGCCTCTCCAGCAGAAAATGGTTTCTTTTAAGACCGACACAGTAGTCAACAAAAAGATTAATGAATCTTCTGAGAAGGGATTCCTGAAAAGTGTCCTCATCAGGGAACATTGTGAGAACTATAAGAAAGATTTAATGAATAGGGTACAGTATATAAAGTAAAAGTTCTCTACTTCCCTGAAATACCCTCTCCCATTTTGTCTTTACTCCTCAATGTAGTCAATGTTATATTTAGTTTGTATTCTTCCAGAAGTTTTAAATGTGTGTATATATATTATACAAAATGACCGAACTATTGACTTTTGTTTGTATATGCAGATTTTGCCTCATTATTTTCAACTACTGCATAGTATTATACAAATGTACTCATGAATTTTAGCAGCTTACATTAATGAGTGTATAGCTTTTTTCATATTAACAAATAATGCTGCATTATGCATCCTTATTATTTGTGCACTTTGTGAGTATATTTATAGGGTAAGTTTCAGACTTTCTGGATCAAAGACTACCCTTTAACAATTTTTGTAGATATCCTTCTTCACCACATCCTTGCTAACCATTATCGTCAGTCTTTTAAATTATTGCGTATCTGATCAGTCTCAATTTGATTGGCAAAAATAATGTCTTACTGGTCTTAGTTTGCATTTCTTTTATTGAGGTTTTAAAACATTTTATATTAATAATTTTTTTTTTTTTCTGTGAAGAGTCTGTTCAGTTCTTTTGTCCATGTTTTTGGGTTATTTTTTCAAGTTTATTTCCAATCATTATCTGTTGGGGATGCTGGGTGTTCCAAACGATTAACTCACTCAGCTGCTAACTGAAAGGTTGGAGATTCATACCACCCGGAGGTGCCTCAGAAGAAAGACGTGGTGATCTACTTCTAAAAAATCAGCCATTGAAAACCCTGTGGAGCACAGTTCTGTTCTCTTGGGTTCACTGTGAGTCAGAATCAACTGGATGGCAACTTTTGTTTGTTTTTGTTGACCCACCCAAGGAGGGGTTATGTTTCAGATAGGTTATCCAAATCATTTGTCTTTTAATATTGTTTATGGAATTATATACTTTTTAGAGGTTTTAAATTTTCCAGTAGTGAAATACTCCTTTTCTTCCATGGCTACTGGGTTTCATGTCATTTTTAGGAAAACTTTACCTCCACAATTACCTTTTTTGTTTTCTTTCTTGGGCAGAATCTCAGAACCAAGAAAAAAAATACTATTTTTTATTTTATTTTTATTGTGCTTTAGGTGAAAGTTTGCAGAGCAAATTAGTTTTTCATCAATTGTTTAATGTTTTGTGACGTTGGTTGCCAATCCCATGTGTCAGCACTCTCCCCTTCTTGACCCTGGGTTCTCTGTTTCCATTCGTCCAGCTTTTCTGTCCCCTCTTGCTTTCTCATCGTTGCCCCCTGGGCTGGTGGGCCCATTTAGTCTCGTATACATGATTGAGCTGCGTGTATTATCGTTTGTTTTATGGGCCTGTCTAATCTTTGGTTGAAGGGTGAACCTCAGGGGTGACTTCAATACTGAGTTAAAAGGGCTTCCGGGGAGGGCCATACTCTCAGGGGTTTCTCCAGTCTCCATCAGACCAGTAATCACATAGTATTCTCTTGTACAGATGTACTATATTTTATTTACATCAGCTGTTCTCAGACTTTTGGTGTCACAACCCCTTTACACTCTTAAAAATTAAGAACTTGAGAGCTTTATGTGGATTTTATCTATCACTGTTTACTATATTAGAAAATAAACCGAGAATTTAAAAAGATTATTTACATATTTGTTTAAAAATCCACTGTCTGTTAATATAAATAACATTTTTCATGAAAAAATTTTTCTTGAGCAGAAGAAGACATATATATACCTATAGTGAGAAGAGGACATCATTTCCAGTTTTACAAATCTTTTTAAGTTCTAGGCTTAATAGAAATCCAGCTAGATTTTGGATTTCAGAGCTCCTTTTCCATTCAGTCTGGTGATATGTTGTTTTGGTGAAATATGAGAAGAAAATCTGACATCATACAGATAATGCAGTTGGAAAATGGAGAATTTTTTAATAGCCTTTTAAAATAATTATGGATATTCTCCAGTTTCTTAAAGATTAATTGCATTGTGGAATCTGAAACTATATCCAAAACCTTTTCCTCCTTTGTTACATTAAAATTTGTCAGCCTATCTTATATTTGGAATGGGTCTTTTACCCGTACATGATTTTGTAACATAAATTGGTCTTTTGGAAAATACTGGTTCAGTGAATTACGCTGATCTTTCAAATGTTGAAAGAGATCATTATATAATATCAAGAAATAACATTCATTAATATTACCACTAAATTCATCAGAGATTTTTTTAACTATTAGGAAGCTGTCAAGCTCACCATGGTAAATGCAGACATACCAAAATTCTGATTTTCTTCTGATAGGCAATAGGCTTACTTAGTTCATTTTTCAGTAAATAGCCTTGGATTATCAATCATTCTTTCAAGTAAAAATGATCCATGAAAAAAGCCGCTGGTTCCCCTTCGCAATTCAAAAATTTGTATAACTATTGTATATTGGAATTGATAGCAGTAGAAGTATTTTTCATGCAGAATATGAAAAAGACTTGGGCACATGATTGAAATGTAATTATACTAATAATTTGACTGCTTCTTTTTTTTTCAATTGTACTTCAGGTGAAGGTTTACAGAACAAATAGTTTCTCATTAGTCATTACACATATTGTTTTATGACATTGGTTAACAACCCCAAGACATGTCCACCCTCTCCCTTTTCGACCTTTTTTTTTGGTGAAAATATACATAGCCAAAGATAAACAATTTCAGGAATTTCTACTTGTGCAGTTTCAGTGACATCGATTACATTCTTCCACTTGTGCTGCTATTCTCACTTTAGATGAAGGTTTACAGAACAAAATAGTTTCTCATTGAACAGTTAGTACACATGTTGCCCTATGACAATGGTTAGCAACCCCACTACATGTCCACACTTTCCTTACTCAACCTTGGGTTCCCTATCACCAGCATTCCTGTCCCTTTCTGCCTTCTAGTCCTTGTCCCTGGAGTGCTGTGCCTCATTAGTCCCATTTTGTTTTATGGGGCTGTCCAATCCCCGGCTGAATGGTGAACCTTGGAAGTGACTTCACCACTGAGCTAAAAGGGTGTCTGGGGGCCATACTCTCGGCGTTTCTCAGTCTCTTTCAGGCCAGTAAATCAAGTCTTTTTGTGTGTGTGTTAGAATTTTGTTCTGCATCCTTCTCCAGCTCTGTCCAGAACCTTCTGTTGTGATCCCAGTCAGAGCAGTCAGTGGTGGTAGCCGGGCACCATTAGCTGTACTGGACTCAGTCTGGAGGAAGCCTTGGTAGCTGTAGTCCATTAGTCCTTTGGACTGATCTTTTTCTTGTATCCTGTTTTCTTCATTTTCCCACCAGGGGCATTCTTAAGTGAAACTGATGTGTTATCTGAAAGTTAATGATGGTAGAGGATACAGCGACTTTAGTTTACTTTGGTGCCCCTTTCTTGTTTCTTGCTAAGGCACCAACAGATTTACCCACCATTACTTTTTTACTGTTAGTGTGAATGTCAACAGAGTTAAAAATAAAGTAACGTCTTTGCACTGTTATATAAATAGTTTTTACCTCTCAGAGCTCCTGAAAGGATCTTGGGGTATGCAAACCATACTTTGAGAATACTGAGTTAAATAATTCTTTGTTGACAGGCTTTTGGACTATTTCCAAATTTTCCAAAATTCAGATCTTTGTGCAAACATTTTTCCTCAGTCACTCAGTTATTAGCATAGGACAAATTTTTACTGTTTAATTGATGGTTGCAGTTTTTTATAAAATGACTGAATTATTTTTGAAAATTCAGAATATGCTACTTGATTTTGTTTTAATAGTTCTCCCTCTTTTCCTTTTTTTTTGGTAATGTATATATAATGGTTGGCAAATGCAGACAGATTAGCAGATAGATACTGAAATGCATCTCCTTATCTCTAACTGGGTGACATTAATCATAAAGTTATGAAATATGTGTCCGCTTCGAAATGTCTTTAGACAGCATCTTTATCAATAAGAAAATGGAATTTCCCATTAACATGCCTTTGGAATAGTAATTTAGAGAATGTTGAACTTAATTCTAGTAAAGATATCTTGGGATGATAACATTTAAGTCTAACTGATGATATTATATGAGTTTATCTTCGAAGTGTTAGCATAAAAAATCTAACAGAAGTATATACAGATATCTAGAAATTGTCATACGTCTTTTCAGAATTTAACTGTGGCAGCATTACTCAGTGAATCCCTTTATTGAATTTTATTACTCTCCCATTTGAAGGTTTGAGTAAACATAGAATCACATTTAATAGTTTCCCCCTGTTTAACATTCCCATCTCTCCCTCTTAACAGACTACCTTTTTATTGCTCTGAAAGCTCAGCTTTCCTGTTCCTCATCTTCTTATCTGATTAAGTGCCTCTGCTTTGCTTTCTTAAATTAAGTAACCTATCTTTGATTATTCTCTGTTATAGCATTTAATACACTGTAATCATCTCTCTACTGCATTTCTGTGAATTCCACTGAGGGATGAGCTTCTGTGCGTCTACAGAAAATCTCTTATGTGTAGTAGGCACAAAATCCATACTTTTTAAATGAAAGAAATCAAGAAATTACTCATTCACCACTGTAACACAACTATTTTTTGACACTTTTTTTTTTTTTTTTTCAGATGGGCACTCTGGTTTTTTAAAAATGATAAAAGCAAAACTTGGCAAGCAAACCTTCGGCTCATCTCTAAGTTTGATACTGTTGAAGATTTTTGGGCGTAAGTAACTATTTACTTTGGGATGTTTGTTGTTTTATCAGTTGTGTAGTTTTCACTTTTAATGGTATAATTTCTGTGTGTTAATACTTGCGAGACTGTATCTGTCATTAATTAAAGCTACCTTGTAAGTCACATTCATAAAACGAAGCATGATAGTGGATAGTTTACGACTATTCTCTATAGAACTACTTTTTTGCTTGTCCATCTCCTCACAGCTATTTGAATTGGTAATTATTCTTCATCAGTTTTAGAAGCTTCAATTTACCATCCTTTAGCTCTGACTATCCTCTATTCCTTGTTCCTAAAATATCCTTCCACCACTTGTCAGTTTGTCGTACTGTGGAGGCTTGTTGGTGCTGTAAGCTATGCCACTGAGATTTGAAATGCCAGCAGGGTCACTCATGATGGACAGGTTTCAGTGGAGCTTCCAGACTAAGACAGACTGGGAGGAAGGACTTGGTGATCTACTTCTGAAAAAGTTGGCAAATGAAAACCTTATGAATAGCGGTGGAACATTATAAAATACAACCTTGAGTATATCCCACCTGAGTTTAGAGACCATCTCAAGAATAGATTTCATGCATTGAACACTAGTGACCAAAGACTAGACGAGTTGTGGGACGACATCAAGGACATCATACATGAAAAAGCAAAAGGTCATTAAAAAGACAGGAAAGAAAGAAAAGACCAACGTGGATGTCAGAGAAGACTCTGAAACTTGCTCTTGAACGCAGAGTAGCGGAAGGGAATGGAAGAAATGATGAAGTAAGAGAGTTGAACAGAAGATTTCAAAGGGTGGCTCGAGAAGACAAAGTAAAGTATTATAATGAAATATGCAAAGACCTAAATAAAGTTAGAAAACCAAACGGAAAGAACATGTTCAGTATTTCTCAAGCTGAAAGAATGAAGAAAAAATTCAAGCTTTGAGTTGCAGTATTGAAGGATTCTCTGGGCAGAATATTGAACGATGCAGGAAGCATCAAAAGAAGATGAAAGAAATATACAGTCACTGTACCAAACAGAATTGGTTGACATTCAGTTATTTCAGGAGGTAGCATATGATCAAGAACTGATGATACTGAAGGAGGAAGTCAAAGCTACACTGAAGGCATTGGCGAAAAATAAGGCTTCAGGAATTGATGGAGTACCAGTTGAGATGTTTCAACAAACAGATGAAGCACGGGAAGCGTACACTCATCTATGCCAAGAAATTTGGAAGACAGCTACCTGGTCAACCGACTGGAAAAGATTCATATTTGTGTCCATTCCAAAGAAAGGTGACTGAACAAAATGTGGAAAGTATCAAACAATGTCATTATGACCACATGCAAGTAAAATTAGCTTTAAGATATTTCAAAAATACCTTGCAACAGTACATTGTCAAGGAACTGCCAGAAATTCAAGCTGGATTCAGAAGAGGAGCCGGAACCAGGGATATCATTGCTGATGTCAGACGGATTTTGGCTGAAAGCAGAGGATATCAGAAAGATGTTCACCTGTGTTTTATTGACTATGCAGAGGCATTCAATTGTGTGGATCATAACAAATTATGAATAACATTGTGAAGAATGGGAACTCCAGAACACTTAATTGTCCTCATGAGGAACCTGTACTTAGACCAAAGGGCAGTCATTTGACAGAAGGGGATACTATGTGGTTTAAAATCAGGAAAGGTGTGTATCAGGGTTGTATCCTTTCACCATACTTATTCAGTCTGTATGCTGAGCAAATAATCTGAGAAACTGGGCTATATGAAGAAGAACGAGGCATCAGGATTGGTGGTCAAGACTCATTAACAACCTGCGATATGCAGATGATACAGCCTTGCTTGCTGAAAGTGAAGAGAACTCGAAGCGCTTACTGATGAACAGAGACTACAGCCTTAAGTATGGATTATACCTTAACATAAAGAACATCATGATAAATGGAGAAGAGATTGAAGTTGTCAAGGATTTCATTTTACTTGTATCCACAGGCAGCGCCCATGGAAGCAATAGTCAGGAAATCAAAGGATGTATTGCATTGGACAAATCTGCTTTAAAACACCTCTTTTTTTATTTGCTTTTTTGTCAGTTGACAACTTTTCAAGGTCTTTCATTTCTCAACTGTCTACAATTTAATGAGAAAATTGACAAATAACATGACAGTATCTGCTCCATTTTAACATCTGCATTAATGTTCTTCCTTTCTGGAGTATTTCTCTGTTAGAATATTTCCCTTGGGTATGATTATCTTTGCAAATACTTTTTATTATAATCTTCAAAGCTGTTTATGAACAATAAACTAATTCTGTATTTGGCTGTACTTCAGTGTGCTCTCTTTTTTTTAATTTTATTTTTTCCCATACAAAAATTTATACATTGTTATGTGACCCTAATTGCTCTCCCCATACTGTGACAGTACACTCCTCCTTTCCACCCCTGTTTCCCCATGTCCTTTCAACCAGCTCCTAACCCTCTGTGCCTTCCCATCTCACCTCTGGACAGAAGCTGCCCATTTACTCTCTTGTATCTACTTGACCTAAGGGGCACTCTCCTCACGAGTATCACTTTATGTCCCACAGTCCAGTCCAATCCCTGTCTGAAGAGTTGGCCTTGGAAATTGTTTTAGTTCTGGGCTGATAGAGAATCCAGGAGCCATGCTTTCCAGGGTTCCTCCAGTCTTATTCAGACCATTAAGTCTGGTCT
>NW_004444227.1:1232127-1254157 GCF_000243295.1 Trichechus manatus latirostris | reverse complement strand
AATTTTTCCCCCAGTCTGTAGGTTGTCTTTTTACTCTTTTGGTGAAGTCTTTTGATGAGCATAAGTGTTTGATTTTTAGGAGCTCCCATTTATCTAATCTCTCTTCTGGTGCTTGTGCATTGGTTCGTATTGTGTTTTTGCCAAGTATTAGGGCTCCTAGCATTGTTCCTATTTTTTTCTTCCATGATCTTTATCGTTTTTGAATTTATATTTAAGTCTTTGATCCATTTTGAGTTAGTTTTTGTGCATGGTGTGAGATATGGGATTAGACCTCTTTAAAGTGTTAAAAAGCAGAGATGTCACTTTGAGGACTAACATGTGCCTGACCCAAGTCATGGTATTTTCAGTCGCCTGAGGTGCATGAGAAAGCTAGACAATGAATAAGGAAGACTGAAGAAGAATTGATGCATTTGCATTATGGTGTTGACAAAGAATTTTGAATATACATACCATGGATTGCCAAAAGAATGAACAGATCTATCTTGGAAGTACAGCCAGAATGCTCCTTAGAAGCAAGGATGGTGAGACTTTGTCTCATGTACTTTGGACATGTTATCAGGAGGGACCAGTCCCTGGGAAGGACATCATGCTTGGTAAAGTAGAGGGTCGTCAAAAAAAAGAGGAAGACCCGCAGTGAGATGGATTGACATAGTGGCTACAACAGTGGGCTCAAACACAGCAAGGATTGTGAGGATGGCGCAGGACCAGGCAGTGTTTTGTTCTCTTGTACATAGGATCACTATGAGTTGTCAACAAGAAAATAATCCTTCATTTGAGAGCCGTTTATAGTCCCAGAACCTTTGAAACTTGCCCTCTTTCTGGTTGCCTGGATACATTTGCCCCATAACTGGGTTTTCTGGAACCTTGTTAGGACTCGGTTTCTTGTGAAACATCTGGGATTTCCTGTGCCAGGGATTCTAAGGTACTGAAGGCTGAAATGCTAAAAATCCTGTGCTTGTCAAGAGAAGGACAGTATCTGTGACCATAGTTTATTAATTTCTTTATACTTTGTGTCAATTTTAGGAAGGTTAGTTGAAATATTTTTGAGATTTCATATCAGATTTAGCTAAAATTTTAAATTGTAAAGTCTTTTTCAAGAAGTTTTGGAATATTGGTTCTCTATAAACAAAGTTAATTTGTGTCTTCTTTGTTGAATGTATATAGAGAAACTATTTGAGAACATGAAAGAAACCTAAATCTTTTTAAGGACTTTAAATTACCTAGCAATTACATAGATATTGTAATTTGTACATCTAGTTTATTTTAGGATCGTATATATGCTGAGTCAGTGATGCTACTCTTATGCTTTAATGTAATGCCTTGAGTATGTTAAGCCCACACCAAAGAAATAAATGGATTGTGGTCAGAAAATTAATTGATGCCCGCTTCCTCAAGGACAAAAACCATATTACTCTGTTGTCTTTAGTGCTTGGTCTGCAGTAGATATTTAATATGCATTTTGATTCTTAAACAGTGCAAATCGTAGAATA
This sequence comes from Trichechus manatus latirostris, assembly GCF_000243295.1. Classification (NCBI taxonomy): domain Eukaryota; kingdom Metazoa; phylum Chordata; class Mammalia; order Sirenia; family Trichechidae; genus Trichechus; species Trichechus manatus. The sequence continues at coordinate 1,252,667 of NW_004444227.1, read as the reverse complement.
ATTAAGGAAAAGTTTAAATTGTGAGCAAACCATTTTTTAGAGTGGTTAGTTTTTGTTTAAAGTGTTGGCCTTTTTTTTTGTTTTGTTTTGTTTTTTAATGTAATAGAACTGCATTTAAGCCCCACTAATTCACAGGTCTAATTGTTTAGTCAAACTAGGATTACTGCTTTACCCTTCATCAAAACATCAGATATTTTTCCTCTCTAATTTGTGTTTATTCAAGTGTCCTCTAAAACGTAAAAACACTCCAGTCTCTTGTGGAGGGTGAGGTGAAAGAGTCTTGATCCTTTTTTCCCTTCGGAATCAGATTTGTATTATCTAGTTTGTTTAGAGATATGAAGGCATTCTTCACCTTTCTAAAAATATCTAAATCACTTCTTTATTTTTCACTGTTTTCTAGCAAAATTAGTGCAAACAACCATTGAGCCCTTTAGAGTTTATCCAGTCTCTAGTTTTAGGGTTCTGTTTAAATGTGCCATTACAAATTCTCATTATAGACTCAACATTAAGATACTTTAGAGCATCATGAAGGAGAAAGGAGGCATCAGAAAGAAGCATTAGTCTTTTCTACCTTGGATGCCATTGAAGGATCACTCCTCTGTTGCCTAATGGAAGCTTTCAGTGATTATGTAGGTTTGGAAGAGTGGCCATTGTTTAGAATCACTCAACAAACATCATTTGGTTTTAGGCTGTCTCAGACAAACTGGATTTGTGTGTTATCCTGTGGAATATGACCTAAAGGATGCTAAATTCTTTCTTGAAACTCTGCTTGAAATATTCCTAGATTGGGTTAAAATAGGGATTTAAAAAAAAAACAAAAAACAAACAAACCTGGTCAAGGATAAGGGAATTATCCATGGTCTGTAGATACACAGCTAAGCTCATGATTTCTGTCATCTAGGATTGTAGACAAGCAAAGCATTCTTACCCATTGCTAATTTTAAGACAGTTTTGCTATTAAAAAACAAAAGAAAAAAGCTACAGGAGATCAAATGATTTATTTAGTCGTTTACCTTCAGGCTAGTGAATATCTAAGTTATTCCGAATGTTACTCTGTTAAATTGATACTTGGGATATAGTTTAAAAATACAGATTCCAGGTTCTATCTCTTATTTAAGGAACCAAAATCTCAAAGAGTAGAGCCTGGAAATACGTTATGTGAAAAAAAAAATACTCTCAAATCATCATATTGTGCCAACAGACCATTAACGGTCTATGGTGTTTGGGAACCATTGGCCTGTTATAAATACTCTTGAATACCTTAAAGAATAATAATGTTAATTTATTTCAGTCGTGCAATCCTGATGGTCTGGAAGTTCATCTTGCTTTATCTTGCTTAATGTCTTTTTTTTGTGTGCGTAAACAAACAAATCTGCTTATTAGTCTCAAATTTTTTCACCCACTTGAAGTCACCTCATACCTCTGTTCTCAGTTTTTAATATATACATATATATATGTGCATTAAATTAACTACATTAAAATATTTTTTGTCAGGTTAAACTCATTAAAAATCTTTCCTTGAGAATAGTACATAGCATCAGAAGCTGATTCTTGAACTAACCATTAAGATCTGTTTTGTCCATTTCAGAAATTGACTTCACTGAAAATCAAATAAACATAAACTTTTACTCTGTGTTTATTTTTCATTATATTCTCTAAATGTGTATGTAATCGCTTAAATTCTGCGTTACATATTCTATGTTTATAATTGTTGTTTTCTTTTACCTAGTCTGTACAACCATATCCAGTTGTCTAGTAATTTAATGCCTGGCTGTGACTACTCACTTTTTAAGGTATGCTTAATTGGTGATTTTATATATTTATTATAGGACTGAACCATTCAGGTATTCATTAAGAAATCTTGCCACATACTTAGGAATAATTAATATTGTGACCAGTGGGCTAATAATTAAATTGACTTTACTAGGCCTTAACATAAATATATTTTGCCCTATTGTAGTGTAAACAGACATTAAGTGAGAATCTTACTCTCTGGGCACAGACTGTGCTTGATTTTCAAAAGAGCTTTGATCATCCAGTCCAATCCTTTTTTTATATAGTTAGAACACTAAAGTCCACAGTTTGTCAAGGATTTTTAACCTGAGGTGCATTGGTCCTTGAGAGATTTCATGAATGGGCTTTGTCAAGGCTGGGAGGATGTGGTATTCATTAACTCTGAAATTACACAATTTTGCCCATATTTTTCTGGATATAAAAGTGTACCACCACCCCTACAAGCATCACTTATTGTTGAGTTGAGCATGACTCATGGCGACTCCATGTATGTCAGAGTAGAGCTGTGCTCCGTATCTTCAATGGCTGATTTTTTGGAAGTAGTTTGCCAGCCGTTCTTCTGAGGCACCTCTGGGTGGGCTTGAACCTTCAGTCTTTCAGTTAGCCGCCCTGTTTGTACCACCCAGGGACTCCATAGAAGTGTACGTAGCTTCTCAAAGACATCTGGTACTCAAAAAGTTAATAAGAATTTGAAACCCGAGCTTTGATAAGTATAAGTGATAAAGCCAGAACTCTTAATTCTGTGGTACCATCCTTTTGACTTTAAGTCTTGTGTGCTTTTTTTTTTCCACTACATTTATGAGGAATAAAGTAAAAAGTTAACAGAGTTGTTATTTGCTCTTTCTAATGATTATCTTTCAAAGGCAGGGTAACAATATTGTCTAGTATTGTTTTCTTCTAACTCTGTAGGATGGTATTGAACCCATGTGGGAAGATGAGAAAAACAAACGGGGAGGACGATGGCTAATTACATTGAACAAACAGCAGAGACGAAGTGACCTCGATCGCTTTTGGCTTGAGACAGTAAGGTTTTAAAATTATAAAACAGTTTTAGGTACAGCTTTGGAATACTGAAACTTAAGTTACACTATATTTTATGTTGGTTACTTAATAGAAGATAAAGATGCTCATTCTACATTTGATTTTAGCCAAAAGGCCGAGAAGCGATGGGATGCTCAGTTTAGAAAATATAAGCTAGCATTTTTTTGTTGTTGTTGTTGTTCTATCATGTGAATTCTGTATATTTTACATACTAGTGCAGTGAACCAAACCACTACCACCACCTCCACCACTGCCACCCCCTCACCCCCCACCACCACACACCCACTCCCACCCCCACCCACAGCACTGCCACACCACAAATCAGATATAAGGTGACTGACAATTGACTTTCCTTCCACAAGCTCACCCTGGTCATTTTGTTAACCTAACAATTATGGACCCCCATTGATGCAAACAGTGAAGTTGTTACTCGACACACCATTAAATTTACATGTTGTGATATAGTCTGGAATTTTGGCTTCACAAGATATATGTTAAACATGAGATAGTGGACATTTTCTGTAGTCAGAGACTCCAAACTCCAGCATTTTAGGAGCAGGATTCATAGTCTATTCCTCCATGTAGCCCTAGTACTTGGCACAGTGTCTGATTTATAGTTAGCACTTAATAAATATTTGATGAATGATTTTTTTGAAGATAAGAATTTTGCTTTTGGGGGATGTTATCAATAAATGATATTTTAGAATTCCCCATTAAAAAGCCAGGACAAAGAACTATATGTATAAATAGAATCTAGACATTTTAAAAATCAACTCTTGTTTAAAAAGTGATGGGAAAATAGAACAACTAAAATGGGGTAAGTTTCAAATATAACATAGTAATGATTAATGAAGAATAATACCTGCTTATGTAGAAGAAAATCGTTTGTTTTTAGTTTTGTGTATAATAGACATTTGCAGTTTTATAATCTATTGAATGTAAATTTGGGATTGTGGTTTTTTTGTTGCTTTTTTTTAAGCTGCTGTGCCTTATTGGAGAATCTTTTGATGACTACAGTGATGATGTATGTGGAGCTGTTGTCAATGTTAGAGCTAAAGGTGATAAAATAGCAATATGGACTACTGAATGTGAAAACAGAGATGCTGTTACACATATAGGGTAAGTTTTACTGTTTACCTACTTCTTTTGACAATATTAAGATACCTAAAAATAGAAGTAATTTAATTTAGAGGTTTAGAAATAGTTTCCTTGTGTTGTTTTCATGTATACTTTTACAACTTTGAACTGCTCTATTGGTGTTTCATGTCTTGTTCATAGTCTTTTCATTTCTGTAAAATTGCTCTCTACTTTGGCATGTAGCATTTTATTCATTTACAGGGTGAGAATACAATTCTTGCTTCCTACTTTTTTTTTTTTTTTTAGTGGCTTCTTCCTACTTTGAAATTGTAGCACTAATGTACAATACTCATTATAAATCAGTGAGTATTGGCAAATGGTATATATGTGTTTTGTTTGTGTGTATGCACATACATAGACTTTTTATTGAAATTTAAGTGACATATCTTGGTTTTGTCTATATTTAAAAACAGATTAATACTTAAGTGATTCTTTTTTTCTGAAACCTGTTTGTACTTTCTATTTTAAATTTTATTCTTTGCAAAAATGATCACCTGTTTTTTGTTGTCTTTTCCCCTCAACATTAGTGTTAACTAGGATTTTCTTTTAAATTAGTAAAATGACTAAATTTTGTGCTAATATTAAGTCTTGGTCATGGGTGACAAAATGTTTGATTTGTCCCCTTTGTGTGTGATTTTTTTCAAACATTATGAATTCTCATGTGAACGTAATTCCTCTCTGAAACAAAAGATACAGGAATTTTCCAGGTTTTCATTTTCATGAGTTTCTGTTAAAAAACATAATAATAATTAAATGTAGATTTGTCATTGTATTCCTAAACTCTTTTGTTAGCTTCAAAACTTGTTAATTGTGGGGTTTCACATTGCTTTGAAAATGAGAAATGAGAGTTAAAGAAATTAAATATGGTTTCCTCTGAAAGTTTTATATTTGTGTGAGCATTAAAAGTTTTTCAAATCTTACGTAAACATTCTGACTTCAGTTTTTTAAGGAAAGATTTTTTTTTTTTTTTTACCTTCCCCAGTTTGCATGGCTCAGTATTCTTGCTTTTCAGGCATTTTTAATGGATTAAGTATAATTGAGAAGAATGCATTATATCATAGGCCAGGAATTGTAAATCTGACAATAATTATAATTTTAGTTATAAAATAATTCTTCCACAGTTTATTGGGGGAGGGTAGTAAAATCTTCTGGAAGGGAGAGGTCATCCATGAAAAAAATTATGCTAGTATCATGTTGGAGAATTTAGCTCTGTGAAAATGTTTCCCTTTATTTTTTATTCTATTGCTTATTTCTTAAATTTTGCCATTTTTTTAAAAAAAGATCTCAATTCCTAAGGTGAACTATTGCCCTCTGTAACCTATCCTGGGATACCTCTTTATCCTTACCTTTCATATCACTTTCTTCATGGGCTGTACCACCACAGCCTCATGTTTGTTCCTCGGCCTTTGGATGTGCTTTGTTCTTTTGGCATTATACTTTTGATCTCATAACTTTTCCTAGAAGAGCTTTCTCTAATTTCCTGGATGAGATTAGGTCCTCCTTGTTAGACAGCATCACAGCCCCTGTTCTTACCCTTTTTTTGGCACTCTTCATACTTTGTTTTACAATAGAATAATATCTTACTTGAAAATAAGGCTCCGGAGTCAGTCAGTGTGCAAGGCAAAAAACATATATGTTCTAAATTACCACGAAATTGTCATAAATCACCCTCTAAGTGTTTAATTTTTCTGTCTGCACAATCTTGTCAGTGATAGGTGGAGTAAATGTAATTGTGCATTAGTATACAGTATTTGCTAGGATTCATATATAAAATATAAAGGAGCCCTGGTGGCATAATGATTAAGAGCTCAGCTGCTAACTGAAGGGTCATTGGTTTGAACCCACCAGCAGCTCTGCAGGAGAAAGACCTAGCGATCTTCATCCGTAAATATTATAGGATAGGAAACCCTATAGGGCAGTTCTTTGTCCTGTAGGGTCGCTATGAATCGGAATTGAATTGATGGCACACAACAACAGTGACATATAAAATATATAACTGTAGTATTTTAGATCATATAACAGAGGTCAAACAATGAGAATAGATGTGCATGTAATTGATTTTGTGTAACTTAACTATGTATGTGATACAGCTTCACTGTATGTATTTCTGATGATTTGATTGTGTTTTCCCTAGTAGACTGTAGACACCACGAGTCCAGGGATTGTCCCTGCTTTGCTCACTATTGTTTTATGGATATCATCACAGTCCCTGATTCATAGTGGGCTCTCAAATACTAAGTGATTAACCAAGATTGTTGTGAAAACGAAGAGTAAATTGTGCTGATAGGCAAAGGGTATGCAGTTTCTCAAGTCCAGGCATTATATAAAGACAAACAATACCTATTTTTAAAGAAATGAATAAAAAGTAATGGCTACTTTTCTTTTCTTCTTCTAGGAGGGTATACAAGGAAAGGTTAGGACTTCCTCCAAAGATAGTGATTGGTTATCAGTCCCATGCAGACACAGCTACTAAGAGCGGCTCCACCACTAAAAATAGGTTTGTTGTTTAAGAAGACACCTTCTGAGTATTCTCATAGGAGACTGCGTCAAGCAATCGAGATTTGGGAGCTGAACCAAAGCCTCTTCAAAAGCAGAGTGGACTGCATTTAAATTTGATTTCCATCTAAATGTTGCTAAGATATAAGAGAAGTCTCAATCGCCTTTGTCTTGTACTTCTGTGTTCATTTTTTTTTTTTTTAATTTTGGCTAGAGTATCTACTATCCCAATCAAAGAATTACAGTACACATCATCCCCAGAATCCATAAATGTGTTCCTGGCCCACTCTGTAATAGCTTAGTAGAATTCACATTACAAAACATTTACTCATCCACAATATTCAAAAAAGAACTTGCATTTCTATACCTTACAGGAAAAAAAATTTGTTTCTGTACCATTGTATGCAGGAGCATATTTTGCTGGTTTGAAAGAGTATGATGCATACAGTTTTCTAGCAATTTTCTTTGTTTCTTTTTACAGCATTGTTTTTGCTGTACTCTTGCTGATGGCGGCTAGATTTTAATTTATTTGTTCCCTACTTGATAACATTAGTGATTCTGATTTCAGTTTTTCATTTTGTTTTGCTTTTGTTTTTTTTCCTCATGTAACTTTGGTGAAGGATCCAGGAATATGACACAGAGGTGGAATAAACATTAATTTTGTGCATTCTTTGGTAATTTTTTTGTTTTTTTGTAACTACAAAGCTTTGCTACAAGTTTATGCATTTCATTCAAATCAGTGATCTATGTTTGTGTGATTTCCTAAACATAATTGTGGATTTTTAAAAATGTAACATCATAATTACATTCCTAACTAGAATTAGTATGTCCGTTTTTGTATCTTTATGCTGTATTTTAACACTTTGTATTACTTAGGTTATTTTGCTTTGGTTTAAATGGCTCAAGTAGAAAAGCGGTCCCATTCATATTAAGACAGTGTACAAAACTGTAAATAAAATGTGTACAGTGAATTGTCTTTTAGACAACTAGATTTGTCCTTTTATTTCTCCATCTCTATAGGAGGAATTGTATTTCTTATTGCAAGGCAGTCTCTGTTGTGTCTTCTTTTGTATTGTCTTCCACGTGAACAGCTTAAGTTTGGAGCACTAGTTTGATTATTATGTTTATTAAAATTTTTAATAAATTCAATAGGTAGCATCATATATATGGAATTAAATTGATGTGGCTATCTTTGTTTTTTTATAAACTAAGGCACAGTCCTTTAGTCTTAGGTAAATAATCTAGTACTCTTAATATGTTAAAATAACAGTTGGTCTCTTGGTGTATCACCATTTGATTGGCAGGAACAGTGGTTGTAAAACTTGGTTGCTAAATAGAGATGTTCTTATGTGTCAAAATGCTAGGATAGAAAAAGAGTACAGGTAGTGGGGGCATATGCACTAAGAATTTGGTTAGTGTTGCTGTCTAATAGGAATAAACGGGTGTGAAGACATTTATATTGGTAAACTGGTGTAGTATAGTGGTCGTGTAAACTTGAAAACTTGGTCTACTCTTTGTAGGCAACATTTGAAAACACTTGAAAAGATTTTGTCTATTATATGTAATTGTATATTTCAGACCTTGTGAAATAAAAAACGACTAGCATATATTCAAGGCTAAGCTGAACTGTAGGTAGCAGAATGAAAATCATTAGTTGAGGAAAATTTATTTTTAAATAGTGATTATGAATTGATCATTTTAAAACTGATAAACTTGACAAAAATTCTCTATAAACATGAAATTAATAGCATTGATTTCATCGCAGAATTTTAAAAGTTTAAAGGGTACCAAAGGCTATCATCTGGATACTATCAGTGCTACAAAAACCTCTTGTTCAGTATTTTAGAAATGCTGCATCTTTTGTGTTTATAATTTCAATATAATGTACCTAATATCTGCTATCTAAGCTTGTGTGATTGGTTCAGCTGATTTATTGTCTGTGTTGTTGTGTGTAATTGTGAGCAACTTCAAGGGTTTGCTTAAAAGTGAACATGGTGGTGTGTGTTGGTAATGGGTGGAATTGGAGTAGTATATCTATTAGAAATTAATTCTAAGATGCTGTCCAATTTCAAGAAGTATTAGCTTTTGGGGGCAGAGGAGGAATAATATATTAAATGTACACAGTTTCAAAATTAAAAAAAAACTTGATAGCATGCAATTAGCTGTACTATTACTTACCATTTTAGAATCACAGTCAAAGTTTTATTTTAAGCCTTTTTCCTGGGGAAAGAGGGAGGATGATAAATTACTCTGAATCGCTTTTGGCAATTGCCACTTATATATCACAGTGACTTGCACCTTTTCACAACTTGTTTAATACCTTTTCTAAAAATTAAAATTAGGCTGTACATTTTTTAAAACTTTTTTCCTCTCCTGTTCCAACTAGGCATTATAGATAAATGTATTTTCATATTAGAGAATTGAAATAATTTCTAATGGATGAATAGTATTTCATATAGAAATGGGACATACTTCATTTAACCAATTTTATTGTTTATTTCCCATTTCTACAAAAAGATTCGAAGCAAATTATATAATAATTAAATAACTATAACACTTAACGTAGTGCTTACTTTGTGTCAGGCAGTGTTCTGAGCAGTTTGCATGCACATTAACCTGCACAATAACCCTTTGAGGTGTAGATGCCGTTGGCCCCATTTTACAGATGAAGAAACAGAAGTATTAACAATTTAAGTAAATTTACAGCTTGTAAGTGGCGAAGTGTGGGTTTGAATCCTGGAAATTTGGTTCTAGAGACCCTGAACCACATTATACTGACTCAGTAGAATAGGACCAATCTGATAGGCTACAATATAGCAAATCAGATTGCAGTCAGTTTAAGTGAGGCATATAAACATTTGTCCATTTGATTTCCTTTGGTAATGAAGCTTTTAATAGATGGAGATTTACCTAGACTCCGTTAGCAACCAGTTAAACTAGTCATTTGGGGAGTTTTGAGGACATGTAGGCAAGGGAATAGGAGTTCCTAGGAGTATAGGTCAAGTGAATATTTTCACATACGATTTTAATATCTGTATCCTAAGTTACCTTCTAAGATAAACAGCAAAATAAAGCAGAATCTTTAAGTTGATAGTTGAAATTCTTATTGGCTAAAATTGCACTTAAAAGGATAATCTTAATAAATTTAGTAAGACATTGTGTCAATGAAATGTTTTACATTTTGAAATTAAAAACAATGACAGTCTCTATGCTGCCTTTTGTCTCTAGTTGTTTCTATGAGTTATCTTCATTCTTGAATGGGGTGGGGAAAACACCTAGATTTTCTTACTTGGAGTCAGGCCCTCTTTAGATGGACTCAAGATTTTTAGGTCAGATTTACATTAAAAAACAAAATTGGGTCAGCGCCACTAAAAAAGTGCATCTGTGGAGTAGCACAGAAATTGAGAGTGTCTAGAAACTTACAGTGCAATTTAATATTGCTGTGGTATTAAAGCATGTGATCATTTTTCTAGTAAAAAATTTTTTTAATAAAAGTATGTCTGACAAAATGATAGTTTGGGGGTTAAAACTGGTTGTTAACATATAGTTTGAGAAGCACTACTCTTAGGTTACCTTCCTTAGTAACCAAAGATAGCTCATGTCCATCAGTCCTTAAACTAACTAGGTCTGTTTTCCCTCTACTCCTCGTCTCCTCACAGCTGATGGATTTGATATCAAAACTTCAGGTCCTATTCTATAGCATCTTTCAGTAATAGATTTTTCTTACTGTGAATTCCAAAGTAGAGATGAGGGAGTCCTAGTGCCTTCTAGACTTTAATATTCTTGTGACTTTATTTCTTCCACTGACAAAAAAGCAAAAAATAAGATTTTAGGCATGTATTCATATGTGGCACTATGTCTTTTCCAATCCAGAGAAACCAATTTTCACATTTTAATCTTGTCCCTGTTTTAACTCAGAAGTTATGATTACTCATAGTTTTGCACAGCAGTTGCCTTCCCTCCCTTGTTTCCTCCAAAAATTTGTGTTGAGCACCTCTATCTGGTAGATACTAGGTGCTGTGCATATCGCAGAGAACCAAGTGGACTCTGCCCCTGTTCTGAAGAAGTTCATGATCTTTTTAAAAGGCATATGGTCAAAATAAATGAGTCCATAAGTTTCTACAAGTTGTTTTTGTTATTGAAATAGAACTCCTGGGGTTTTTATTACTGGAGTAACATAGCCTGGAGGTAAACATAAAATGAGGTTTGCTCTGAGGACCCCTCTAGCTCTAACATTGAGTCTAAATGTTTATTACACTACAGGATTATTTGAGCAAACCCTCGCATACATACTAGAGCTTTTGCAAGACTTTCTCGTTTGTATTACCAAACTATATGATTGTCCAAGTAAAGTTTTGTGGCTCTTTTTGATGATGTGATTCATTTTAAAAAAAATGTTGTCCTTCATTTAATACACCATTTGAGTATGTTGAAGAATTTCAGATGTGATTGTGTCTGCATTAGTATGGTTTTAGAGATCACAGTCCTCTTCAGCCACTATCCCAAAATACTGATCCATGATTTTTTTCTTTAATGTTCAACCAAACATAATACATATTTTGTTTTCTTTTTCTCTCTCCAGTTTTTTTCCTTAAATTTTATTGTGCTTTAGTTGAAAGTTTACAGCACAAATTAGCTTCTCATCAAAAAATTTATACACAAATTGTTTTGTGACATTGGTTGCAATCCCCGCAGTGTGTCGGCACTCTCCCCCTTTCCCTTTCCACCCCAGGTTCCCTGTGTCCATTCGTTCAGTTTTCCTATCTTTCCTGCCTTCTCGTCTTTGCTTTTGAGCAGGTGTTGTCCATTTGGTCTTGTGTACTTGATTTAACTAAGAAGCATGTTCCTCATGTGTTTGTTTTATAGGCCTGTATAATCTTTGGCTGAAAGGTGGACTTTGGGAGTGGCTTCATTTCTGAGTTAGCAGGTTGTGTCTGGTGGCCATAGTCTCAGGGTTTGTTTTGTTTTCTTTTATTGTACTTCAGGTGAAGGCTTGCAAAACAAATAGTTTCTCATGAAACAGTAGTACACATATTGTTTTATGACATTGGTTAACAACTAAGGGTTTGTTTTTTCTAAAACTACAGAAGGGTAAGAGGTGAAAATTCCCTGACTCCTTCCATCCCACTCTTCTTTCTCAAGGTACCGCTCAAGTTTCTTGTGAATTTTCCCTTTAGACACAATGGAATGTATTATAATTTTTTCACTTAATAATCTTGGGTCTTTCTACATGTCATGGCACACGTAGAACTCATTTTTATTCTAGTATTATAGATGTAGGAATACTTTATTGGTGGGGCTTTTAAAAAAAAAAAAATTTGCCTTATAGACCTCCAGTGTAAGTTGTAGTCTTTGTGTACTGTAGAAAACAGTTTATTTTTCTTCAGCAGTAGTAATGGCACTTACTCTCCACCCTTTGGACACCCAGAGCATTCTAATGTACATACATGGGCATCAGTTTACTTGTCCATTTTGTAATTGTGTTCCTCAGTGCTGCTTTGCAAGTTTTGCGCTTTTGGCCCTCATATTTTTCTGATTGGTTTGTAATTTCTTTATTTGCTTATAATGAATCAGCATTATTATAAATACAATAGTTTACTTGCTAGATTGCTCTTTTTCCCCCAAAACAGCTAGAATCCACTTCCATTTGAGACCTGTGAACTTCGAAAAAATTTTAATTATTATGGTGATACTGGGCCTAGTTTTGTTTTTTAACTTTATAATGAATTGAACTTCACGGTTTTTGAAATGAGGGCATTTGCCAGGTATGTCTTTATTGTTAGAACCAGTTTCCTTTGGTGTTTGTTTTTAAGGATATTATTTCTTTGCTTCCCCCTCCCTGCTGCCAACCTTTGACTCAGTTTTTGGTAACTGGTTTCTACATGATGCTTGACTTTATGTACTGGTGTGTAGGATACTCCATAGGATTTTGTGAGGCATAAGATTTGTCTCAAGTTGACCCTGTTTTGCATTAAGTTCTTGGTATGTCAAAGTGTTAAGCATATACACATTTGGAGCTCTTTCTGTGTTCTAGCACTGCCTTTTTGATAATAGCCATGGTTAAATATATAAGGGATTTGTAAATGAGCTAGAATTATATCTAACGGAACCATAAATTCCCATTTCACACATCTTTTTTTCAGTAAACCACTTTAATTATTTACCTGCTGAATGCTTTTTTTTTTTTTTTTTTTTTTTAAAGTACTGTCTTCCAGTGTTCGTATCTTCTATCTCTACTGTCGTTGGGTTATCCATCCTGTTACTTCCAAATATCCGTCTTTTTGACCCTCCTGTTTCTCCCTGTCTACTGGATATCATGCTTGGTAAGGTAGAGGGTCAATGAAAAAGAGATCCTCGATGAGATGGATTGGCACAGTGGCTGCAACAATGGGCTCAAACATAGCAACAATTGTGAGCATGGTGCAGGACTGGGCAGTGTTTCGTTCTGTTGCAGTAGGGTTGCTGTGAGTCGGCATAGACTCAACAACACCTAACGAGAACCACACTGGACCTCTAAGTTGGGTCAGTAAACTGCAGCCCCCAGGCCAAATCTGGCCTGTCACCTGTTTCTGTAAATAAAAATTCATTGGAACATGCTTCACCCAATTGTTTACATATGACTATTTTGTGCTACAACGACACAGATGGTTAATTGTGCCAGAGACTGGCCCTTTACAGAAAGTTTGCCGATCCTTATTCTAAATGTTTTGTAGTGACAGTTTGTTGGCAAAAAACAAATATTTTACCCTCTTTTCAGTTTTACTTATAGCAAGCCCCTACCCTTATCCCCACCTGATGACTCTATCAGTACAGTCACGTAAGCTTGATTTACATGCTCATCTACTCTCACCTTCCACTTTGACTTGGCTCCGGAGTCACTGAAATTTCTTAAATTTGTCTCCACACAATTGTCCCTGTTAGTGTCTGGGTTCTTATCCTAAGTGATATCCTAAATGATCTCCCCACTTTTCGCCGCTACCCATGCTGTCAAGTGCACCTTGTTGTTTTCTGAATGTGAGAATTCTTTTCAGCTCTGTGGAAAGTAGCCAAAATAATCAAGGTTTTCTCAAACTGGAAACTATTAGTGCTTTTGTACTGGTTACCACAGTAGTAGTTGGTGTTTTTATTTGTAAGAATTGATTCCAACGTTTCTGAATCATCCAGTGCAGCTTGGGTTAATTCTGTAGGACTGTCTAGTATATCTCCAGCACTACCTAAAATAGCATGGGATATGCATTTATTTGTTCCTTGTTTATTACGGGTAGTGAAAAACAATGAGGGGGAAAAATGTGAGAAAAGATTGAGCCAAAAGAGGTTAGCACCCGAAGTGTACACTGTAAAGCCCTTTCTAGGGACAAAAGGGAGGAGCAAGTCACTCAAAGATGGCTGAAGTCCTGCTTGGGCAACTGCCATTTGTGAGACACAAGTTTTGCCCTAAGTAATCTAGAAGGCTACACAAAGTCAGAAAGGCTGCAATGGGTATTTCATAGTAAGATTAAAGGAAAAACAGGATGCCACCAGGGTTTACTGTATGTGTGTGTGTGTAAATTGTATGTACTATGTTTAGGGGTTCCATAGAGCTGAAGCCACTCCATGGATTCCTTAGCTGAGTGTCCTTGTATTCCTAAATTAAGGTCCCCTAATCTGGAAGAATGGAGCTTTGGTGGCACAGTGGTTAAGAGCTCAGCTGCTAACGAAAAGGTAGGCAGTCCAAATCTACCAGCCACTCCTTGGGAATCCTTTAGGGGCAACTCTCCTCTGCCCCATAGGGTCCTTATGAGTCAGAATTGACTGGACAGCAGTGGGTTTGGTTTCTTTTTCTTTTTTTTTTGATCTAGAGGAATAGTAATGAGTGCATAAATTTCTTGAGTTAAAAAACCTAACCTGTTTCTGTCCAGTCGATTCCAACTCAATGACCCTATAGGGCAGAGTAGAACCGCCCCATAGGGTTTCCAAGGCTGTAAATCTTTTTTTTTTCTTTATTGTGATAAAACTATATATAACAAAACATCTGCCAATTCAACATTTTTTTTTCCTGTTGGCATAATTTTTTTTTTAACTGTTGCGCTTTAAGTGAAAGTTTACAATTCAAGTTAGTCTCTCACAGAAATTTGTACATACATTGTTATGTGACCCTAGTTGCTCTCCCTATACTGTGATAGAACACTCCTCTCTCTCATGTCCATGCGACCAGCTCCTGACCCTCTCTGCCTTCTCATCTCACCTCCAGACAGGAGCTGCCTATTTAGTCTCATGTATCTACTTGAGCTAAGAAGCACACTTTTCTTGAGTATCATTTTATGTCCCATAGTCCAGTCTGATCTTTGAAGAGTTGGCCTCCGGAATGGTTTTAGTTTTGGGCTAAATATATCTATCCATGTGACTGCTCTTATTTCTCTGGGATATATTCCAAGGAGTGGGATTGCTGGATCGTGTGATACTTCCATTTCTAGCTTTTTAAGGACGCACCAAATCAATTTCCAAAGTGGTTGTACCATTTTACATTCCCACCAACAGTGTATAAGTGTTCCAGTCTCTCCACAACTTTTCCAACATTTATTATTTTGTTTTTTTTGGATTAATGCTAAGGGCTGTAAATCTTTACGGAAGCAGATTGCCACATCTTTCTCCCGAAGAGCAACTGGTGAGTTCAAGCCACTAACCTGTCGATTGGTAGCTGAGCACTTAACATCTGTGCCACTAGGGCTCCTTATCTTTTAAGTTAGTGGTTCTTAATTCTGTCAGACCCAACACCCCCTATTTAAAAAGAAATACATCGCACTTTCTATTATCCTGAAGTAAAGTTTGTGGGTAATATAACTTGCTTACCTAATTTTTGAGGAAAAAGAAAAATCAAATACCCTAACTATATTA
Source organism: Trichechus manatus latirostris (assembly GCF_000243295.1). Taxonomy (NCBI): domain Eukaryota; kingdom Metazoa; phylum Chordata; class Mammalia; order Sirenia; family Trichechidae; genus Trichechus; species Trichechus manatus. The sequence continues at coordinate 1,237,325 of NW_004444227.1, read as the reverse complement.
TAGAGAGGAGAAATAAGAAGTGATTTTTAATCATTTATTTTAGCTCAAGCAAGTACATAATGCAGTAGTCTGATACTTGAGCCTATTATGTACCTAGATCACAGTGAATGTGACAACTCTAAATGCTGGCTATTAGTTTAGTTACTCTGAAATAGTAAACAATGTTTCGTGAAATTCTGGACAAAAAGTGTAATCTCAATTTACACATTATATTCCAGGAAAATTCACAGTATATTAAAATTCTGCAAAAAATATTTGGTGTTAATATGTAAAATGGAATCCAGATTCAAAGTTTCACTATTGTTTTTTATGAATGTCTGGCAGGGTGTTTGAATGTCCTTTGGGACATTAATTCTTAGGTGTGTAGATCGGTTCAGTGCGTTTTCATCCCTAATAAAGGCCAGAAACACTCCACCAGTAATTGTTAAACCAAAAAAAAAAAAAACTCAAACCTGTTGCCATCGCGTCAATTCTTACTCATAGTGACCCTATAGGACAGAGTAGAACTGCTCCATACCATTGGGTTTCCAAGGAGTGGCTGGTGGATTCAAACTGCCAGTCTTATGATTAGCAGCTGCACTCTTAACCACTGCACCACGAAGGTTCCTGTTAGAACCAAAGTGTCCCATGAATTTCCAAAATATTCTCTGGGGAAGTAGTACTGTGCCCATTGAGAACCAGTCCTCTTATTTAAATTTCAGTGTGCATGTGAATCACCAGAATCCATCTGATTCATTATGCCTGGAGCCAGGGCTGTGATTCTTAATTTCAAAGAAGCTTCGAAGTGATGCAGATGATAATTCTTGTGATCAATACAGCACAGTTTGAAAATAGACACAATGCTTTATATCTGTGTGGTCCAAAATGGTAGCCACTAGCTACATATGGCTGTTTAAGTTTAATTAAATAATTCAGTTCCTCATTGATACTAGCCAGATTTCAAGTGCTCAATAGCCACGTGACTGTGTTGTTGTTAGCTGCCTTTGAATGGTGACCCTATGTGCAACAATGAAACATTGCCTGGTCCTGCGCCATCCTCATTATGTTGGCATGTTTGAGTCCATTGTTGTGGCTTCTGTGCCCCCAACCTAGGGGCCTCATCTTTCAGCACTATATCAGACAATATTCTGTTGTCATCCATAGTCTTCCTTCCTAGTCTGAGTGTGGAAGCTTCACTGAAACCTGTCCACCATGGGTGACCCTGCTGGTATTTGAAATACTGGTGTCGTAGCATTATAGCAACATGCAAGCCACCACAATACCACAAACTGACAGACACTTGGTGGCACATGTGGCTAACAGTTACTATTCTGAACAGCACAGATGAAGGACAAAGTTCTGTTGGACAGTGGTGCTGTATACATTGTTTCTCATGTGAGTTTTTAATAAGTTTCAAATAGCACAGTGAGGTTGACTTTTGGACCAAGTATCTGAAGAGCTAATTATGTGTGCAAACATATGCTTTAAGAGCTGAGCTTAGAATAAAATTGCTATTCTTTTTATGAAACTGAACTGGATAAAAACATGGACCTGAGTGAAATGCCACCAAATCTACATAAATGATCTAGATTCTACCGAAAGACTTCTATAGCACAGAAGAGTGATTTTTCGAAAGGTTTCTTACTGCAACCCACAATAAGAAATACATTTTACATTATTCCTAGTTTATGTATATGTGTATATAGCAAAACAAATTTTCACTAAGCTGTATTCTACTTCGAACGCATTCTGAGATTTGTATTCTAGACTTTTTTTTTTTTATTTAAATGTTGATCTTCACTGTCTTCATCTAGTCAGCCACAACCTGCAGTTTGAAAAATTGTCATGAAAATATCCCTGGTAATGTGAACCTATGAAAATTACAGTTTATAGCAGTTGGCTACCTTGACTATAAACAATTCTCTGTATAGCCTCTGTTTGTTTACAACTTCCAGTTATACTTGAAGATAAACACAAAATTTATTTCTAGATAACTCACTGAGTTACCTTGCTACATGGCACCATTAAGTGTTAATCAGTTATAAAAATACATGCTATCAATGATAATGGGTTTCATATAGGTACTCTGGAATTTTTTTTTGAGGGGAAGACAATAATTACATTGTTTAAGGCTACTCTATTCGTGGCAATAAATCCATGTTATCTGCAATAATATGAATACTTACCATTGTTTTGTATAACAGAAGGGCCTACATTCAACTTGTCCAAGTGTGTATTGTTAAGTTACAAATTAAAAATAAGGTGAAGGGAATATGCACATCCCTCTTTAATCCTATTGGAATTCTGATTCATTAAAAGATGTTTCTTCTAAAACCATTCCTGAGGCCAACTCTTCAGACAAATACTAAACTGGACTATAATACATAAAATGATACTCGTGAAGAGTGTGCTTCTTAGCTAAAGTAGATACATGAGACTAAATGGGCAGGTCCTGTCCAGAGATGAGATGAGAAGGCAGAGAGGGTCAGGAGCTGGTTAAATGGACACAAGAAATCGGGTGGAAAGGAGGAGTGTGCTGTAACAGTATAGGGAGAACAACTAGGATCACATAGCAATACGTGTATAAATTTTTGTATGAGAGACTAACTTGAACTGTAAGCTTTCACTTAAAGCACACACAAAGATATTTCCTAATACTCAATTTCCCACAAGTATTAAAGAGCATACTCACTATTTAACAAATATTTATTGAGCACCTATTGTAAGTGCCAGCTACTGCTAAGTGTTGAATGGACAGTGGAGAATAAAATGGATGATTACAATCTGTAATTCTACATAATGTAAGTATTAAAATCTCTAATACATTGACTAAATGATTACTAAATGCAAGGCATTCTTAAATGCTCATTTACACTAATGAACAAAAGAGAAAAATCTCTCCTCTAATAAAGCCTTTGTTCTAGTGGATTTGTAGATATGCTTGTTTTCTTTGTATTTCTAACAGTTTTCACCTTATACAATTCAGTGCAAAGTTACTTGATGTTAAAAGATGATAATGTTCATTGTTAATTGTATGTTTTATCAATATAAAATGGCTGATACTTCCCCATTGCAGTAGACATCACTGATATTATCTGTCCTGGTATTACCTGCCCTGAACTCCTCCCCCCTGGGAACTATTGCTTCTCCCTGACCCCTCAAATTGATACTGTTTTAATATATATTAGAATTTTAAATGGATAGGTTGTACTCCAGATCAATTTAATTAGAATATCTGTGAACCCCAGACCAAGTATATTTTTAACTTTTTATTTTGACATCATTTTAAAGCTATAAAAAAGTTACATAAGAATAATACAAAGAGTCCACATGCCTTCACCCAGATTCATCAAATACATTTTCCTCCATTTACTTTATTTAAATTTTTTTCTGAACCATTTGAGAGTAAGTTGTTAATATGGTATTCCTTTAGCCCTAAACACTTCAGTATGTATTTCCTAAAAACATTAGTGTGTATTTCTTAAAAGCAAGGACATTCTCTTGCATAACCACAGTGCAGTGATCAAAATCAGAAAATTAGCATTAATATAAATTATTAGAATCAAGAATCAAGTTGTACACTTTAGCAAGAATACTACAACCATGTGTTGTGTTTTTCTCAGGGCATCATATCGGGGGCACCTGATATCAATCTGTCCTTATTACTGTTGATGTCTACTTTGGTCACTTGATTAAACTGCTGTCTATGGGTTTCTTCTATAAACTTATTAATTTTCCCTTTGTAATTAACAAGTATCTTGTAGCAGAACTTCTTTGAGACTAGGTAAATATCCTGTTACTCCTCAAACTTTCACCACATAGTTTTTGTACCCATTGATGATTCTTGCCTGAATCAGTTATGATGATTGTCAAATCGGAATCCTTCTGTATTTATTGGCATCCTACTGTAAAAAAGACATTCCCATAATTATTTCATTGTGAACTTGTGGTTTCAGTTTTATTCTATTGATAATAATCCTTTACTATCATCATTTGTTTTGATGATCAAATTGTCCCAGATTTCGCCAGTGGGAACACTTTCAAGTGGACACTTTTGCACTTTTGACATGTTTACATCATTCTTTGAGCAGAATTTACTTTCTTGCACAAAAAGATGTCCCAGGTTCATCTTCTTGTACTTTCCCTGCTCCAGCCTTGAAATTGGCCACTTTTCGATATAACCTTGATTCCTTTAGTGGAGAATGATATTTAGTATCTATGATCCGTGTGCTCATTCCTGCTGGGGCATCATTGCTTATAGGCTCTTGAAGCAGACTGCTAGGAAATAGATGTGTGAGTACATACCCGTACACATCTCTATTTCTATAATCATTTATACATATATATCTTAAAAACCATGAGTTCATACTGATTTCTTAATTCCAATCCAACAGCACAGGGTTCTTTCTAGTCTCGCTTTCCTCATACTTACTATTTTCTGCTTACAGTGAGAAAACAGGCTACCATCATCCCCAACATATTTACTTATTTGTTCAGTCTTACAATACAGAGAAAATAGTTAAAGAATTACTAGCCTGTTCCTCTGTAAAAAGGAGACCTACTTAAATAGAATTCAATATTTGTTTCGAGTTCATTTTAGCTTTAGGGCATGGAGTTCAAATGCTGTGTTAAATAACTTAGTTCTCCCACCGACTCCTTCCTTCAGTGTGGTTATGTAATCAATTTGAAATACCATGTGGATCATTTATTTCTGTTTGTATTCCATTTTAAGTCCCCCTGCCTCCATCTTGTTTCTCTCCTTTTCTCTTTCCTCCCTCCTGTCCTTTCCTTCCCAGTTTATTCAACCACTCTTTTAATGTATGATCATATACATTCCAACATATGCAATTACGAGCACTGCTGCAATGAATAATCTTGTGCAGATATATTTTCAGTACCTTTAGTGTAAATTCCTAGAGATGCGATTGTAGAGTTAAAAGTGTTTATGTAGTTTTGTTATTTCCTTCCTTAAGGTATGCATCAGTGTGCATTCAATGTACGTTTGCAGTGTATGAGAGTCCCTGTTTCTCCACAGCCTCACCAACAAAGTGTGTTAATGTTTTAGTTTTTGCCAGTGGAAAATGAGAAATTGTTTTTTTTTTTAATTGTACTTTAGATGAAGATTTACAGAACAAATAGTTTCTCATTAAACAGTCAGTACACATATTGTTTTATGACATTGGTTAACAACCCCACGACATGTCAACGCTCCCCTCTCA
>NW_004444227.1:1214473-1231901 GCF_000243295.1 Trichechus manatus latirostris | reverse complement strand
GGGTATTTTGATGTAGTTTCAATTTTCTCTTATTTTAAGGTCCATTTGTGTGTACGTGCATTTAAATGGTCTGTTCATGTCCTTTGCCCATTTCACTGTCAAGTTTTTCTCTTCTGGCATTTTTGACAGATCCTCAGATAATTACTGGGTAATCAAATGTGCAACAACAATGAAAATTGCTGCTGTATCTGGAGCTGCTCTGTTCTCATAAAGCATCTCCAGTTTGGCCACATTTAGAGTTTTTTACCAAGAAATTTTTGTGTATGCGTGTGTGTGCCAGAATTGATAGTGTGTGTGTGAGAACTGATGTTTTGGGTCCCTGGTTCCAATTGTTCCTGAAGCGTAGCCAATTTATTTCCCTACTTTTTCTATTGTTCATTAATTTCTTCATCCCCTGAGCCAACAAATTGCTCCCCACACCTCTTTTTAATTTTAGCTAGTTGCATTTCAGTTGCTTGCTACCAAAAGAACCTGATGAAAATAACCATTTTATTTATTTTGACTGTAATTTTGTTATATTCTCTGTTGAGTATTCTTCATCTGTTGGCAAATTTTGCTGTTTTTTTCATTTTATTTCTGATAGTATCTTTGATGTACCTATTTTTTTAAGTTTATTGAATGAATTGGAATTTAAATTTAACTTTCTGGCATTTTGTGAAATTTTCTGTTGCTGGGACTTCTTGATACTGTCTAAGCTTTGCATTCTTTTGCCTCTGTCAGCCCTGCTCATTCCAGTTCTTGCAATGGTTGTTTCAAACAAGCAAATACACTTTAGGGTGCAAATGTACTTTTGCTAGTGCTGTCTGAGATCCACTGGGCTGTCTCTGTTTCCTTTATTTCTTCTGCCTGATCTCAAGTGCTTATGGCAGTACTTACTATGTTTTGAATTATGTTTTTCCCGTGCTTCATTGATATAAATTACCGAGTTCCCCCCCTCCATATTTTTGCCCCATTTCCAGGAGGAGAAAGAGACAGATACTGATTTGTAAAGCTATTTCCCATCAGAAGTCCTTATTCCTCATCATTATTTCATTATGATTTTGGGAAGGAAAAGATAAACTTGTCCTCAGTCTATTACTTTGAAGTGGAAGCCAGATTTGGGTCATTTTTAATCCTTTCTGACATTATCTGCCTTTAATACAGGAGATTAAGTTAGCTTTATTGTTATAATTGATATCTTTGATGATAGTCATTTTTTTAGTTTTTTTTATGTTTGATTGTATTCCTTTTCTTAGTATTTAGATTTATACTTTTTTTGCTTTTGTCTTTCTAAAATATGTATTTAATTTTGATTCCCGTGGTAGATATTTAAAATTTTCGAAAGTATTATTTAACCTATGGGGCCCAGGGTTGTGCAAACTATTAATGTGCTCAGCTGCTAACTGAAAATTGGAGGTTCGAGTCCACCCAGAAACATCTCAGAAGAAAGGCCTAGGAATCTACTTCTGAAAAGTCAGCCACTGAAAACCCTGTGAGCACAGTTCTACTCTGACACATGTGGGGTGCCATGAGTCAGAATCACCTCAGTGGCAACGGGTTGATATTCTTTAACCTGTGTTCTTTAATTGTCAGTGTCAATCATGAAATGTCATCTTTTTAGTCTCCCTTATTTAAGAAAATGCTTTAACTTTTACACTTCTCAATCTTTTTTTAATACCAGGTTTTTTTTTCATACCTTTTACATTGTCTCTTTTTCCACTATGTAATAAATTTGACAAATTGCATCCTGTTTTATAATCACATACCTGTTTTGCTTTATTTCATATTTACTGCCTGATTCTGATGTCATCATTTTTTAAAATAATGAAATCAGCTTTACTATTTTGATCTGACTATATAGATGATATTTACTCATTAAAAAATTCAATTAATTTATAAAAGCATGTGGATTAAGTAGAAGTTACCTGGAATTTCCTCCTTTGTCCCTGCCTCAATATAACTACTGTTAGTAAATTTTTGATTATCAAATTTTCATGCATTCATAATATCTACATACACACAGTATTAGCTAAGATGTTGGGCTGCAATTGACCCACATACTTGACTGGAAGTAATAACAGTAGAAGTTTATTATTAAATGCATGTAACATACAATAAGAAAGCTGGAGGTTGGTAGTGTAGGATTTACAGCAGCTTAGCCATGTCAAGACTTTGGATTGGCTTCTCTTGGTTTTCGTGGGTTTACTCTCAGTCAACAAGATGAATCTCACAACTCCAGCCATAACTTCCTCAGATAATTATGTTCAAAAGCAGGAAGCAGGGAAACGAGCTGCTTCTCCTTGTGTCTCGCTTTTCAAGGAGAACAGAGATCTTCACTAGGAAACACTAACATATATTTACTTCCATTGGTCAGATCATATGGTCACGCGTCAGCTGCCAGGGAGGCTGGGAGAGAGTGCTTCTGACATTTTCTGCTTCTGTATTGAGAGGTAGACTTTTCTCAGAAAAAAGAAGGGTGGGGAATGGCTGTCGGATGATAAACTACAATGTCTGCCACACTGGTATAATCGTACATAATAGTTGTCATTTGCATTAATTTTGATATGGACATTTTTCAAGAGGTTTTTTGTTTTTTGCATAACCTTTCTTTCTCCTTACCATGCCAAAACTCTAGGTAACACTTATTAACAATTTGGTACCTTACCTTTCACTATGCTCATATACACACATATATAGAGTGGAGGTTTAGTTCTTTTATAAAATGGGCTCACATTATAAATACTACCTCAATCTTGCTTTTTTTTGGTTAATATATAGTACAGATCCTTCTAAGTCAATGAGTGTAGATCTCATTTCAGTTCTTTTAAAAGTCTTCATAATCTATGCTGTGTATGTACCACATTTTCTTCAACCATATCTGTAATGATGTTAACTGATGCTCTTAATTCTTGACAATCTGATAAATGTAAAATATTTCACTGTTAATTTATATTTCTCTGTTTGTATGCAGTCATGCACCGCATAATGTCCGTTCAGGAAACATCTGACCACATATACATCCGTGGTCCCATAAGGTTATAATAGAGTTCAGAAATCTCCATTGGAGAACACGATGTAGCAGATGTAACCAGACTAGTGAACGCAGCAGCTTCCCACACACAACACGTGTATCCCATGTCTCTTATATACAGAGCAATTGCGCTGCCAGGTTTATAATGGTAGCAAACCCAAAAAACCCATTGCCGTCGAGTCAATTCCGACTCATAGCAATCCTATAGTACAGTACATATATAACGTATAATATGTCTTGATAGTCATAATAAACACCTGTATTACTGGCTTATGTATGTATTGTACTGTACTTTCCATAATTTTAATGTAAACTTTCTTTACTTAAAATTAAGAAGTTTAGCATATAACTGTATGCTTCAACTTGCAGGTAGCAGTATCCAATCTCGTGTATTGCACGTCTCTTGAATGTTGTAGCATTATTTCTCTGTTTAATTTCTTTCAAAAATATTACTGTGAAGTGCATTATGGCTCCCAAATGCAGCAAAACCAGTGCTAGTGATAGCAGCAGAAAGAGGCAAAGGAGAAGTAGCGATTTGGAAATGAGACAAGAGGTTATCAACTCTAAGGAGGAAAATCAGTGAATGCTGTTGCTCACGATTTAGACATGTTCGCACAACATCCAAATCACATAACGTCCTATTTCATGAAATGTATCATGGATGTTAAACAATGCATGACTGTGGTACTGTTTTGAGCATCTTTTCATATTTTTATTTGAACTTTTCTGCCTATTAATATTTACTAATCTGTATATTTATATATTTTATCCATTTTTCTATTGAGTTGCTTTCTGTTATTTTCTAAGAGCTACTTAAATTTTTTTGCATTATAAATACTTTTGCAAATCTCATTTATGGAATTTAGTTATGATAATTTTCTTATCCACAAATTGTGAAGTTTTTTTGTAGTCAAATATTTATGTACGTTGTTAGTGCATACTAGTTTATGACTATTGTATCTGCATGAATTACTGCTTTTTTTCATTATGTAATGTTTCTCGTTTTCAGTTTATGGCTTTTAATATTGTACATCAGCTAATATTAGCTGAGAGAAAAATTTTGCTACTTACTAGCTTGTGACTTTGGGAAAGTTTTTTAACCTCTGTGTACTTCCATTCATCTGCAAACTGGGCATGATAACAGCACCTACCTCATGGAGATGTTTTGAGGATTACAAGAGTTAATATTTCTAAAGTGCTTAGAATAGCGCATGGCACATTTTAAGTTCTGTATAAGTGTCTGTTACATAGGTAAAGAATCCCATAGCTAGCCAAGATATCCTTCACTTGCTGAGTGAAAAAAGATACTTCCAGGTATGGAAGCATTCAGAAACTGTACCACCCACCTACGTCATCTGAGCAAAATACTCAAGAAAGGACTCAGACCTAAGAAGCTAGACAGATTTTACTTTGTAGCGTTAACACACACACACAAAAAAAATCCAGTGCCAGTATTTTTGCAGGAAGAAAGGTGGGATGATTCTTTTCCTCTTTCTCTCTTCCTCAGTCTTTTCAGTATAGAAGCTTGTTTGTATACTTTTATTATTGGAATTCAGAGTTTTATGAAACTACATCTAGGTATGTTTATTTTCCCCAACAATTCTAACTGGGACTCAGTGGGCATCTTCAATCTACAGACTTATAAGTTTTCTTTTATTACTTTGTTTAACTATTGCCTTTCCTTCAGCTATACTCCTTTAATGTCTCCTGGCACTCCTGTTATTTTCATCAGAGATGCCCGTTAATCTGTCCTCTGCAGTTTTTATCTTTTCTTTCATAAATTCCATTCTGGTTCTTGCTGAGTATTTTGAGAAAGGTCTTCTATTGACCTTTAAATCTGCTAATTGAGGCCTAAGCAGTGACCTTTCTGTGCTTCAATTTATCTGCTTAATTTTTAAATTTAAATCCTGTGGTTGTGATTTGTAATCAAATTTCCTTAAGCAATTTCATTCTGTATGTTTAAGGTGACTTCTTTGTCCTCCAGTAGTTCTGTCTCAGTAGGTAATATCAGTTCTAGGTATTCTGTTTGTTTTTCCTCACTCTGCTAGGTTAGAAGTGTTGTTTTCTTTTGCCTCTTCATGACTCCTTTATTACTCAGGGCTCATGTCCTGCTTTTAGTTTATCTCAAGTGAAGCTCCATGCATCATCTGTCTGTGGCCTGCTGGTATACCAGCCAGAAGGTTGTTTATCCCCTATTGAGGACTCTTTACTCCCTTAATTCCTCTGATTCTGGGGCAAGAAGGACTCAATCTGTCACATCCCTATTGGTCCCCAAGAGCCAAGGATGCTAGCAGGAATATTCATGGGATCTGGTATGATCATATATCAGTGACTTTTTGATAATCATCCCAGGGCTCTTTCCTTTTCCTGCAGATCCAGCTTTCATCTGGCCTGAAGGAGAAAGTCCCTGTGTTCATTCTTTGAAGGGATCTGAGGAGGCTTGAGATTTAGCTCTTATATAAACTCTTATCTGCTTACGTGGAGGAAAGTACTGTTATTTCGACTGGAGTTAAGAAAGTTGAGCAACAGAAATACTCTCACACTGCTATCTTCCCAGAAATTTCCCAGTTTTGAGCCCTTAATTTTGGATTATTTGGTGGACATCTTTAAATAGCTTTTTCAACAAGGATTCATATTTTCACTGTCTTTATATATATGAAATGATCTTTTTGTTTCTTTTACATGTGAAAAGTAACTTGAATAGGTATAAATGATTTAACATTCTTGAGTTGCAATATTTTTCCTTCAAAACTTTATAGATAGTGCTTAATTCTTCGTGGCATTTAAAATTGTAATCAGGCCCAACCCTAATGTTTTCAGGGCTCAGAGCAAGAGTTCAAATGGAGATCCACAAGCAATGTGTCTAAATATTTAAAATTTTTGAATCAAGCTAACAAAATATGTTCCATCCTCTTGCCTTGACAAATAAATTTTTATTACAACAAAATTGAAAAAGATTTGTAAGACTCTGGATTTTATATGGAAAAAAGCAAAATATTAAAGATAATTGAATTTAATTATTGTACAGACCTGAGTGTTTAACTGCAATGTTTGGGTAAGTGATAAAGACATACATCTTCTGTTTCTTTTGTTCAGCTGCCCCTTTATGAACGCTGCTTATTTTTAGTCTGTTCTCTGTTCTTCATTTGTTACTCTCCCATTGTTTTTAATCTTTTCTTGTCTTTTCAAATTTTTATTCTGGGGAAATTTTCTTAAGTGTATCTTGCCTTCATTTTAACAAATTATTAATTACATTCTTATAATAGTGATTTTTCTCATAATATGTGTTTTGTTGACAGTAATATAAAGTACAAAAATGTATTCGAAAGAAAACATTGTACATAAATATTCAAAATTATTTATTAAAAATGAAAGGCAAAATACGAATATAATTAATGACTCAATTTTAAATAAAAATTTAAATAAAGATAAAAATTTAATTTTTTGAGACTGTAATGAAATGTTATTAAATGGTTTATGTAAATAAAACTTTTTGCAATTCTAGTGTTCAATGTGCATCTTATTGCCAATGTAAAGAATCAGTAACACACTTCACATAATGTTACTTCTACTATTTATACATCCTTAGAAGCAAAGATGATGAGACTTCGTCTCATTTACTTTGGACATATTATCAGGAGGAATCAGTCCCTGGAGAAGGACATCATGCTTGGTAAAGTAGAGGGTCAGCGAAAAAGAGGAAGACCCTCAACGAGATGGATTGACCCAGTGGCTGCAACAATGGGTTGAAGCACAACGATTGTGAAGATGGCGCAGGACCAGGCAGTGTTTCCTTCTGTTGTACATAGGGTCGCTATGAATCGGAACCGACTGGTCAGCACCTAACAACAACAAATGGGTTGCTTAATATGCAAATTGTTGCACAACCACGAGTGTCTACTGCGAATGCCTTACTATTTGTGAGTCAGTATGTATTTTTAATCTAGTCTTTTTTTTTTAACTCAGAACAGCTCTTTCACTTTTCCCTCTGACATAGCTGATCTGAAGAAACCAGACCCATTGTCTTGTAGAATGGGCCACATTCTGGATTTGTCTGATTGTTTTAATTTGTTCGTCTCTCCCAGGTAGTCTATAAACTAGAAGTTTAGGCTGAAGGCTTGGCTAAAATCATCTTAAACATTTTTGGCGAGCATGCTTCATAGTTGATGCTGTGCGTTTCACATTGCATCCCATCAGTAAGCATATAATGTCAAGTTTGATCACTTATTTAAGGAGATACTACCAGGACTCTCAGTTGTAACGGTATCTTTTTCCTTTGCAATGAGCAAGTGATCTGTGGGGTGATACTGTGGGGGTGGTACTGTACCAATATCCTCTTCTCCAACAGCCTTTTACCAAGTGGTTTTAGCATCCTTGTCTGAATTATTTCACTGAGGTTTGCAGAAAGGAGATTTTCAACTAATAATTCCCTCCACACCATTTAGCTGACATTTTGTTGTAAAGGAGAATTTCCCATCATCGACTAGAGATAAATTATAGTTCCTTCCCAAAGGTGGGGTAAATATTTAATTCTTTCTTTTTAACTATCAATTTTCAGAGTAAAGAGACAGTTACCTGTAAGGGATGAGGACAGCATGAGGAGAAGGCAGGAATGGAGTATATTCTTTTATATAATTTTGATTTTTTTAAACTAATGTGTTTTATATATTTTAAAAAAATAAAAAAAGGAGGAGAAAAAGCAAACATCCAAATTTAATTCAATAAAAGAGCATGTTTGTGCTTCATGTTGGTAGGAGCTATACAGAGAAAATAATTATTCTAAGTAACTGTTGAATATGAAACTCTATCTTGTACATTCTAAGAGCAGAAACAACTGCAAAGAAATCATAAACTTCACTAGTTTTATTGCCTTTAGTAAAACTGATATTTGAATTATCAAGAACCAAGATATTCACTGCCAGAGAAAAGAAATAAAAATATAAAATCAAAAGTTCAGATTCTTTAACATTAAATATGAATTATAAATATCAATATGAACTCATTTAAAAATATTTATGTGTATTCCCTAGTTTTGTCCATTGAAAGAGCCTAGAGCTAATGATGCCCCAACTGGTAAAATTAAGTTTCCCGGGTATCTGTGTTCTCGCTTATAAAATTTATACTTAGCCTATGGCAAAACTGCAAAGCTGGTTAAATCCGCTTCTCCACCAGTGCAGCTGAATGTAACTGGAGAAAAACCACCGCACTAACTAAATTGATCACCCTTAACTTTAAGTGGGCCTTGATGCTGCCTGACAATCATAGTAGGGACAGTCCATTCACTATCCTACTCTCCTGATTATTTCACACTTTCTTCTCTTTCCTCACACTTACAAGTCATTTCCTCTGTCCTCACGCTGATGATTTTGTTTTCTAATTCTCTGAGAAAATGGAGGCAATCAGAAAACCTCCTAGGCCCCCATCACTATTTTTACCGAAGGATACAACTACAGGCAGTCCCCGGGTTATGAATGAAATCCATTCCTAACGGTGTCTTTAAGTCGAATTTGTAGGTAAGTTGGAACAGGTGCATATGATTCTTATTTAGCCTTACTTCAGTGCAAGAAAAGGCTCAATGTCTTTTCAATGATTTAAAAGCTGCATATGCAGCAAATGAAGATGATTTTGATGAAGAATTTGTCTCGGGTAGAGGTTGGTTCAATTTTTCAAAGTGAGGGCAAATTTACATAATTTACCTCTAGAAAACTAATCCTAAGCCCTCTTTCTCTGCCAGCAACTGCCCTGATTCTCTGCTTTGCAGCAAAACTCCTTAAAAGAGTTGTCTCTACCTTCTAGATAACTCATCAGACCATCATCCATATTAATTTATAGAAAATTCCTATCTCTCCAGAAGGTTTCCTCAGCCCTTTTCTAGTCAATACCCCCTACAAAAGGTAAGCACTGTTCTGACTTCTAAAATTATTCATGAGTTTTGGCTCAGCTTATTAAACTTCATATGTATGTACTGTTGTGTCTGGCCTCTTTGTTCAATACAATGAAAGATTTGTCCATTTGGTTGCAAGTATCAATGATTTATTTTTTATTGCTGTGTAGTATTCCATTGAAAGATTATACCACATTCTTCTATTGATGGACATTGGGTGGCTTCCAGTTTTTTACTATTATGAATAATGCTGCTATGAACATCCTTCAATATATACTTTGGTGGACATGTGTCCTCATTTCTCTTGCATATTTACCTAGGAGTAGAATTGCTGGATCATAAAGTAGGTCTATGTTTCATTTTAGTAGATTGTACCATCAGTTTTTCTATTGCCAAACAGTTTTCCAAAGCGGTTGAACTAATTTACCTTCCCATCAGCAGTATGAGATTTCCAATTTTTGTTTCACATCCTCATTAACCTATGATAATGACAAGCTTTTTAATTTTAACCTATCCGGTAGGTATGTTATAGTAGTTTTAATTATTTCTGTGGCAAATAATTATATTGAGCACCTTTTCATATACTTGGCTGTTTGAATAGTCCCTTTTGTGACATACCTGTTGAAGTCTTTTGCCCATTTTTGAAAAAATGGCTTATTTGTCATTTTCTTACTGATCTAAGGAGTCCTGGTGGCACAGTGATTAAAGTGCTCGGCTGCTAGCCCAAAGGTCTGTGGTTCGAATCTACCAGCCAGTCCAAGGAGAAAGATGTGGCAGTCTGCTTCCGTAAAGATTAAAAAAAAAAAAAACCCATTGCCGTGCAGTCGATTCTGACTCATAGTGACGCTACAGCCTTGGAAATCCTATGCGGCAGTTCTACTCTGTCCTATTGTGTTGCTATGAGTTGGAATCAACTCGATGGCAGTGAGTTTGAGTTACTTATTTGGACATGAGTCCTTTATTGAATATGTGTATTGTGAAAATATTCTCTCAGTCTATGATTTGCTTTTTGACTTGCTTAATGATGTCTTCTGATGACTAGAGTTCTTAATTTTAACGAAATTAGTCTTTTACGATTAGTGTCCTGTTGTTCTTTTTAAAATTGTCTTATGGAAATTCTGCTTTACTCTGAAAACTTTATTGTTTTATCTTACACATTTAGAACTGTGATACATCTCATACTAATTTTTGTGTGTCGTGTAGTAGGGTTCAAGTTTCATTTTGTTCCAGAAGATAACCATTGTTCTAACATCAGTTACTGAAAAGCTCATTCTTTCCCTTTCAGACTTGCATTGATATATTTGTCATAAATCACGTCTCTTTCTGACTCTTCTGTTCCATTGGCCCATTTGAATATCCTTATGTGAATCCCTCACTGTCTTAACTAGTGTAACTTTGTACTGTCTTGTATTCTGGTAGTGTTCTTCTTTTTCAAGCTTTATTGGGCTATTAGTGTCCTAGTTTTTTGATAACTTGAAGTCAGAGCAGTAGTACTTAGCACTACTAGGACATAAGTAGTGTATATTTATGGACTCAATCAGATAAGACCAATTTTAGGTTATCAGCAATCTGTTGATAGAAAAAAGTCTCTCACCCGATGGTTGAAGCAAAATCTTACCAATGGAATTTTAAATTTTCATAGTCCACCCATTCCTATTCCTTCATTTTCCTCAGGCCAATCGTATACAGGGGTACTAGTTGTTAAAATGAGGGTGAAGTTATTGCCTTATACTAGATCCATAATATTCATTTTGAGAATTCTTTTAAGAATTGGAGGATTAACAATGATATCTACAACAAAAGCTCAGAGTAAAGACATGGGTAGTAAATCTCCAGCTTTATTTCATGTATTATTATTAGGCACCATTAAGATTTTTTAATATTGTATTGAGAAATATTACATGTAGACCAGTGGTTCTCAACTCAAGGTGATTTTTGTCCTAGAGGGGACATTTCCAGCACTATATCTGACAATGTTCTGTTGTTATCTGTAAGATTTTCATTGAGTAATTTTTGGAAGTAGATCACCAGGCTTTTCTTCCTAGTCTGTCTTAGTCTGGAAGCCCTGTCTTAGTCTGGAAGTTCAGTCTTGGAGGACGTACAGCCAGAATGTTCCTTAGAAGTGAGGATGATGAGACTTTGTCTTACTTACTTTGAACATACCATCAGGAAAGACCAATCACTAGAAAAGGACATCACGTTTGGTAAAGTAGAGGGTCAGGGAAAACAAGGGAATCCCACCGTGAGATGGATTGACCGGATGGCTGCAACAATGGGCTCAAACATACCAACAATTGTGAGGCTGGCACAGTACCTGGCAATGTGTTATACATAAGGTTGCTATGAGTTGGAGCTGAGTTGACTACAACTAACAACAGGGGACATTGGCAATATCTGGAGAGATTTTTGGTTGTCACAAGTGGGGTGGGAGTGCTATTAGCATCTACTGTGTACAGACCAAGAATGCTTCTAAACATCCTACAACGCATCAGAATTATTACCCACAATCATGAATTATTTGGCCCAAAATGTCATTGTGGAAGTTGAGAAGCCCTGATCTAGATGATCATACTTTTCTCTTACAGAATGGTTTGCAGGCAAATAACCCACCCATTTAATTCTGCTGTGGTGTTTGTAAAATTAAAGTTAATTAAGAGAGTAGACAGCGTATGCCTTGAATGGGGTGGGGGGGATTTAAATGTTAAGATAAACCACATCCAGCTTACCAGAGACTAAAATCAAGAACAAAGCGAAGAAATGGTGGTAATATGAACTAGGGGCTCAACAGCAGCTCCCACAGGGAGGGTAGGGAAAGACTGACAAACCCTCACTCACCTCTGCTGGAAACCATTCTCTCCTGGCACAAAATTGTAGCATTTGCTATGTGGATGGGGATGGAGACGTGCCACCCTACTCTCAAACTTTCCAGAGGGAAATGATTTTTTCATAGATGTCTTAGTTATCTAGTGCTGCTCTAACAGAAATACCACGAGTGGATGGCTTTAACAAAGATAAGTTTATTCCCTCATAGTCTAGTAGGCTAGAAGTCTGAACTCAGGGTGCCAACTCCAGGGGAAGAATTTCTCTCTCTGTTGACTCTGGAGGGAGGTCCTTGTCATCAGTCTTCTCTTGGTCTAGGAGCTTCTCCGAGCAGGAACTCTGGATCCAAAGGACATGCTCTTCTCCCGGCGCTGCTTTCTTGGTTGTATGAGGTCTCCAACTCTCTGCTTGCTTCGCTTTCCTTTTATCTCTTGTAAGATAAAAGGTGATGCAGAACACACCCCAGGGAAACTCCCTTTACATTGAATCAAGGATGCGATCTGAGTAAGGGTGTTACATCCCACCCTAATCCTCTTTAACGTAATCTAATCTTGTTTCATTAATCACAGGCAGAGATTAGGATTTACAACACATAGGAAAATTACATCAATCACAAAATGGAGGACAACCACACAATACTGGGAGTCATGGCCTAACCAAGCTGACACATATTTTGGGGGGACACTATTCAATCCATGATATTATCCATTTTCATAGATAATATCTCACAAAAGTCTTCTCAGTGACTTTGCTCTCCAGGAGCCCCTTATATCTTTCATTTTCTTTTCCCTCTCTTTTCTATCACTGTTTCCAGTTCTCTCCTAGAATTTAGAATCCCAGGTTTTGGAGATCACCCAGGTTTTTCTCTAAATAGGGTCATTTCCATCAGCATCTTAAAAAATAAAAACCTTACTTGAATTATTTCTCTGCTCCTATTTTCAGCAAAGGTATTCGAAAAGTTGTCTTTACTCATTGTATCCAATTTCTTTCTTCCAATTTTTGCTTCAAGTCACTTCAGTAAGTCTCCTTTCTTCCACCCTTGCTCCTCTACATTCTATTGACACAAACAGAGAGAATAATACTTTAAAGTGATCCTTTAAAAAATGTAATGCCTCTGCTAAAAACACTGCAATAGCTCTTTATTTCTTATAATAAAATCCAAAGTTCTTTCAATGACCTGCAAGACCTTACATGATCTGGCCCCTATTACTTTGCTGATTTTATATCTCCTAGTACTCTCTACCTTGCTCATCCTATTCTAGCCACTCTTGTTCCCTGAATGTTTCTTGAATATGCCATCCTCAAGACCTTGCACTCCTTTTTCCTCTGCCTGGAACTCTCTTTCCTGTATGATACATTCCTTCACCCTTCTTCAAGTAATTGCTCAATGAGGCCTAACCCAACTTAAAAAACCAAGTCCACTGCCATCAAGTTGATTCTGACTCATGGCAACTTCATGTCTGTCATGGATTGAACTGTGTCCCCCAAAAATATCTGTCAACTTGGCTGGGTCATGATTCCCAGTATTGTATGATTGTGTACCATTTTATAAATCTGATGTGATTTCCTTACGTGTTGTAAACTCTGTCACTATGATGAGGGTATACTGATGAGGTTTACAAGATTAAATACTGTCTTAATCCAATCTCTTTTGAGATATAAAAGAGAGAAGTGAGCAGAGACACATGGGAACCTCATACCACCAAGAAAGCAGTGCCAGGAGCAGAGCATGTCCTTTGGACCTGAGGTTCCTGTGCTGAGATGCTCCCAGACCAAAGGAAGACTGATGTATCACAAGGACCTTCCTCCAGAGCAGACAGAGAGAGAAAACCTTCTCCTGGAGCTGATTCCCTAAATTTGGACTTGTAGCCTACTGGACTGTGAGAGAATAAACTTCTCTTTGTTAAAGCCATCCACTTGTGGTATTTCTGTTAGAGCAGCATTAGATGAATAAGACAATGTGTTACAGAGTAGAACTGCTACATAGGGTTTTCTTGGCCACAATCTTTATGGAATTAGATCGCCAGGCCTTTCTTTTGCGGTGCCAGTGGGTGGGTTTGAAACACCAACCTTTAGATTAATAGCTTAATGCAAATCATTTGTGCCACCCAGGGACCTTGAATCAGTTGCTGTTGAGTTGATTCCGATTCATGGCGACCCCATGTGTTTCAGAATAGAACTGCACTCCATAGGGTTTTTCAATTTCTTCTTTTTTTTAAATAATATTTTATTGTGTTTCTGGTGAACGTTTACACAATAAATTATGTTCCCATTTAACAATTTTTACACAATTTGTTCAGTGAAATTGGTTACGTTTTACACAGTGTGTCAACTTTCTCATTATTTCCGTTCTGGTTGTTCTGTTTCCAGTAATCTAGTTTCCCTGCCCCCTTCCCTTCTTGTCTTTGCTTTAGAGTAAGTGTTTACCGTTTGGTCTTATATAGATGAATTTTTAAAGAAACACAGTACTCATGAATGATATTGTTTATTTAAGAGCCAATCTGTTATTTAGCTAAAAGATGACTGCATAGAATAATTTGGTTCAAGGTTTAAAGAGTATCTCAGGGCAATAGTCTCAAGGAATCTTTCAGTCTCAACTGGTCCAAGGGAGTCTGGACTTCTTAAGAATTTGAGTTCTGTTCCACATTTTGCCCCCATTCTATCAGAATCCATCTGTGATGGTTAAGGCTGTGTGTCAACTTGGCTGGGCCACGATTCTCAGTGGTTTGGCAGTTACGAAGTAGTTTGGCAGTCATATGATGTTGTGAAGACTTCCATGATGAGATTTGATATAATGTGATTACCTCCATGAAGGGATCTGCTGTGAGTAGCCTATCAGTTGAAAGGGAGTTTCCTTGGGCATGTGGCCTGCCTCAAATGTAAGTGGACATTCTGGCAAGGTTTTGGGCTTTTGCTCGCTCTGAATCGTGCAGCTGGCTCCTGTTCATCTGACCTCCAGTTCTCTGGACTTGAGCTAGCGGCTTACCTGCAGTCTTGCCTGCCAGTCTTGGAATTTATCAATCTTCGTAGCCTGTGAGCAAGAGCCCTGCTCTCGGACCTGCCTATCTTGGGTTCACCAGCCCCCGCGGTTTCGTGAATCAGAAGCCTCTATCCAGACCCATGGACTTGGGACGTTCCAGCCTTTAAAACCATGTGAGCCATTTCCTTGATATAAATCTCTCTCTATATATATTTATACACTTTAATGGTTTTGCTTCTCTAGAGAACCCAGCCTAAGACACTGTCTATCGTGACCCTGTTCAGAACGATCGGTAGTGGTAGCCAGGCACCATCTAGTTCTTCTAGTCTCAGGGTAGATGAGGTCATGGTTCGTGTAGACTATTAGTCCTGTGAACTAGTTTCTTCTCTGAGTCTTCAGTTTCCTTCATTTCCTTTAATTCAGATGCATAGAGACCAATGGTTGTATCTTAGATGTCTGCTTACAAGCTTTTAAGACCCTAGACCAACTCACCAAACTAGAATGTAGAACATAAACTTTATGTACTATATTATGCTAATTGACCAAGTTGTCCCATGAAGGTATGGTCCTAAGCCTTCAGACCCACAAAGTAATCCAGCGAGATGTTTAATAAGTATCTGTGTTTGTGCCCCCTATGTGCTTTACTGTATGTATGAATATATATGGATGCATACACTTACATATATAAACAAACCAAAAAGCAAACCCATTGCTGTCAAGTCGATTCTGACTCATGGCAACCCTATAGGAGAGTAGAACTGCTCCATAGGATTTCCAAGGCTGTAATCTTTATGGAGGCAAACTGCCCATCTTTTTCCTGAGGAGAGGCTGATGGGTTTGAACCACTGACCTTTCAGTTAGCAGCAAGAGTTTAACCACTGCACCATCAGGGCTTCTTACTTACATATATATATACACCTGCATATAGATACATCTATATATGCCCACCTATATACACACAGATACTTACACATTTGTATGCATAAATACATACACATATGTCCACACTTTTATTATTTAGTTGTTGTTGCACAGTTGTATGTGTCCTAGCATCTACCAAAAACATTCTTTTTTTCTTGTGTACTTCGTAGTGACATCATTTACCTTGGTCAAGCTGTCACTTCTTCACACACATTTGGTATTATATTTCCCATCCTCCAAAACGACAAATGTCTACTATCTAGACACTGACTGATCTTCCACCCCACCCCCACCTATCCCTGGTAACCACCAGTGAATATTGTTTTCAGTACGTATACCTATTCTTGTCTTTTTATAACAGTGAGATCATACAGTGTTTGTCCTTTTGTAATTGACTTATTTCACTCAGCATAATGTCCTTGAGTTTCATCCACGTTATAATGTATTTTGAGAACTCATCATTATTCTTTATGGCTGCATGTTATTCCATTGTATGTATGTACCACATTTTGTTTACCCACTTGTCTGTCGATGTGCACTTAGGTTGTTTCAATAGGCTTTTTGCTGTTGCTGTTGTTGAGAATACCCACAGCAAAACATACAGCAATTCAACTGTTTCTACGTGTACAATTCAGTGACATTGATTACATTTTTCGAGTTGTGCAACCATTCCCACCTTCGTTTTCTGAGTTGTTCCTCTCCCATTAACATAAACTCACTGCCCTTTAATGTTCCTCTAATCTTTCAAGTTGCTGTTGTCACTTTGATCCTATATAGATAACTCTTAAAAGAGCATAATGCCCAAGTCAGACACTTTTTTTTACTAGTTAAGCTAAACTATTATTTGGTTTTAAGAAAACTTCAGAGGATATTTTTGGTTTTAAGTTTAAAGATTATCTCAGGGCAGTAGTTTCAGGGGTTCATCCAGCCTCCATTGCTCCAGAAAGTCTGGAGTCCATGAGAATTTGAAATTATGTTCTGCATTTTCCCACTTTTGCTCAGGATTCTTCTACAGAATCTTTGATCAAAGCGTTCAGTAATGATAGCCAGGCACCGTCCAGTTCTGGTCTCTTGGCAAAGGAGGCAGTTGTTCATGGAGGCAATTAGCCACACATTCCATATCATCCTCCTATTCCTGACTGTCCTCCCTCCATTGCTCCAGGTGAATAGAAACCAAGTATTGTGCCTTGGATGGCTGCTTGCAAACTTTTAAGACCCCAGGCACTATGCACTGAACTAGGAGGTAGAACAGCAAGACTAAACACTTATTAGGCCATTTAGGTGGAATATTCCATGAAACTATGACCCTAAACTTCCAACCAAACCAAGGAACAAAATCCCATGAGGTATTTGGTTGTATATAAGCAGCCTCATCAGCTACTGTTTTTCTTTTTATTGTCATTGTTGTAAATATATCTAACACTCAACTTTTGCCAATTCAATTTTTTACACGTGTACAACTTATTGACAGCTGTCTTAGTTATCTAGTGCTGCTATAACAGAAATACCACAAGTGGATGGTTTTAACAAAGAGAAATTCATTTCCTCACAGTCTAAGTAGGCTAAAAGTCCAAATTCAGGGTGTCAGCTCCAGGGGAAGGCTTTCTCTCTCTTGGCTTTCTCATCAGTGTTCCCCCGGATTAGGAGCGTCTCTGCACAGGGACCCCTGTCCAAAGGACGCACTCTGTCCTGGCACTGCTTTCTTGGTGTCTCTCTGATCACTTCTGTCTTTTATATCTCAAGAGATTGCCTCAGGACACAATCCAGTCTTGTAGATCAGGTCCTGCCTTACTAACACAACTGCCACCCATCC
>NW_004444227.1:1206764-1213501 GCF_000243295.1 Trichechus manatus latirostris | reverse complement strand
CTCATGCAGAACCTATACATAGACCAAGAGGCAGTCGTTTGAACAGAACAAGGGAACACTGCATGGACATCATGGACATCATGCTTGATAAAGTAGGGGGTCAATGAAAAAGAGGAAGATCCTCAATGAGATGGTGTCTTAGTCATCTAGGGCTGCTATAACAGAAATACCACAAGTGGATGGCTTTAACAAAGAGAAGTTTATTCTCTCATAGTCCAGTAGGCTACAAGTCCAAATTGAGGGCATCAACTCCATGAGAAGGCTTTCTCTCTCTGTTGGCTCTGGAGGAACGTCCTTGTGATACATCAGTCTTCCCTTGGTCTGGAAGCATCTCAGCACAGGAACCTCAGGTCCAAAGGACATGCTCTGCTCCTGGCGCCGCTTTCTTGGTGGTGTGCAGTTCCCATGTGTCTCTGCTCACTTCTCTCTTTTATATCTCAAAAGAGATTGGCTTAAGACACTATCCAATGTTGTATACCTCATCAGTATAACAGCCGCTAATCCATCTAATTAGATCATAGTGATTGAATTTACAACGCATAAGGAAATCACATCAGATTATAAAATGGTACACAATTATACAATATTGGGAATCATGACCCAGCCAAGTTGACAGATATTTTTGAGGGACACAATTCAATCCATGACAGATGGATTGACACAGTGGCTGCAACAATGGGCTCAAACATAGCAAGGATCGTGAGGATGGCGCAGGACTGGGCAGTGTTACTTTCTTCTGTACATAGGATCACCGTGAGCCAAAACTGCCTTGATTGCACCTAATAACAACAGTTAGTTGTTACTAACAAAAACAATAACAACAAAAACATTTTTTGTAAGCCCAGCTTACATGTATCAATATACCTACAAGGCTAAAACTCTATGCTAATTTACTTCTAAAACCTTCTAATGCCCTCTGGTCAGAGCTGTCATCATTACCCAATTACAATGACGCTTCAAATCATGTGGTTTTGTCTGCACACTCTACAAGCACAGGCTGTTGTTTTCGTTGCTGTGTTTCTATAGTTGCTGATTTTGTCAAATTTCTGGTGTTTCAGCTACTATATTGTGGTAATTAGTATTTGTGAACCTGTAACAATAACTTTTTTTGAAACGAAGTAGTAATTAAAAGAAGGAGTGATATGTGGAAGTCATGATTTATGAGTAACATTAGTACAAAAAGTATTACTAAGGATACTGTATAGTCTAGTACAGGAGGAGGTCCATGGTGGGGGAGAGGTGATACCATGAGTTATCGCATGGGTGACACCAACCCTAGTGACACCACTCTATGGACTTCCAGAAGAACAAACAAATCTGTCTTGGAAGTAGTGCAGGCAGAATGTTCCTTAAAAGCGAGGGTGGCAAGACTTCATCTCATGTATTTTGGACATATTATCAGGAGAGAGCAGTCCCTGGAGAAAGACATCATGCTTGGTAAAGTAGAGGGTCAGCAAAAAAGAGGAAGACCCTCAACGAGATGGATTGACACAATGGCTGCAATAATGGACTCAAACAGCAACAATTATGATGATGGCGCAGGATTGGGCAGTGTTTTGTTCTGTTGTCCATAGGGTTGCTATGAGTCAGAACCGACTTGATGACACCTAACAACAACAAGCACATTAATGCAATAATAGTCTATTTCAAAACTGGATTCATACAAGAAATGCAAGGGC
This sequence comes from Trichechus manatus latirostris, assembly GCF_000243295.1. Taxonomy (NCBI): domain Eukaryota; kingdom Metazoa; phylum Chordata; class Mammalia; order Sirenia; family Trichechidae; genus Trichechus; species Trichechus manatus. The sequence goes on along the minus strand of NW_004444227.1, from coordinate 1,211,822 downwards.
AGTCACTAAGATGACAACAGTAATTAACTACTGTCTTAGTTTCCTAGTGCTGCTATAACTGGAATACCACAAATGAGTGGCTTTAAAGAACAGAACTCTATTTTCTCAGAGCTTAGGAGGCTGAAGTCCAAATTCAGGGCACCAGTTTTAGAGGAAAGCTCTTTCTCTGTCAGCTGTAGGGTAAGATCATTGTCTCAGCTTCTGTAGGCCCAGTGTTCCTCAGCTCCTTGGTGATCTTCATGTGGCATTTATCTTCCCTCTGTGATTGCTTCTGTGTCTAATCGGCTCTTTTTATACCTCAGAAGTGATTAGGTTTAGGACACACCCTACATGAAACATAACAAAGAAAACAGTATTTCCTAACAAGATTATATCCACAGATATAAGGGTTAGGATTCCAACACATATTTTGGGGGGAAACAATGCAATCCATAACAACTGTACTATAGAAAAAAGGAGAAATACAGAATTATCTCTGTAGAAGCATACAGACATTTTACAAAATTCAACATTTATTCCTAATGTAAAGAATAATAACATAAGAATTGGTAGATTTTTGTTAACATATTTTTAAAAAACTCATTTTTTTAACTTAAAAAAAAATTCATGGAATGGGTGCTTAGCTAGAGGTTCTGGAGAAGAATCTGCTTCCAGCCTCCTTCAGATTGTCAGCAATATTCAGTTCCTTGTGATTGTAGGACTTCGGTCCCCATTTCCTTGCTGGCTGTCAGTTGGGAGCTGCCCTCAGCTCCCGGAGGCTGCTCATAACCCTCGCCATGTGGCCCCTTCCATCTTAAAAGCTAGCAATGGCATATCAAATCCTTCTCACACTTAAAATATTTCTGACTTCCACGTTTGCTACCAGCTAGGGCTCATGTGATTAGGTAAGACCTACCAGACAATCTTCCTATCTTAAGGTCAACTGATCAGTATGTCAGTCAGGTTTCTGTAGAGAAACAGAACCAATGATATGTATGATGTAAGATATATATGATATATATGTTGATGTTAAGTGCTGTCGAGTCGATTTTTGACTCATAGTGACCCCATGTGACAGAGTATAACTACCCTATAGGGTTTTCTAGGCTGTAATTTTTACAGGAGCAGGTCACCAGAGCTGTTGGGATTTCAATCCACCAACCTTTCAGATAATAGCTGAGAGCTTAACCTACGCATCACCAGAGCTCCATATATATGTATGTATATATGTATATGTACATATATATATGTAAGCGAAACCCATTGCCACTGAGTTTATTCTGACTCATAGCTACCCTATAGGACAGAGTAGAACTGCCCCATAGGGTTTCCAAGGCTGTAAATCTTTACAGAAGCAGACTGCCATATCTTTCTCCTGTGGAGTGGCTGGTGGGTTTGAACCACTGACCTTTTGGTTAGCAGCTGAGCATATATATACAATAAAACTTGCAGAAGCCAGAACTTGTGTAAGGTGGAAGCCTGTCAGAGAAGGAAAACTCAAATATTTTCCACTAATAGAGAGCTATAGAAAAGTTTTAAGACTGCACCCTGTCAAAGGCAGAAAACTTGCAAGACCCGGAAAAATAAGGCAGTCCCATCAAGTTCTGGTTCTCACAGGTTTCACTGTATATATATATCTACTGATTCTATTTCTCTAGAGAATCTTGACTAAGACACTAATGATATAGATATATAGATATGTGTATACACACACGCATATGTACATATGCGTATATAATTTGTTCTGTCCAAAATTCATAGGTCAGGCAACCGGTTGGAGACTCCTGCTGACTCACTGGATTGTGAGAGGCTGGCAAATCCTATATCCATATATCCATAGGTCAGGTGGCAGGCATCCCAAGGTCCGTAGGTCAGGCAATGGAAAGAGTGCAGAGTGGAGAGAGAGAGTTCTGCCAAAATATCTATTTATAGTCTGGAGGCAGAACATACCCTAAGGAAACTCCCTTTTTAACTGATTGATTGATTACATTATATTATATTACATTATGGAAAGTGATTCCATTAATTACATTGTGGAACAGCAAATAGCCTAGTGTTTGGCCAAACCACTGGGAACCATAGCCTAGCCAAGCTGACATGTAAAATTAACCATTACAATTAGTAACCTTAATTACATCTGCAAAATTCTTCTGCCATGTAAAGTAACATAATCACGGAAGAAACACCAGGGGGCAAAGATCATGGACGCCACCTTAGAACTCTACCTGAAACAGACATTTAGAGAAATAAGGATGGGAACATGAAGGTGGGGTATACACAGTGAACAGAGAGGTAACATGAGGTTATAAAAAATTTTAATGACATATAATTCTTCCTCTTTTACTTAAAAATAGTCTGAGTGGTTCTTTTTAACAAATGGTGCTGGCAAAATTGGATGTGATCTGCAAAAAAAATGAAACAGGACCCGTACCTCACACCATACACAAAAACTAATTCAAAATGGATCAAAGACCTAAACATAAAACCAAAAACTATAAAGATCATAGAAGAAAAAATAGGATCAACACTAGAGACCATAATACCTGGCATTAACAGGATACAAACCATAACTAACAACATACAAACTCCAGAAGATAAGCTAGATAACTGGGATCTCCTAAAAATTAAACACTTATGCTTATCAAAAGACTTCACCAAAAGAATAAAAAGAGAACCTACAGACTGGGAAAAAAATTTTGGCTATTACAAATCCGACAAAGTTCTAATCTCTAAAATCTACAGAAAAATCCAACAGTTCTACAACAAAAACGCAAATAATCCAATTAAAAAATGGGCAAAGGAAATGAACAGACTCTTCACCAAGACATTCAAGCAGTTAACAGACTCATGAGGAAATGCTCACAATCCCTAGCCATTAGAGAAATGCAAATCAAAACCACAATGAGATACCATCTCACCCCAGCATTACTGGCACAAATAAAAAAAACCAGAAAATAACAAATGTTGGAGAGGCTGCAGGGAGATTGCAGCTCTTATGCACTGCTGGTGGGAATGCAAAATGGTACAACCATTATGGAAAATGATATGGCTCTTCCTTAGAAATACCATATGATCCAGCAATCCCACTGCTAGGAATGTATCCTAGAGCTATAAGAGCCATCACACGAATAGACATATGCACATCCATGTTCACTGCAGCATTGTTCACAACAGCAAAAGGATGGAAACAACCTAGATGCCCATCAACAGATAAATGGATAAACAAACTATGGTACATACACACAATGGAGTATTATGTAACGATAAAGAACAATGATGAATCTGTGAAGCATCTCACAACATGGATGAGTCTGGAGGGCATTATGCTGAGTGAAATAAGTCAATCACCAAAGGACAAATATTGTATGAGACCACTACTATAAAAACTCATGAAAAGGTTTACACACAAAAAGAAACAATCTTTGATTGTTGCGAGAGAGGGGAGAGATGAAGGTGGAAAAACACTAAATAGGCAATAGATAAATGGTAACTTTGGTGAAGGGTAATACAGTACACAACACTGGGGAAGCCAGCACAACTTGTTCAGGGTAAGGTCATGGACACTCCATGGACAAATCCAAACTCCCTTTGGTACCGAATTACTGGGCTGAGGGCTGTGGGGACCATGGTCTCAGGGAACATCCAGCTCAATTGGCATAACATAGTTTATAAAGAAAATGTTCTACATTCTACTTTGATGAGTATCGTCTGGGGTCTTAAAAGCCTGTGAGGGGCTATCTAAGATACTCCACTGGTCTCACCCCTTTAGGAGCAAGGGAAAATGAAGAAAACGAAAGACACAAGGGAAAGATTAGTCCAAAGGACTAATAGACCACAACTACCATGTCCTCCCCCAGACTGAGTCTAATACAGCTAGACGGTGCCCGGCTACCACCACTGACTGCTCTGACAGGGATCACAGTAGAGGGTCCTGGATAGAGCTGGAGAAAAATGTAGAACAAAATTCTAATTCAAAAAAAGACCAGACTTACTGGCCTGACAGAGACTGGAGAAACCCCGAGAGTATGTCCCTGGGACACCCTTTTAGCTCTATAATGAAGTCACTCCAGAGGGTCACCTTTTAGCCAAAGATTAGACAGAACCACAGGACAAAACGAGACTAAAGGGGCACACCAGCCCAGGGGCAAGGACTAGAAGGCAGGAGAGGACAGGAAAGCTGGAAATAGGGAACCCAAGGTCAAGAAAGGAGAGTACTGACATGTCATATGGTTGTTAACCAATGTCATAGAACAATATATGTACTGTTTAATGAGAAGCTAGTTGGTTCTGTAAACCATCTAAAGTACAATTAAAAAAAAAGTCTGAGTGGAAGAAATTGTTCTCATAAATAAAAGACAAAAAAAAAAAAAGAAGGATGAGTTATAATTTGTAAGTGACAAATATTAAATTGCAAATTTTTGGAACAAATATTGCATTTTTTTTCCATCTCTACTCAGCACAAGGCTGAGCTCATAGCTACTGTCATTAACCATTTGTATCCTTAATTAATGAAGACCACGTAACCTTGTAACTCTATGGGGCAGTTCTACTCTGTTCTATAGGGCTGTTACGAGTCGGAATCGACTCTACTGCAATGGGTTTGATTATTTTTTATGTAACCTTGTATCGTTAATTGCATGAAGAGAAATTTTATTCTCTTATCATCACAAGAAGATTTTTATGTGGGATAATTTTAATACGTGATTATTAAAAAGTTTTTATGAAACTTTTTAAATAACTATCTCTCAGAAGTAGTTTTTACACAATGCAAAGATCAAATTGGAAGTATGTTTGCTTTTCATTTTTTGACCCATTGGTACAAAGTAGATCACTAGGACATTTTCCTAAGGGGCCAATGGAAATCAGTCAGATACACTATAATTTACCATCTCAGAATATTCCAATAGGAAGTGGATGACTGATTGTATTCTGCAAAAAGGACGCTAAAGCTACATGGAAATTGTCTTAGTCATCTAGTGCTGCTATAACAGAAATACCACAAGTGGATGGTTTTAACGAAGAGAAGTTTATTTCCTCACAGTCAAAGTAGGCTAAAAGTCCAAATTCAGGGCGTCAGCT
>NW_004444227.1:1127280-1206145 GCF_000243295.1 Trichechus manatus latirostris | reverse complement strand
CTGACCCTCTACTTTACCAAGCATGATGTCCTTTTCCAGGGACTGATCCCACCTGATAACATGTCCAAAGTACATTAGACATAGTCTCACCATCCTTGCTTCTAAGGAGCATTCTGGCAGTACTCCATCCAAAACGGATTTGTTCGTTCTTCTGGCAGTCCATGATATTGATTGATTTCTTGACTGCTGCTTCCATGGCCATTGATTGTAGATCCAAGTAAAATGAAATCCTTGACAACTTCAATATTTTAGAGATTACTAAATAAGCATGAACATATTTTATGGAGAGCTTACTTTACATAGTGCATTATTTTGCATTCCTAGGGTCAGTTGTCAGACACTTGCCCAAAATAATCTCTGACACAAAGTATCCAAGTTCACACCAGTCCAACTCATCATAACTGGATCGTCAGGCAGAGAGGGCTTCAGCATGTTACTCAGAAATTAATGTCTTTGTCTCAACTTTTCATACATACAAATATATAATCTGAATAACAGCAGCCTCTGGAAAAAGCAATTTCCCTACACCATCCACCAATCACTAGCCTCCTTCTTTCTTCTTTATGCTCATGCTTACCTTCAAGATTTTTAAATGTTATGTTAACCACATTAATTAGAAAGGCATGGAAATTGATAAGAACATGCTTTGTGTATCTACTTGGGCTTTCTCTATTTCATTTTCATCACAGGCTTTGTATAATAGTTTACGAAGTTTTTATGATGTGAAAGAAAGGCAGCATGTCATAGGAGAAAGTGTCCTGTATTGGGATCCAGGAGGCCTGGGTACGAGTCCTGACTCCACCACTACCTATGTTGGTAATCTTGGACAAATCTCTTAACTTTTGTCTGGCCCTCATTTTTCAACCATTAAAATGGGCTGTATAAGATCTTTGTTTCCCAAAGTGTATTTCATGTATATTTATGACTGTTAAATGCCATAGAAAGTTTGGAAGTATTGAATTAAACCAAGTTAAAAAGATTTCTTTAGTGCAGGACGCCTCAGAACCTTTAACACGCCAATGTGTATTGTGAATTTCTGAAGGAGAATTATGCAGGATCCTCCACACTTTGCTTACTGGAGAACTCTTTTATTGAATAGTACATAATGAAAACATTGTTGAGAAATGCTGAACCACCCAATATCATGATTCTTCAGTGATATCCAGGCCATTGTTCTAATCCTTTAGTGACCACACTCAACATTTCGATATCAGACTTTTGATTTAATGTCTTAGAAATTTGTGCAGGAAACAACAGATACAGGTAAATGGATTTACAAAATTTTTAATAATGCAAACGTTAATCCTAAAACATATTAGAAGGGAACTATGGACACTTATGCCATTAGTGACACTACTACCACTCGTTGGTAAAATACAATTGGTGTCAGGAATGAAGTTTTGACTTTGCATTAATATTTTAGGTAGTGCAATGCTAACTGAAAGGCTGGTGGTTCGAATCTACCCAGAGGCACCTCAGAAGAAAGGTGATCTACTTCCAAAAAAATCATCATTGAAAATCCTATGGCGCACCGTTCTCCTCTGACACACATGAGGTCTCCATGAGTCAGAATCGACTCAGTAGCACCTGGTGGTGATTACTGAAGTTGTTGAAATAAAAGTAAATTGCTATTTTGTTTTCTTTTTTTCTCTTCTTGAGGATGATTATTAAAACTATTAAACTGAGAAGGTTTATGAAGCAAGCAGTGTCTTTAATAACAAAAAGACTTTTTTATTAACTCTTCCTGTCTAATTTTTTGAGTAGTGACATGTTTGCACATGATTTGCAATTTAAAAGGACTATTTTTACACCTGCTAAACTGTTCTACTGCCATTTGAAGTGCAACGTTTTAACCATAACCCTATCTGTTTTGAACACATTTTACTGACACTGGATTTAACTTCTGTGGCTCTCCTTGGACAGACATTTTAGACCAGTGTTTCCCAGTTTATTACATTCCATGAGTCAGTAAGATACATATATTTTAAAATTATGGAGGGAGGGTTTCCCAACCTTTTTATTTTGTCAAGTAGGGCATGTTTGGAAACCCTGGTGGTGTAGTGGTTGAGACCTACAGCTGCTAACCAAAAGGTCGGCAGTTCGAATCCACCAGGCGCTCCTTGGAAACCCTATGGGGCAGTTCTACTCTGACCTATAGGGTCGCTATGAGTTCGAATCGACTTTATGGCAATGGGTTTGGTTCTTTTTGTTAGTGTCTACTAGCTCCATATGATAAAAAAAAGAAACGTTTTACCATGACAAACTTAGGAATGTAACATCAGAATGAGAGTTATTTAAATTGAATAATTTTAGTTTTATAAAAAGTTTACTACATTGTTCCCTTTCTCATCAGTTTCATGTGTATTAGGAAAAATGTTCTTAGAAAACTCCTTTCGCCTGGAGGCCAGTCACTGTTTCAGACTAGAAGGCTGAGGTGCTGTTAGTTCCTAGAAGGTAGATGTCTGAGGCGGTGGATCGCCATGGCAGTTGTTCTCCTGAAGCCGCACCTCTGATGCAGTGTTTGGGAAAAGAGCTGGATTTGTTGTTGTTTTTAATATCCTTTGTTATTTCTTTTACATTTTCCCTTTCTCTTACCGCCCCTTACCTTCTCCTTTTTTCTCTTCACTGACACACAGTTTATTCCCCTGCTTCTTTTATCTTAGTTGGAAAACTCAGATCCAAAAGCTATACAACATGCGTTCAAATACAGGAGAGCAATTCAGAGAGGAGCCGATTTCTCTGTGGGAGGAAGTCAGGGGATGAGGTATAGGTCAGGGTGAGATGGTTGTCCTAAACACCCTTTTTAAATTTGGCAAGTTAAGTTTTTTTCATCATCTTCTCAGCCTTCATTTGCCCAGCAAGGAAGCACTTTGAGTCAATCACTTTGAAACATTTCCTTCAGTGCCACTGCGAGTTGGTGACATTTTCCTTGGCACGCTCATGACCTATTTATAGTACCTGTTTTAAAAATATGCCTGGTTTGGCACTTCAGAGTCTATTAGAAACATGAGAACATGAGTAGGAAAATGTATGAACATTAAAAAAAATAAACAAACCCAATGTTCTTTTTTAACATTAGGAAAAAAAAAAAAAAAAACCAAACCCACTGCCATCGAGTCGATTCTGACCCATACCATTAGGAGCAGTGTAAAACTCTAAGTCTTTCTGGTTCTGAATAGCAGAGTCAAGGTGAGAGCTACTGAGCTGTTTCTGGGTTTCCCCACTTGGCATTGTCCCAGAGGCAAAGAAAAGGTCAATCTGAAGAAGCACAAAGTGGGGAGCAGCATAAGTACATTTTGCTCCTTTTGCATGAACAATCACAACTATGTGTGACCAACTGTAGCTCATAAGAAGGAGAAGCACCCCTTACAGCAGGGAAAAACAGTTGTAAACATTATAAATTTTGGTCGACATGAGGTCTTCATCCAGAGTATCCAAGGGGCTGTTTGCCCAACCTTTATGATTTGCGGGGGCTGGTAACGTGTTTTACTGCTCGTATTGCATCCCTCTCCAGATACTAGATTCTTTATAGGTCAAGCTTGCAGCTGTCCTCCTGAATCCCATCTATGGTCTTATGATGGGCAAACAGTGCATTCTGTGAAAAAGAACCAAAAGCATAGCTAGAGAGGTTATGAGTAGGTTACTATTTTGTGGAAACTGTTTCTAACTATATTAGAATATGTAAACTTCCTTTCCTTTCCCCAGTCATAAAGCCAATAATACATGAATTCAGTCTTTTTCCTCTGTCTCTTCTCCCCAGCTCTGACTTATCTACACAGAATCACGTGGACATGTTTTTATTTATTTTACTTTTGTTTATATTTGAGTAGGGACTATAGTCCCATGGTTCACAATTTGAAAAGTTACAAAAGGGAACCCAGTAAATGGTCTCCTTCCATCAATGCCCCAAGTCATCTGGCACCTGTTCCTAGAGGCCTTCAGAGTTATCGATTTTGTGTCTATCTTGTTGGGGCTGGGGGTGGGAAAGACACTCCTTGCTCACTCCCAAGGTTTACATGAACAGAGTTTCTTTTTCTAAGACTCCTGGCCTCTGATCCATGTCTTTGTCCTCCTTTCAGGGTGGAGTGAGTTCCATGATTAGAGTTTGGGACAGGAAGTGGTGTGTGGAACTCAGTCCTTTCTTTCCTCTCCTTCCTTTTAGGAGCCAAGATAACTGCAACAAGTAGACTCTTTTTTCTGCTCCTCCATGTTGAAAAATGGACAGAGGTGGCCTCCACCTGGGGAGACAAAACCTAGGTGGATGAGTTTGCCTATTTGTGGGGTTCTCTTTCTCTCTATATATATACACATGGTGTTTTTCTCCTGAAACATTTGAGAATATGTTGCATTTACCATGCTTCATTCAAACCCACCCAGTGGTGCCTCTGAAGAAAGCCCTGGAGATCTGCTTCTGTAAAGATTACAGCCAAGAAAACCAAACCCTATGGAGTGGTTCTACTCTGTAACACATGGGGTTGCCATGGGTCAGAATCGACTAGACAGCAACAGGTCTGTTTTCTTTTTTTATGCCTTCAGTGTGTATTTCCTATAAAGAAAGATATTTTAATGCATAACAACAACACAGTTATCAAACTAAAGAAATTTAACATTGATACAATACTATTAATTAATTGCTGTCTATCTTCCAATTTTGTCAATTGTCCTAAAAAAGCCTTCCATAGCCATTTTTTCTTTCCTCGGACAGAATCCAGTCCAGGATCACATATTGCATTGGTTGTCATGACTCTTCACTCTTCCTTAGTCTTTGTCTTTCATGAGATTGATACTTTGGAAGTCTACAGGTCAGCTGTGTCATCAAATGTCTCTGAGTTTGGGTTCATCTGATGTTTTTCCCAGTTAGATTCAGGATATGTATGAACTTTAGGCTGGAAAACAACATAAATGCTATTGTGTCCTCAAAAGCTCATATGTTTGTTTGTCTCTTATTAGTAATATTAATTTTAATATTAAGTTTGTTTCTTCCATTTTATTTTCTAATTAGTTGACATATATTTGATATATATACCAACATATATCTGTTTATATATGTAGATATGTATATGTGTGTGTCTGTGTGTATGTATGTATATAGATCTATCTATCTGTATGTATGTGTATCTATCTATCTAGCTATTTAAGGAGCCTGGGTGGTGCAAGTGGTTTGCGATCAGCTGCTAATCCAAAGGTAGGTGGTTCAAACATACCCAATGGCTCCTCGAAAGGTAGGGCTGGTGAACTGCTTCCATAAAGACTGAAAAAAAAATCTAAACCCGTTGCTGTGGAGTCAATTCCGACTCATAGCGACCCTGTAGGAGAGTAGAACTGTTCCACAGGTTTTCCAAGGAGCAGTTGGTGGATTCAAACTGCCCACCTTTTGGTTAGCAGCCGAGCTCTTAACCACTGTACCACCAGGGCTCTGTAAAAATTATAGCCAAAAAAACCTATGGAGCAGTTCTGCTCTGTAACACATGGGGTCACCATGAGTCGGGGGCTGACTTGACAGCAGCCCGCAACAACATCTATCTATGTTATCTATCTATCTATCTATCATTTATCTATCTTTGCTTCTGGTGTTAATTTTGTATTCAACTACCTGTTGGGAGACATGGGTCTCTGATCTTTCTGCACATCTTTGAAGCAAAGGCACTGTCTACCTTTGTCCAGACTATCTTTTTAAGGAATTTGGTATAGTGAACAGCCTTGGAAGATACAGATAGTGTTTCCCTCCAGGACAGAGGGCAAGTATTGTGACCCTTGAAACTAACCTGTTATGTGTTTGGCCTTCTGAAACAATTGCACTCTGATAATAGTACACCTTTTATCACTAAAGCCGCCAACAATGGGCTCATTGTGAAGAAATTCAATAGACCTACAATGTTCCCTACATCTGCAGGCATCTAGTATTATTGAGTGTTAGCATGGCTACCTTAAACAAAAATCTACTCAAAAAGATTTCTACTCTACCTCTTTCATCTCCTCTGGTTCACACACCTTACTAAAGCAGTTTGGTCACTGAATGTGGCTGTCCCCAGAAAGGGAGCGTCTCCTCTCAACTTCTTCCTGGGTAGTGATCAGGGGTGCAATTTATATAGACTTACTGGGATTCTTCCCTGACCAATCCTGGGCATGATGCTTCTTTGTTTCCCCTAATAGCAACCTGAGCCAGGCTTACACCCTCCAGGTGGCAATCCAGCCAAAAGGGAGCCTTAAGGATTCAAACTAAATTCTGTCTTAGGCACCTGGGCCCTCTCTGTTTTTGAAATTTTTATTGTAGTAAATATATATGTAACAAAACATTTGCAATTTCAATAATCTTCACATGTACAGTTCATTGGCAATAATTATGTTCATCATGTTGTTCCATCTTACCCTTACCCATTGCTGAATTTTCCCAGCCCCCTTAACAGAAGTCCAGTCCTTTCCCCCTCCTCCCACGCACCCATGGTAACCACCGATAAACTTTGGTCTCTATACACTTGCCTAGTCTAGATGTTTCATATAAGTGGTATCATACAATATTTGTCCTTTTCTGACAATTTATTTCACTGGGCATGTTTTCAAGGTTCATCCATGTTGTACCACGTATCAGGACTTCATTTTTCTTTATAGCTGAGTAATATTCTATTGCACAGTGGTTAAGAGCTAGGCTGCTATCATGGTTTGCATTATGTTCCCCCAAAAATGTGTGTATCTATTTGGCTAGGCCATGATTCCTGGTACTGTGTGATTTTCCTGTATGTTGTAAACCTGCCTCTATGATGTTAATGAGGGAGGATGGGTGGCAGTTGTGTTAGTAAGGCAGGACCTGATCTACAAGACTGGATTGTGTCCTGAGGCAATCCCTTGAGATAAAGAAGACAGAAGTGAGCGGTGAGACAGGGGGACCTCATACTATCAAGAAAGCAGTGCCAGGAGCACAGCGCATCCTTTAGACCAGGGTCCCTGCGCAGAGAAGCTCCTAGTCTGGGGGAACACCGAAGAGAAGGCTGACAGAGAGAAAAAGGCTTCCCCTGGAGCTGATGCCCTGAATTTGGACTTTTAGTCTACTTTAACTATGAGGAAATAAACTTCTCTTTGTTAAAACCATCCACTTGTGGTGTTTCTGTTATAGCAGCACTAGATGACTAAGACAGCTGCTAACCAAAAAGGTTGGCAGTTCGAATCCACCAGCCGCCCCTTGGAAACTCTATGGGGCAGTTCTACTCTGTCTTATACGGTTGCTATGAGTCAGAACTGACTCAGTAGCAATGGTTTTTTTTTTTTTTGAAATGTATAAACTGAATTTTGTTTATCCATTCACCTATTGATGGACATTTAGGCTGTTTTCACTTTTTGACTATTATAAATAGTGCTGCAATGAACACTGGTGTACATGTGTACATGCTTTCAATTCTTTCGGGTATATATACCTAGGAGTGGAATTGCTGGATCATATGTTAACACTATGTTTAACTTTTTGAGAAACTGCCAAACTATTTTCCACAGTGGCTATACCATTTTTAAATCTCACCAGCAAAGAATGAAGGCTCCTATTTCTCTACATCCTCACCAGCACATGTTGTTTTCCTTTTTTTAAAATCATAGCCATCCTAATCGGAGTGAAGTGATATCTGATTGTGTTTTTGACTGGCCTCTCTTTTTGGATTGGCGTGATCCTAGATCATAAGGATAATGACCAATCAGCTGAGTACACTGCTCACTTAGTCCACTATAGTGGCCCACATGAGTCAAAGTGGGGAGTACAATGGGTCTCTGAGAGTTTTATTAACAAATGCCCTTGTCTATCTTGCAACTGACCTTTCCAGACAAACTGTCTGGGTGGAAGTAATGGCTTATTGGGGAAAATGTGGAGTTACAGTTACTGGAGTGATCCAAAGGTTTTTGTGGCAGTAGAGGGAGAGCAACAACCCTGGCATCTGGGGAGGGAATACGTTAGATCCCGGAGGTATGGGGAAGGGAGAGACATTAATGATCTTTCTTTTTTTTTTCCTCCAGAACCATTCTTAGAGCCTTCCTCATGGAGGAAAACACTCAACAATACTCTGTGTGGCTCTCCAAAACTATTGTAAGCACTTTGGATTTAACTGACTCTCGGTCTTCCACCCCCTGCCAGGTAGGAGGGAAACCAAGCGAGTGTGACCCCTTAAAAGTTAAGTGAATGAAGTGCTTCAAGAAGTACAGAATGGATCGATTGTGCAAAGATTACTGACAGTCTGAGTAAGATGAGGACTTAGAAATGATCATTGATATGGCAATGTAGAGATCATTGGTCATTTTGTCTCTTGTGGATGGGTAGTGAGAAAGTGATGACAGAATAGACACAATTGCTTTTTTGTTTTTTAAATTTCATTGTGGTAAAATAAATAACATACAATTTGCCATTTTAGCCATTTGTAAGTGTAAAATTCAGTGACATTAATTACATTCATCATGTCTTGCAACCATCTCACCACTGTCTGTTTCCAAAAGTTTTTCATCATCCCAAACAGAAATTCAGTACTCAGTTGTCCCTGGTAACCACTAATCTACTTTTGTCTCTGTGCATTTGTCTATTCCAGATATTTCATACAAGTGGGATCATACAATATTTGTCCTTTTGTGTCTGACTTATTTCACTTAACGTAATGTTTTTAAGGTTCATCCATGTTGTAGCATATATCAGAACTTCATTTGTCTTTATGGCTGAACAATATTCCATTGTATGGACATAAAAACTGAACCTTTGCTGTCAAGCTGATTCTGACTCTTAGCGACCCTATAGGACAGAGTAGAACAGCCCCATAGGGTTTCCAAGGCTATAAATCTTTACAGAAACAGACTGCCACATCTTTCTCCCATGGAGCAGCTGGTGAGTTTGAACCACCAACCTTACACTTAGCAGTAGAGCACTTAACCACTGCACCATCAGGGCTCCTTATGTATCTATTCATCAGTTTGATGAACACTTGGGTTGTTTCCACCTTTTGACTATTGTGACTAATGCTGCAGTGAACATTGGTGTACAATTCTTTGTCCCTGTTTTCAATACCCAGGAGTAGAATTGCTGGGTGTTTAACTCTTTGAGAAACTGCCAAACTATTTTCCATACAGGCTACAATATTTTACATTCCCACCAGCAATGGATGAAGTTTCCAATTTCTCTATCCTCCCCAACACTTGCTATTTTCTGCTTTTTTTGTATGTGTGCGTTTTAATTTATGAACCATCTTAATGGTTGTGAAGTACTATCTCATTGTGGTTTTGATTTGCGTTTCCCTAAAGACTAATAATGTTGAGCATCTTTTCATGTGCTTATTGGCCATTTGCATACCTTCTTTAGTGAAATGTCTGTTCAAGTCCTTTGTCCATTTTTTGAATGGGTTGTTAGTCTTTTTGTTGAGAGACAATTTCTTTTTAAAGTTTTTATTTTTATCAAAGAGGATAAGCGGGAGGAATGAAAGTTAAAATCTCATCTTTCATGGTGGAAGTTTAATAGATGGTGCCTGTCTTAGTCATCTAGTGCTGCTATAACAGAAATACAAGTGGATGGTTATAACAAAGAGAAATTTATTTTCTCACAGTCTAGTAGGCTAGAGTCCAAATTCAGGGCATCAGCTCCAGGGGAAGTCCTTTCTCCATTGGCTCTGGAGGAAGGTCGCTGTCGTCACTCTTCCCCTGGACCAGGAGCTTCTCCGCATAGGAACCCCAGGTCCAAAGGACATGCTCTGCTCCCAGCAATGCTTTCTTGGTGGTATGAGGTCCCCACTCTCTGCTTGCTTCCCTTTCCTTTTATCTCTTGTAAGATAAAATGTGGTGCAGGCCACACCCCAGGGAAACTCCTTTTACATTGGATCAGGGATGGGACTTTAGTAAGGTGTTACAATTTCACCCCAATCCTCTTTAACATAAAATTACAATCACAAAATTGAGGACAACCATACAATACTGGGAATCATGGCCCAGCCAAATTGATACACACATTTTTGGGGGGGACATAATTCAATCCATGACAATGCCTAACTCCATAATTTTGTTTAGATCAATATTCAGGGTTTATTTTATTGTTATTATGGAAACGCTATCCATAGAGCAACCACATAGTAAGCTATGATTACTTTTCCTTTACTGTGCAAGTTTTTGTTTTCATGGAGAATGCAGGAAGGGTTGGGATCTAACACACCAGTGGAGAATTTGGCCCTAGAATTAGTTTTCTATGTAATTCAGCTCTAAACTCTCCACCTATTACCTAAATCTCCTATCAAAACTTTCATAAGCCTTTTATATTCCCTCACTTAAACTGATGAAATTGGCTCATCCACTGTAAATGGGAGAAAGGCAGAGTATATGCATCTAGATGAAGTCAAGTTGATAGATTTGTTGGAGGGAGGATGAGAAAGTTCTTTTGTGATTGCAGCTATGTTCTCAGTGAAATAAAAAGCAAGTTCATCAGTGAAAGTGAGAAAGGGTAAGGGGTTAGGAATTTAAGAAGAAAAAGTGTGAAACAGCTGTCAGAAAACTGGGGGAATAAATAAAAATGGGAAATGAAACAGGATTTCCCATGCCTGCTGGGGCCGTCTTGAGATTTGTGATCACCAGTTTAAAGTCATGCCCTTCAGCATGTTTGGTGGTTTTTTTCTAGCCATGTTCAGCTGCTCAGATTTGGGTACAGAGCAGGCACAATATTAGACTAGGGTTGTAGCTTTGCCAATCAAAGACAACAGAGGCAGATGGACTAGGAAGTGGATATTTTATGCAGGAGAATGAGGATGATGGTGATGATGGATTATACCATCTAAACTGGGTAAGGAAGGAAATAAGGATGTGAAAGCAAAAAGGTGATAAGGTGGATGGAGCAGATATTCTGGGAAGGGCAGATAATTGTTGGAGTGATGGTAACTGAAGGAATAAACGGAAAGGTAGAAGGTAGTTTGCTGGAATAGAACCCTTGAAATCAAAGATTTAAAGGTGATTCAGTTGTTGGTAATCATAGTGTCTAGCTATGACCATGCTGGCACCCATCTGTCAGTTTGTCATACTGTGATAGCTTGTGAATTGCTGTGATGCTGGAAGCTATGTCATTGGTATTTCAAATACCAGCAGGGTTAGCTATAGTGGCTAGGTTTCAGAGGAGCTTTCTGACTAAGGCAAACTAAGAAGAAAGGCCTGTTAATCTATTTCTGAAAATTATCCAGTGAAAACCATATGGATCACAAAAGAACATTGTCCGACTTGGCTTGCTTTGGACATGTCATCAGAAGCGATCAACCTCTATAGGGTGACATTAAGTTTGGTGAAATAGAGGCCAATGAGGGCATTGGAGACCCTTGGTGAGATGGTTTGGCACAATAACTGCAATGATAGACTCGAATATACTGGCAATTGTGAGGATGACCAGGACTGGGCAACATTTTGTTCTGTTGTTCATAAAGTTGCCATGAGTTGGAGTTGACTCATGTTCATATAACAGCAATAGATATGACCATGAGTGAGGTCAGGTTGGTAAAACCGGCAGGATCTAGCAACTGCTTGATTTATACAGCAAAGGATAATGAAGACAGGTTGAGACCATTTGCTTGGTGGGCACTAATTTTACCTACCTTAATGAAGAATTTCTTTACAGTTTTGACTGTTTGGGAGCTGTTGTAAGTAAGGTAGCTAAAGGGGGGGAAAAATCAATGTACTTAAATAAATGGCACTACAAAAAGCTGAAACTATTTTTTAAAAATATCTTCCAGTATCCATCAACTGTGAATGGACAAATAAAATGTGGTATAGCCATACAATGGAATATTATTCAGAATAAAAAAGAACGAAGTAAGGATACATGCTACAACATGGATAAACTTTGAAAACAGTATGCTAAATGAAAAAAGCCAGCACAAAAGACTACATGTTGTATGATTCTGTTTATAAGTAATGTCTAGAAAAGACAAATTTATAGACACAGAAAGTAGATTGGTGGTTTCCCAGGGCTTGGGAGAGGAGGGTTGTGGGGAAATGGGAAGTGACTTCTAATTGGTAAGGGGTTTCTTTTTAGGCTGGTGAAAATGTTCTGAAGTTGGTTACACAACCCTGTGAATATACTAGAAAACATTGAATTATACACTTTCAATAAGTAAATTGTATGGTATGTGAACTATATCTCGATAATAATGCCCAATTTATGTTTAGGCATTTTTTCACACATAAGTCTTTAGCATTTGCCTAGTTTTTTTAAAAAATAATTTATTTATTTTTGTTGTTGAAAACATACACGGCAGAACGTACACCAATTCAACAATTTTTATGTGCAATTCAGTGATATTAATTGCATTCTTCAAGTTGTGCAACCATTCTCACCCTCCTTTTCTGAATTGTTCGTCCAGCATTACCATACACTCACTGCCTCCTAAGCTTCTTATCTAAACTTTTGAGTTGCTGTTGTCAGCTTGATCCCATGTAGACAGTTCTTTAAAAGAGCTCAATGCTCAAGGCAGGCATTCTTTACTAACTGTTTGGTTTAAAGAGGACTTCAGGGGATATTTTTGGTTTAAGGTTTCAAGATTATAGTAGGGCAATAGTTTCAGGAGTTTATACAGCTTTTGTGGTGCCAGAAAGTCTGGATTCCATTACAGTTTGAAACCTGGGCACATTTCTAAATTATCTCAGCCTCAATTCTTTTATCAGTAAAATGGGAATAGTAATAGTTCTCTACTAAAGTGAGATTTAATGAGATTATGAATACAAATTTTTTTTTTTTTCCTTTAGGTGGGCAGTTGGTGGTCACTCAACAAGCTTTGACAAGATCTGTTTTATATGCTGAAGGTGCCTATATCAAATCACAGAAAGTTTTGGGAAAACTGTGATCCAATTTATCCACTGCATTGGTAAGTTCCTTTGTCTGACTGAAATAGGAAACCAATGTACTCTAGCTTACATAAAAAGGTAATTGACTGACTCGTGTTTGGGACATTCAGAGCTAACTAACTTCAGGCACAAACTGGATCCAGGGTCAAATGATGTTTTCAGAGTTTTTCTCTCAGCTCTACTTCCCTTTGTAGTTGGCCTCATTTCTTTCCATTACAGAAGAACTTTCCCCACCCTGGAAACATGTGTCTTGACGACTCTAAGTTTACATTGCTTCAACTTAGCAAAAGTCCTGTAATACTCATTGGGCTGGCTTGGGTGATGTAGACTAATTATTATGCTTTCATTAACTATGAGTGAGTGGATTTTATAGGCTGGGGATGACTCTACCTGAACCAGTGAACCAGGGATGAGGAAATGGTGATGTTTTCCCAAAGAAAAATCTTGGTTGCTCTTACCAGATAAAGGCAAAATGGGCACTGAACAGGCCTGAACTTCATGTGTTTATTACATCCCTCTTGTTATACATTTATCCAATTGCATTTCTACTCAGTGACAACTAGTACAGTTCTCTGCACTGTTTAGATTATGGAGGGTCTCATGCAGGATTCTTGGCATAGCAAGGTTCTAGTTAACATCTATAATTTTGTCAATAAAGCCAGGGACAAAAAGACCTTTTCCTGTTTCTCACTCTCCCTACTCCCAGAGGCCAGGTACCTGTTGGGAAGGAGTCCTGTGATTCTTATATAAATGGTAGAAGAGAAGATGAACTTGACACTGGGGACTTAGAAGCAGACCCTGATCTCTGCTCCGCCCCTCAGACTGCTGCACCCAGTCTCTTCCCATCCGTTTTCTGAGAAGGCAAGAAAGACTTTTATGGTTTCAATGGCAACCACCAGCCTGGGCCATTTCACCAGCAGTGACTTTATTTCCCAGGTCAGGGATGACTGGGTCCTCTTCTCATATTCTGTTACACAGAATAGCTGTTGCCGCAGTTACTTCAGGGAGTTTCCACCTCAGCTGAATGTTAGTCATATTTCTTCACTTTTGTTACCCACTTTGCTAGCCTTCTCTGGCCTTGACCTCATACTATTCACCCTTCCAAAGAACACTGCTATCTCAGGTGTGTCTCTCTTCTCTCCAGTACCTGCTAATGCAAGTAAAATAATTATCATCTCTTACTGTGCTGTGAGATGATCTTCATGCTGACACTATGTGTGTTTGCTTTATTACTTTCTTACATAGCTTTTATGTATTCTGTTCCTCTGCTGCAATTAAAAATCTTTTCTAATTATCTTGTTTTCCTCAGGATTGGGAAATCAGGCAGCCTCCTTTTTATCCCCAATTAAAAAAAAAAAAAACAAAAAAAAACCCCCACTCTGAAGCATTGGTTCTTTGTCCTTGACAAAAATATAAAAAAAGCATCACAAGAGGCAGAGCCAAGATGGCGGAGTAGTCAGACGCTTCCGGTGGTCATCTTACAACAAAGAACCAAACAAACAAGTGAATCGACTGTATATGGCAATCTGGGAGCCCTGAACATCAAAGGCAAAGTTGAAGAACTGGACTGAGTGGCAAGGAAAGGGAGAGACAGTTTGGAAGCAGCAAGGAGTTGCCAGACCTGACCCGGTGAGAGCCTGAGCCCTTCAGGCCTGATCAGCTCAGGGGTGAACAGTGAGGCAGGCACGTGGCGGTGCTCGGGAGGTGTGTTTACCACATGGGGACAGACCCAGCACCAGAGAATCTACACAGCCACCCAGAACCAGTGAGAAGCAGCCCTGTATCTGTAAAAGATAAGTACTTACATACGGCCTACCACGAGGATCAAAAACACCCCCTTTAGGGAAAAACCTCTCTCCCATTTACCTCCCCGCTCCCTGCTCTGCACCAAGTCCTGGACTGGCTTCAACAATTGCCAAGTGCCCGGGGCCGGAAGTAGGATCTGTCACACGCCCGGAGCCATTCTCCCTGCCTTGGAGAGTGAACAAATTAACAAACAGGGCAAAAAATAAACTGCCAGCTCCCCTAAGCCAGAAACCCAGGGTAGGCACAGCTCCTTTGCCTAGGCACAGGCATAAGGGATCCATGGACTTTGAGTGCCTTTCCCCCTGCATAGACTTCTGTGGGCCCATCTCAACAGCGTAGGCCCTCGTTACCACAGTACAAAAGGGTATATACCAGAAGTCTAACTTGAACTGTTTCAGCTGTGAAGTGGCAGGTTCTTGACATTTGACACTGCTCTGCCCATTAAGCAGGGTCTTCACCTACCTGCATCAGGGGCCTGAGGACTGGTGGCTCCACCCACACCACCTAGCCACCTGCCATAGGACCCCATGAATAAGAGGTGCCCCCCAGTCCTTACTGCTAACAACATTAGGTGCTCATAGTCCAGCTGCAAAACCTACCCACCTAAGTGCTCTAGGGAACAGGGATATGCCTTCCTCCTGGACACTCTGAGGCAGCTGTCAGCCCCCTGTCTTGCTCAGAGTGTGTCCCCCTGCTGCAGCCAGGTGCCTGTGCCTACACCAATCACCCATGCCTGTCTAGGACTGTAAGTGAGAGCCTACACCACACATTTGTTGGCTATCTACCTGGGCACCTGAGCTGAATCCATACAGGAGGAGTGGGCAGACTCCTGAGCTCACATACCTAGTAACAGATATAACCACCTGGTGACAGGACATTAGAGCTTCAAAGGTGCCAATAATCAAACTAGCTCATACGAGCAACCTATTTGGGCATATCAAAACAAAACAAGAAGCTGGGACACAGTAAGCAAACATGAAATAAATATAATAACTTATTGATGGCTCGGAGACAACAGTCAATACCAAATCACATAAAGAGGCAATCCATGATGGCTTCAGCAAGCTCCCATAATAAAGAATCTAGCAATTTTCCAGAGGAAGAAAATTTCTTGGAATTACCAGAGGCAGAATACAAAAGATTAATATACAGAACACTTTAAGAAATTAGGAAGGAAATTAAGCAAAATGCAGAACACGCAATAGAGGAAATTAAAAAGATTAGAAAAGAGCATAAAGACAAATTTAACAGGCTTCAAGAATCCATAGAGAGACAGCAATCAGAAATCCAGAAGATTAACAATAAAATTTCAGAATTAGACAACTCAATAGAAAGTCATAGGAGCAGAATTGAGGCAATGGAAGTCAGAAATAGTGAGATTGAAGATAAAGCATTTGACACCAATTTATTTGAGGAAAAATCAGATAAAAGGATTAAAAAAAATGAAGAATCTTTAAGAATTATGTGGGACTTTATCAAGGGGAATAATCTACAAGTGCTCACGATCATTAGCCATTAGAGAAATACAGATCAAAACTACAATGAGATATCATCTCACCCCAACAAGGCTAACATTAATCTAAAAAACACAGAATAATAAATGTTGGAGAGGTTGTGGAGAGACTGGAACACTTATACGCTGTTGGTTGGAATGTAAAATGGTACAACCACTTTGGAAATTGATTTGGCGCTCCCTTAAAAAGCTAGAAATAGAAGTACCATAGGATCCAGCTATCCCCCTCCTTGGAATATACCCTAGAGAAATAAGAGCCATTACACCAATAGATATATGCACCCCCATGTTCATTGCAGTTCACAATAGCAAAAAGATGGAGACTACCTAGGTGACCATCAACGGCCTAATGGATAAACAAATTATGGTATATCCACACAATGGAATACGACACAACAATAAAGAACAATGATGAAGCCGTGAAACAAAACATGGAGGAAGCTGGAGTTCATTATGCTGAGTGAATTCAGTCAGTCACAGAAGGACAAATATTGTATAAGACCACTATTATGAGAACTCAAGAAAAGGTTTAAACAAAGAAGAAAACATTCTTTGATGGTTACGAGGGTGGGGAGGGAGGGTGAGGGTTATTTACTAACTAGATAGTAGTTACGATATCTTTGGTGAAGGGAAGGACAGCACACACTACAGGGGAAGTCAGTACAACTGGACTAAGCCAAAGCTAAGAAGTTTCCTGAATACAATCAAACACTTTGAGGGACAGAGTAGCAGAGGTAGGGGTCTGGGGACCATGTTTTCAGGGGACATCTAGGACAATTGGCATAACAAAGCTTATTAAGAAAGTGTTCTGCATCCTACTTTGGTGAGTGGCGTCTGGGGTCTTAAAAGCTTGCAAGTGGCCATCTAAGATGCCTCAATTGGTCCCAACCACCTGGAGTAAAGAAGAATGAAGAACAGCAAAGACACAAGGAAAGTAGTAGCCCAAGAGACAGAAAGGGCCACATAAACCAGAGACTTCATTGGCCTGAGACCAGAAGAACAAGATGGTGCCCCGCTACCACCAATGACAGCCCTGACAGGGAACACAACAGAGAACCCCAGATGGAGCAGGAGAAAGGTGGGGTGCAGAACTCAAATTCTAGTAAGAAGACCAGATTTAATGGTCTGACTGAGACTAGAGGAACACCAGAGAGCATGGCCCTGGGTTCTCTATCAGCCCAGAACTAAAATAATATCTGAGGCCAACTCTTCAGACAGGGACTGGACTGGACTGTGGGACCTAAAGTGATACTTGTGAGGGGTGCGCCTCTTAGCTCAAGTAGATACAAGAGACTAAATGGGCAGCTTCTGTTGAGAGATGAGATGGGAAGGCAGAGAGGGTTAGAAGCTGGTTGAATGGACACGGGGAGTCAGGGGCAAAAAGGAGGAATGTGCTGTCACAGTATAGGGAGAGCAATTAGGGTTGCATAACAATGTATGTACAAATATTTTTATGGGAAAAATAAAAAAATTTTTAAAAAATCATCACTTGTAAGTCTTTGTTCAAACCTAGCTTCTGGTACTCTGTTCCATTTCTCCACGGAATTGGGAGCTTCTGCTGATCAAAAGTTTGGCAGTTCGAACCCACTAGGTGCTCCTCGGTAGAACGATGTGGTAGTCTGCTTACATAAAGATTTACACCCTTGGAAACCCTACGGCGCAGTTGTACTCGGTCCTGTAGCGTAGCTATGAATCGGAATCAGCTCTATGGCAATGGAGTGGGTATATGTAGCTATGGAAATCCCTGGGTGGTGTAAATGATTAATGTACTCAGCTGCTAACCGAAAGGTTGGAGGTTCAAGTCGACCCAGAGGCACCTCGGAAGAAAAGCCTGGCAATCTACTTCTGAAAAATCAGTCTTGGAAAACCTTGTGGAGAACAGCTCTCCTCTGACATACATGGGATCAGCATGAGTTGGAATCAACTAGATGGCCACTGGTATATGTAGCTGTAGAAATGGTCCAATGTTTTCAGCTGTATTAACAACCAATTTTCATACAAATAATCATAATAAGCCTGTAGTTTTCTAAATCAGTGGTCAAAGTCAACCGTTAGTTCTTTTATTTTAATAAAAAATGACCTCTATGTTCATATGTTCATCCTGGAACTTCCACTTGATGAAGAAAAAGAATGTTTTTTGCATTTTCTTGCATTAACTTCTGCAAGGGCTCTACGTAAAGCAAAAAACCCCAAAAAACAAAAAATAAACCAGTCATCGTCTAGTTGATTCTACCTTATGGTTAGGTATTTTATAGAATGCTGTTCTATTTGGCTTTGTCTAATTTTTTTTTTTTTTTTTTATCATATTGGACTGGAATTATGTGTTCTTGGAAGGCGGGCCACAGATACAAATTACTATTTTCATCACATCCTATCTAGGGTACATACTATCAGCATGACTTATCACTGTTGATGTTGACCTTGACCTCCTAGCTAAGGTAGTATTTGTCAGGTTTCTTTACTTTAAAGTTACTTCTCTCCCACCCCCATTTCCATACTATACTGTCTGGAAATAAGTCACTATGCACTGCCCACACTTAAGGAGTACAGAGTTATGTACCACCTCTTGAAGATGAAATGCTTACGTAAGTTATTTGGAATTCTTCTGCATGGGAGATGTCTCTGTTCCCTCATTTATTTATTTATTTAATTGTTTAATCAGTATAGACTCTTGGGTATTTAGTTTATATTTTTGGTTATAATCCAACACTGCTTTATTTTCTTGCTCTAATTGTTCCAGCTTTGGTCATTGGTAGCTCTTTCAGCTGGCTCCTGGACCTCTTTTACATTCCCCCACCATTGTGTGTTATTCTTTCTTTTTTTGTTTTACTTCTTTACTTTCTGGCAGTATAAGATGCTCCAGTCTAATCTTGTATATTCCTGCCCCAGTCCAGAATCATCCATTCTTCTAAGGATCTCTGGTTCCTTTTATTGGAGTATGGTTTTAGAAACTAAGTTCTGAGTTTCTTGTTTTTTATTATTGAATTTTAAGACTTCTTTATATAATCTGGATATAAGATATATGATTTGCAAACATTTTTTCCCATTCTGTATGTTGTCTAAGGAGCCCTGGTGGTGCAGTGGTTAAGTGCTTGGCTGCTAACCAAAAGGTCAGCAGTTCAAACCCACCAGCCGCTCCATAGGAGAAAGATATGGCAGTCTGCTTTCATGAAGATTTACAGCCTTGGAAACTCTATGGGGCAGTTCTACTCTGTCTTATAGGGTTGTTATGAGGCAGAATTGACTTGATGGCCGTGGGTTTGTTTTTTTTTCTTTTGGTGGGTTGTTGTATTTTTCAGCTTCTTGATGGCCTCCTTTGAAGCAACAAAGGTTTTAATATTGATGAAATCTGATTATCTATTTTTTCTTGCGTCACTTTTACTTTTGGTGTCATATCTAAAAAACCATTGCCTAATCAAAGGTCATGAAAATTTCATGCTTATGTTTTCTTCTAAGAATTTTATAGTTTTAGCTTTTACATTTAGGTCTTTGATTTATTTTGTGTTAATTTTTGCACATGGTGTGAGGTGGGGGTCCAATTTTATTGTTTTGCATGTAGAGATCCAGTTGTTCCAGCACCGTTTGTTGAAGATTACTCTTTCCCCCACTGAATAGTCTTGGCACCCTGTTGAAAATCAATTGACCATAAATGCAAGGGTTTATTTCTGAATTCTCAATTATATTCCATTGATCTTTATGTCTATTCTTATGCCAGTACCACACTGTCTTAATTGTTATAGTTTTGTTGTGCCTTGAATCTTGCAGAAAAGTAATTAACATCATGCATTTATATGGTCTTATTGATGAGCACACTTGTCGGTTAATAAAGCTGCAAAAGGCTGGCTAGGTAAGTTCCAGAGCTGTCCAGATTTTTATTATTCTGTAAAATAGATTGGAACCTTTACTTATTGCTGCAGTAGGGAGACAGGAGGTAGGCATTATAACCAGGGACTGTGACATTGTCCAGACTCAAACTGAGAAACTCTAAATAGATAAAAACAAAGCCACCAGCAGAATAGACCGTAGGATTCTTTTGGCATAAGACATAAAACTCATGCTTAGTCTGCTCTGCCTCAGATGTTTTCAGAGCTACCCTCCCCAGAAGCATAGCCCAACGGATTGCAGTAAAGATCTCCCTTTCTTCAGCCACTCTGCCTCCCAAGCCACTCCAGCTTTGCAGTATGCTTTCAGGACATGGCTCTGTGAGGACTCCTATAGGTCTAAAGTAGCAGCATGCTCTTAGTATTCAGAGTATAAATCACCTTTAAGGGATGCTTCACAGAAACTTTCTAGATAGAATGTTCATGCCATGTTGTGTACCTGAAAACACATGGTCTTTTAAATGTGTTGTATCATTATCTACTTGGTCTAGATTTCCTTTGAGATTTGTCAGTTAAGAATTCACTTGAGACTTTGGGTAAAGAGCTTGAGTCATCACTCCTGTCCTTACAACAAGAAAAAGCTGTGTAAACTGAAAAGTTAAGGACTTTTCTTGGACCCATTAGAGAAGTGAAGTTACAGGGCAAACCACTACCCTGAAATCTGGAAAGACAAGTGCATCCAGAGAGACACAACTGAGTTCTGTTTACCTGCAGCAGAAGTCACTGGAACCACAAAGTGGTAGGAACACTTGAATAGTAATTTTGATAATTTCGGGAGGAGTATAGACTAATGTGAGACTGAGAAACTCCTGGGGCCACAATCTTAGGGAGGCCCCAACACTTTCATGGGCTTTACTTCAAGGAACCCTACCAGGTTCTCGTGGTGAAGATCCAAGAAAGGTTCCCTTGTGCCTCTAGCAGGGAGAGGGCAAGAGTAATTATATGAAATACACTCAGAGTCTTCTCAATAACTGAGGCTTACTCTCAGGAGAAAATACGTTGCCAGAGCCTTAACCCAGCTGGGTGAAGGGTATTCTACTCAAGCCCCCTCTAGCCTTCTTGTCCCAAACTAAGAGGGGGAAAAAAGTCAATAAGCATCAGATTTTCAAAGAAATAGACAGCAAACACTACAGCCAGGGGAGGGAGTAGGGAGCAGGGTGAAGAAAATCTATATTACGCTAGAGAAACATTTGTGAAGGTCACACCCCTTAGATTCAGCCCTGAGATACAATCTTTTCAGATAAAAGACATAAATTTAATTGAAAGATTATGGAATACTCCTCTTTCCCCTACACCTTACCACATCACCAACAGGGGTCCAGTATAATATCAGTAGATGATAACTGAAAGAACTGCAAGACATAGATTCTCTCTGAGGATGAGTATTTAGGAAGGCTCAAAATCAAAAGGGGAGACAAAAACAAGGAACCCAGAGTACTCTGAAGCCTGTGGCACCTGTAGACAGAGCTAACGTTAAACACAGCTCAATTACTAGCCTGATTAATATAAATTCTCACACTAAAGGCCAATTTATCTCAATTCCCATCACCTAATATAGCATGTCTGGCTTCCAACCAAAAAATACAAAGCATGCCAAGAGGCAAGAAAAAAATATTCTGGAGAAACAAAGCAGTAACCAGAACCAGATTCAGATATGACACTGATGTTGGAATTATCATATAGGAAATTTAAAATAACTATGATTAATATGTCAAGAATTCTAATGGAAAAATGTAGACAGCATGCAAGAACAGACAGGTAATATAAACAAAGAGATGGAAACTCTAAGAAGCAGTCAAAATGAAATACTAAAATAACAAAACAAAGCAAAACCACTGTAACAGAAATGAAGAATACTGTCAATAGGCTCATCAATAGACTCAACACAACCAAGGAAAGAATCAATGACCTTAAAGATAGTCAATAGAAACTTTCCAAACTGATGCAAAGAAAAAACAAGCAAACAAACAAAAACACCCCAAAACAGAATATCCAAGAACTATGGGACAATTTCAAAAGCTGCAATATATCCAGGAGGAAGAGAGAACAGAGCAGGCAAAATATTTCAAATAATAATGGTCAAGAATTCTGTAAAAATAATAACAGACACCAAACCAGAGATACAGAAAGCTAGTAAAACATCAAGCAAGATAAATACTAAAAAAAAAAAAAAAAAAAAATTAAACCTAGGCATATCATATTCAAATTGCAGAAAACCAAGGACAAAGAGAAAATCTTGAAAGAAGTCAGAGGGGGAAAAAACCACTTAACTATAGAAGAACAAGAATAAGAATTACAGTAGACTGCACATCAGAAACTATGTAAGCAAGAAGAGAATGGAGGGAAATATTTAAAGTGTTGAAAGAAAAATCTACTAGCCTAAAATTCCATATTCATTGAAATTATCCTTCAAAAATGAAGAAGAAATAAAGACTTTCTCAGGCAAATAAAAAGTGAGCAAACTCATTGCCCACAGCTCTGTCTTGCAAAGTATATTAATAGAAGTTTTTCAGGCAGAAAGAAAACTGATATAGGCCTGAAACTTGGGTCTACATAAAGAAGAGTGTAAGAGAATGAAGGTAAAATGAATTCTTTAATTTTTCTTATTCTTAATTTATATAAAATATAACTGCTTATGTAAAGAAATAATAGTAACAATGCTATTATTTCTTTAAATTGGATGATTATAGCATATAGATAAGTAAAACGAATGACAGCAATATCACATGGTACAAGAGGCAGGAATTGGGAATACTCTGCTCTAAGGAACCTACACTATATGTGAAGTATGTAGTGTTATTTGAAGGGTGACTTAGATTAGTTAAAAATGATTATTGCAAACTCTAGGGCAACCACTGTAAATGTCTTAAAAAATTATAATTGATACATTAAGAGAAAAAATAAAATGGAATTATATAAAATGTTTAATTAAAACCAGAGAAAATAGAAAAAGGAAGGGAGGAGGGAGAAACAAAGAACAAATGCAATGAATAGAACACAGTTGAAACACAGTTGATATTAATCCAAATATATCAACAATCACTTTAAATGTGAATGGTCTAAGTACACCAATTAGAGACAGAGATTGTCAGCATGTATAAAAAACTAGACCTAACTATATGTGGCTGACAAGAAACTCACTTAAAATATACAGATTCTGATAGGTTAAAAGTAAAGTGATAGAGAAATAATAATAAAAAAAATCAAAAGAAAACTGAAATATCTATATTAATTTCAGACAAAGCAGACTTCTGAATAAGGAAGATTAGGGGTAAAGAGAGGCATTACATGACAATAAAAGGGTTAATTCTCCAAGAAGACATAACAGTCTCAAACATGTGTGGACCTAACAACAGAATATTAAAAAACATGAAGCAAAAACTGATAGAACTGAAAACAGAGCAATAGACAAATCCACCATCATAGTTGAAAACTTCAACAACCCTTTGTCAGTAATTGATAGAACAAGCAGGTAGAAAATAAGTAAAGCTGTAGATAACCTAACAGTGCTATTAATCAACTTGATCTAATTGACATTTATGAAATACTCCATCTAACGGCAGTAGAGTGCACATTCTTCTCAAGCTCACATGGAACACTCACCAAGATGGACCACATTCTAGGCCATAAAACATACCTTAACAAATTTAAAAGCATACAAATCATACAAAGTCTGTTCTCAGACCACAATGGAATTAAACTAGAAATCAATAACAGAGAAATAGCTGGAAAATCCCCAAATATTTGGAAATTAAACAACATATTTCTAAATAACCCATGAATCAAAGACGTCTCGAAAGAAGTTTTAAAATATTTTGAATTCTACTTGAAAAAAATCACGTAAGATTGAAAAAATTGACCACACAAACAATAAAAGCTTTGATTTTCAAAAAAATCACAAAGAAAATTGAAAAAAAAGACAATCTGGAAAAAATATTTTATAACCAATGTGACAAATATAAATAGAACATACAGACTTTTTTAAAAACCACTGAAACCTCAATAGATAAATGACATGAACTGACAATTTTCAAAAGAGCAAGTCAAAGAGTGTAATAAGCATGAAAAAAATTCAACTTTACTAGTAACAAAAGAAATGCAAATCCTTATTAAATTATCAAATATTTTACAAATAATACATAATGAGGTATATGATGAATGTAATCAATGTCAATACTCGTGAAAATTGTCAAATTAGCAAATATTTATTATATATATTTTTACTACAATAAATAACAACAACAAAAACAAAGTAAGTGCAGCACCACGGAGTGGGGGGAGAGAAAAATAATACTATGCTATTGAGCTGTACATTTGAGATTAGTGTACTTTACTGCATGTATGTTAAAACCCATTTAAAAAAATCCTATGCAGTGTTGGTAAAGGTTTAGTAAGAAAGGCACAATCATGCATTGCATGGGATAATTTACATTGTTGCAACCTATCTAGAAAGCAGTATGGATAGTTCTCAAGAGCTTTAATAATGCTTATATACTTTAACCCAGGATTTCTACTTCTAACATATGACAAAAATTTATCCACAAAGATGTCTTCTATATGAATTAAAACTTAAAGCAAAAAAAAAAAAAAAAAATCCACAATAGATTAATGCTTGCATACATTATGGTAAATCTGTTTGATGATATATTAAGAAGTTATCAAAAATTGGTTTATCAACTTCTTTAGTGATGGATATGTTTTAAGAAAAAAAATTACAACATTGTAAATATAATTCTATAAATAAAGTTAGATACAATCGTACAAACAATTATATACTAAAATGAATTAAAACAGAAAACAAAGACTTAGGGCAAAATGTTAATTATTGTTGCAGTATTGCCTCTGGAAATTGGAATTACGGGTTATCACTTTCGGGGGGAAGGAGGTCATTGTTTTTTCACTTCTTTATATTTTTTTCAAGGAACCCTGGTGGCTCAATGGTTAAACGTGCTCGGCTTCTAACGGACAGGTTAGTGCTTGGAACCCACCAGCTGCTCTGTGGGAGAAAGATATGGCAGTCTGCTTCCTTATAGACTGCGGCCTTGGAAACCCTATGGAGCAGTTCTACTCTGTCCTATAGGGTCGCTATGAGTCGGAATAGGCTCAGCAGCAATGAGGTTTTTTTTTGTGTTTCTTTAGAGATTCCGCTTGGCCTCTTCACTTCCCCATCACTGAAGGCGTCTGAATGAGGTTTTTTTTTTTTTTTTTAAATATTTTTTGGTACATTCCGTATTTTAAAAAATAAATATCTGTTACTAATAATCAGAAAACCAATAAATAAACAAACAAACAACAAACTCAAGTTTCTAGAAACCCTGTTTTCTCTCTTGTTACTCTTCCTGCTCGTTTCCTAGCACCTTCCGAGGTACAGTTCAAAGGTCACCTCCTCCGTGAAACTCTCCTACAAATCTCCCGGGACAGTTAGTCATGCCCTCCTTTAGGTTTTGTCAATTCTTTGCTTGCAGCTGTCCTACTTCCTATATCACGTTGACTGCTTTATTCTTCTTTCCCACTTGACCGAGAAGCAGGAGCCATGTTTGTCATCTCTGTCTCCCCAGCAGCATCTCGTACAAAATAGGGATTTGATACATGATTATTATGGTTATTGACTGGTTCAGTGCAATATCTCCCCTGACTCCCTTGCTTGAGATACATATCGCTTCCCAAATGATATCCCTGAGAAACCAGAGAACTAGGAAGCCATGAGGGCAAAGACATTTCTCAGACCCACGAAAGACTTTTGTTTTCATGCTGATGCCCCTGGTAGAAGAAATAGCCTCATCTTCGGAAACATAATGAGTAGTTTCTGGTTGATATTTCTGCCCCAGCTGAACTCTGATCTTTCTTTTCTATAGTGAATGGATTGTGGTTATTGTTAGCTGCCTTTGAGTTGGCGTCTGATTTATGGCAACCCCATGCACAATGGAACAAAATATGCCCAGTCCTGCACTGTCCTGATGATCGATTGTGAATCAGACTGTTGTGATCCATAGGGTTTTCATTGGCTGTTTTTCGGAAGTAGACCACCAGGCCTTTCTTCCTAGCCCGTCTTAGTCTGGAAGCACCACTGAAATCTGTTTAGCATCATAGCAACATGCAAGTGCAAGCCTCCACTGACAGATGGGTGTTGGTTGCACAAGAGACACACTGGCCAGGAGTTGAACCCAGGTCTCCTGCATGGAAGAAACTCTGGTGGCGTAGTGGTTAAATGCTACGACCAAAAGATCAGCAGTTCGAATTTACCAGGCGCTCCTTGGAAACTCTGTGGGGCAATTCTACTCTGTCCTCTGGGTTCGCTATGAGTCAGAATCGACCTGACAACAATGGGTTTTTTTGTTTTCTGCTGCATGGAAGGCGAGAATTCAGCTTCCAACCCAGGGCAACCTCATATGTATCAGAGTAGAACTGTCTTCCAAAGGATTTTCAATGGCTGATTTTTTGGAAGTACAGTAGTTCACCAAGCCTTTCTTTTGAGGCGCCTCTGTGTGGACTCAATAGCCAAACTTTCAGTTAGCAGCCAAGCGTGTTAACTCTTTGCACTACCCAGTGAATGGATTAGACTATTCAAAATAAGCTCAGTTGAAAGCTTTTCTGTGAAAAAATCCCAATGCCCTCAGGTCTCTTCTCTAGCTCACTTACAGTCTGGTCCTGATAGTAGCATTTCTTGATTCAGGTCTGTAAGAGAAGATGGGCCTGGATTTTTTTCCTCCATTGAATGCCTAGTAAGAAACTTCCCATGTACCTTTATTCTAACGAGGTGTTTAAGAAGTACATTAGCCACCGTAGCAAAACGAGCCCCAAACTTTGATAATGCTCAAAGCTGATTTTCCTCCTGAAAATAAAAAACACGAGATAAAAATAAACACATTGCTGAATGACATGACAGCAAAATGAATGAATGAATCCAGAGAGATGAGTGCTTATTCTACCCATGTACCAGGTTGATGGCAGTGCGTTCTTTTTTCCCTGCTACAGCTTGATTATTAGATCAAGAGTTGCCCCTGGGCATCCTGCTTTTGGGAAATCAATCTAATAAACCTGTATAAAACCCTTCCGAGCTGGGGATGAAAAGAGAGTTTAAACCTTAATTATTAACAAGGACATCTACCTCCTTAGGAATACTAAGTATTCTATTGTTAATCTTCTTTTTGAAGAAGAAGTCACTTTAACAGTCTATTCCATCAGTTTTCTTTGGGTCTTCAAGCATGGTGGTATGAGAAATGTTGAATATCCCTGGTCTTGAATTCTTGAATGATTATCCCAATTCATTCGTGATGAACACTAGGCCAGATAAGGGAACATCTTTTTTTTTTTGTGGTGAGTGTTTGTATATATATATAAAACAAAAATTGCCATTTCAGCATTTTTTTGTGTACAATTCACTGGCATTATTTATGTGTACCATCTCTTTTTTGATAAGCCATCATCACCATTGTGGTGACTTAAAGTGTTAGGGAATGGTTCTGTATTAGTTTTCTGTAGCCACTGTAACAAATACCACAAAACTCGTGGTTTAAAACAATAGAAATTTATTCTCTCACAGTTCTGGGGATCAGAAGTCCAAAATCAGTATCGCTGGGCTGAAATCCAGGTGTTGGCGGGGCTGTACTCCCTCTGCAGGATCTAGGGGAGAATCCCTTCCTTGCCTCTTCCCGGTGCTGGTGATTGTGGGCATTCCTTGACTGATGACCACATTGTTCTGATCTCTGCCTCGTGGTCTCCGTCTTGCTTATAAGGACACTTGTGATGGCTCTTCGTGTCCACCCCCCAGATAATACAGGATAATCTCCTCATCTCAAGGTCCTTAACTGCAGCTGCAAAGACCCTTGATCCTTTTCTCAAATAAGGTAACATTTGCAGGTTCCAAGGATTAGGACATGAATATCTTTTTTGGAGGGGGGGCATTTTTCAGCCTACCATATCTTCTATGCAAATAGACCCTTTTTTGGAGGGAGAAAGCCTTCCCTTCCTTCCTTCATCCCCTCCCTCCCTCCCGCTTCTGTCCTTCCTCCTTTCCTTCAGATTATATATATTTAAAAAAATTTTTTAAGATAATCTTTTTGTTTGTTTATTGTTGCAGTTTAAAAAGTGAAAGTTTACATTTCAAGTTAGTCTCTTATACAAAAATTTATACATGCATTGTTATGTGACTCTAATTGCTCTCCCCATACTGTGACAGCACACTCCTCCTTTCCACCCCTGATTCCCCATGTCCATTCAGCCAGCTCCTAACCCTCTATGCCTTCCCATCTCACCTCTGGACAGAAGCTCCCCATTTAGTCTCTTGTATCTCCTTGAGCTAAGAGGCACACTCCTCACGAGTATCAGTTTATGTCCCACAGTCCAGTCTAATCCCTGTCTGAAGAGTTGGCCTTTGAAATTGTTTTAGTTCTGGGGTGACAGAGAATCCAGGGGCCATGTCTTCTGGGACCCCTCCAGTCTCAGTCAGACCATTAAGTCTGGTCTTTTTTACTAGAATTTGAGTTCTGCACCCCACCTTTCTCCTGCTCCATTAGGGACTCTCTGTTGTGTTCCCTGTCAGGGTGGTCATTGGTGGTAGCCAGGCACCGTCTAGTTCTTGTGGTCTCAGGCTGATGAAGCCTCTGGTTTATGTGGCCCCTTCTGTCTCTTGGGCTAATACTTTCCTTGTATCTTTGGTGTTCTTCATTCTCCTTTGCTCCAGGTGGGTTGGGACCAACTGATGCATCTTAGAAGGCTGCTTGCTAGCTTTTAAGACCCCAGACGCCAAAGTGGGATGCAGAACATTTTCTTAATAAACTTTGTTAATGCCAGTTGACCTAGATGTCCCCTGAAACCATGGTCCCCAGACTCCTGCCCCTGTACTATCATTATTTATTTTGATGCTCCAATTGTCTCAGATTTTGCCAGTGAGAGCCTCTTTGAACTGGCTTCTGTTTCCTTTTAACACGTGCTTATCAATTTTTTGAGTGCTTCCCTACTTCTGGCAGAACAACATGTTCCAGGATCATCTTTTACTTTCTCTCTCTGAGCTCTGGGATCAACTGTTTCCTCTGATTCCTTTGGTGGAGAGTGGTATCTAGAAACCAAGACCTGGGTGCTACGTGTGGTCATTTCTGTAGAGGAGTTGCTACTTCCAGGCTCTTTCAGGGGACAGAGCTAGGACATTTATATATATACCCACATTTACATTTGTGATTTATTTATCTATTTACATATATCGAAAACCATAAATTCACATCAATACCTTCAATTCCAATTCCAAAAAAATAGGATTCATTATCATTTTTCCTCTTTCTATGTTTTAACTCCCTTCTCTCCTAGTGAGAAACATGGTACCCATTATCCATACAATATGTGTATCTGTACCTATATCTAAGGAGCCCTGGCGGTGCAGTGGTTAAAGTGATCGACTGCTAACTGCTAAAGGTTAGCAGTTTGAAACCACCAGTGGCTCTGTGGGAGAAAGATGTGGCAGTCTGCTTCCGTAGAGATTTACAGCCTTGGAAACCCTATGGGGTTGCTATGAGTCAGAATTGACTCGACAGCAGTGGGAAGTAGGATATACTACTTATTTGATCAAGTTCTCCTGCATGCTGCCACTGCTCCCCACCCCATGTAAATGCCCTTCTCATCTTGCCCAGGCTCTGATGCCGTGTTCTGTGCCACCGCAGCTCCTCTTCATTCCTTACCAGAAACTTACCTTTCTTGGCTCCTCATAATGGCTTTTGGATTGAATTGTTCAGAAAGGAAAGGGAAGGGAAACAAAAGAGGAGAGAAAAAAGCTATTTAGCCAATTTTAATTGAATGTGTACTGGGGGCAAAAGATTATGCTAGTGCTGTTTGGGAGGCGGGGCAGCGGTGGTTCAGTGGTAGACTTCTTGCTTTCCATGCGGAAACTCGGTTTCAATTCTTGGCCAATGCACCTCATGCAGAGCCACCACCCCTCTGTCAGTGTAGGTTTGTGTGTTGTTCTGATATTGAATATTTTTTCAGCCAAGTTTCCAGACTGAAGTGGACTAGAAAGACCTGGTGATCTACTTCTGAAAATCACCCAATGAAAACCCTATAGATCGCAATGGTCTGATCTACAACACATCATGGGGATGGCACAGGATTAGGCAGCATTTCGTTTCATTGTGCATGGGGTCGCTATGGGTCTGGGACCAACTTGACAGCAGCTAACAATAACAACAAGTTTGGGATGCAAAGGAAAATAAGATGTGTTGGAGCTTACAGACTGAAGCAGACAGCTGGCCTAGGTTATATTGCAATAACAAATGACCCTCAAATCTCAGGGGCTTAAGACTACCCAGGTTTATTTCTCATGCATGTTTTACGTCCTTCATGTCTCTGTTCCATGTTATCTTTATTCTAGGATACAGGCTGAAGGAACAAATCTCTCTGGGCTATACCACTCTTCAGATGGTCTTAGAGAAAAACACATGATAATGGAACCACATGATGGGTCTGAAAGTTTCTGATTAAGAGTGGCCTGTGTCACTTCCACTCACATTTCACTGTGTAAAACAAGTCACATGACCAAACTTGACAATATTGGAGCAAAGAGATATAATCCTTCCACAGAGAGAGGAAGTGAATATTTGGGAACAATAATGCAATAAATCACATAAATCTGTGTGGGGGGGGATATACATGTATACACTTAACTAGCAGGCATGGTATGATAAAGAGGAAAATGCATATCCATTTAATGCCACCTTGCAGTAAGATGGCTAGGAAAAAGCCTGACAAACTGAAGGCGTGGCCCTTCTGCTAGCAAGAGAATTTATGGTCTCAATGAGAGAAAGATTTCAAGTGAGTGTGAGAAATAGATAATAATGACAGTAAGGACTCTTGCCTGGGTGAGACAAACCGAGGAAATTAAGAAAGTGGCACGTTTCTTTGTGACCTGGAAAAGAAGCATGATATAATATGTAACGTTCTTGAGGAGGTTAGGTGTTCACATTAGTAACTAAGGTTCACACACTCTTGCATTCACAGCTCCAAAGGGTTTTATAGAGCTTTATCAGATTGATTTCCCAACAGTAGGATGCCGACAAGGACATTTCTTGGACTAACGATTTATTTACAACAGAGGAAAAATAACCCACTATCATTGGGCGGGATACATGGATAGAGTAAAAAATTATCTTTTGGATTTTTGCCAACCTGGTGGTTGGAAAATGGTATCTCAGTGTAGTTTTAATTCACATTTCATTTATTGGTGGAGATGAGCATCTTCTCTCACGTTTTTGTATGTCTCTATTTCCGTTTCAGTGAGCTGTTTTTGTTCATATCCTATGCCTGTTTTTTAAAAATTGGGTGTTAGTCATTTTCTATTGATTTCTAGGAGAGGTTGAGAAAGGTTTTGAGAGTCAGGCTGAGAAGAGGAATTCTGCCAGAGACGGTGCCAGGGGCTAGGGATGAATGAGACATAGTGCTTGGACTGGCTGCCTCCCTGTCCACGGTAGGCCATCTAGACGACCACAAGGGAAAAGGTCCATCCACATGGAGTATTTGGGAAATAGTGACCGGTTCAAGTGGCAGAGGTTAGGGCTCACAGTGGGCATAGGCAGGAGCACAGCCCCATCCTGGGCAAAGAGAAGTTCTTAGTGCCCGAGGTTGGGCTCCCTGGAAGCAGAGCCTGATATGGGGATTCTTTGTCAAGTGATTTTTTTTTTTTTTTTAGAGCCCTTTCAGGAGAAGGGGAGTGAGAGAAAGAGGGCAGTTCAGTGATAAAAACAAAACAAGCAAGAATGTGTTCTCAGCAAGAGACTAGCAGGAGGTGGGTAGGAAAACGCATAGCAAACTGATCCCACAAAGAAGCTCTGGAGCATGAACTGTACCACAGAGCTGTTCCCCCCTTGAGAGGAGGGAGCCTACCCTTTGTACCCCATGTCAGTCAGTCATTGGCTGAGGTCTAGGGATGAGTGGCGAGGGCATTGCTTCCAGGTCAAGATGGTTTCCATTTGGCTGACAACAGTTCTCCCGAGAAAGGGGCAGCTGTGAGCCATTAGCAGCCACCACTCACAGCAGCTGCGAGATGGTTGCACTGGCCCTTAGAGGGAATCTTGGTGGGGCATCAACAGCTTCACAATAGGATCGGGGTTCCTTCAAGAATCCTGTGATGTCTAGTAATGTTGGATCCAACTGTGTACTTGAATGTTCCCTAATAACTCTCCCAAAGAGCAATCAGGTTTTGAACAAAAGCTAATGGACATAGCCCAGAGTAATTGTGAAACTCATAATCACAGCTTGAGCTGTAGTTTCATTGTCTGGGATAATCATTTGTTATCTGGAGTATGCCACTCTGCTGGGACTCCAAGTGCTGGTTTACGAACATTTTGACTATTCTTGAGCCCCAGCTGCAAAATGCCAGAAGCTTGACTCTTCAAATGTATCACTTAGTTGCAGGCGGTAATGGCTCTAATAATGGCAGCAGAGTTTAGCCCAAGCAAATATTTATAATTGACAATGAAAGTGTGAGCAGGATACTAATGAATGAACATGTTGATTATTTTCCCCTGCCACAAACATTATCTCTAATTTGGTTTAACTGTCAATCCAACATTTTAAATTAGAAATGACAGAATGCTGGCAAAGATCCACAGGAAGGAAGAATATTAAGAAAATTGGCAAATCATGAACTTTTTATACTTCTACTTCCAAATATAATTCTTTGTGGGTATCAGGAGGAAGTTATGGCTTAACTATAGGCCTTAACGAAAAGCATTTAGATTTACAAATGCATTGGTATTTCCTAAATCTTTCATGTTAGAAGTCAAGCTGATGACCTCTTCTTGGATTCAGGTGGACATCTTTAGCTCAACAGTGGAGTTTAAGATTAGATGAATACAGAAAACAAACATTTTGTTCTTTCCTATTTTAAATATTAGTATTCAGTTTTTTATTACAACCTATGATGTACCTTTTAATATACTATACCAGTTGCCATTGAGTCGATTCTGAATGACAGCAACCCCATGTGTATCAGAGTAGAGCTCTCCTGCATAGGGTTTTCAAGGCTGATTTTGGGGAAATAGATCACCAGGCCTTTCTTCTGAGGTGTCTCTGGGTAGACTCAAACCTCTAACCTTTTTGGTTAGCAGCTGACCCTGTTGCATCTATTTGTCTGACTTGTTGATAACACTGTTGTTTGTATTCATGGTGGTATTGGCTTGTGGTATTACCATTCATGAAGGGGACCACTCTTCCCAGCAGAGTTGTGTTGGCAGCTTTACTTTGTGATGATTTTTATCCCTGTCCCTATCAGCTGCTAAGCCTGTCTTGCCCTGCAATGTTATGTATCAGCTCTTTATTACAAGGTCCCAAATGCCCAGACATAGCAGTACACCATCCAAGTAAGAATACATCTTACAGCTATCGTGTGACAGACCCTAAACCTAGCTTGCACCTTGAGGGTGCCTTGGATGAACACTTTGTCCTACAGTGACCTGCCAACATCATGACCTGCTTATTCTGTGGAGTGTCCCTTTGTGTATTTGTGGTTCACAGAGCAGACAGTAATGCCAGAGAAGCAAACGTGGTGACACAGTGTGCATGGCGTGGCTGGGAAGGAGTCAGGCTCCGAGGAGTATTATTTTCTCCAAGAACCTGCTGTCTCCTCATTTGGGCCTCCTTCAACTCAGCGGCAGGACTTACCTTGAAGGCATTTTAAAGGGCTCCCTTATCAAGGTTGAGAAGAGAGCAGAGGGACCCAGCAGCTGTGTTCACTGATGGGGGAAAGCAGGCTTTTGATCACAGCTTTTCCTAGAAAAAATAGCTGTACAGGGATGTGTGTATCTTACTGCTTTTAATCTCTGACACAGCAGTGCAGCTTTGCTTCGCGATAAAGGGCTCTGCCTCCTCTTTCAATTGCCCCACGTGTTTCTCCAGGAAGTCAGAATAGCAGTGGCAGATGATGGTTCACAACAAACAGCAGCTCAAAACTCACTTATTGAGAACTTACTATGTTCCAGGCACTGTGCTAAGGAAAATACAGGCACTGTCTTAGCTAATCCTTCCAACTGCCCAGAAATGTACTAAAGATAATAAAAGTAAGTACATTTAATATTGGAGTCCATGGGTGGTGCAAACAATTAACGCACATGACTGCTAAGCAAAAGGTTGGAAGTGCAAGTCCACCCAGAGAAGCCTCGGAAGAAACGCCTGCCGATCCACTTCTAAAAAATTAGCCATTGAAAACCCTATGGAGCACAATTCTTCTCTGACACACATGAGGTTGCCATGAGTCAGCAACTGGTTTTTGGTTTATTTTACAGTCAAGGACTGAAGCTTGGAGAATTTGAGTAAATTCTCTGAGGGCTCACAGTTAGTAATTAGCAATAAAAGAATTCCTGCCTAGACCTTCCTGACATCAAGCCCATGCTCTTAACCACTAGGCAAAGCTGCCTCCAGGGTGGAAGTTTGCATGTCTGGCGAAAGCCTGAACCTGCGCTCTGGGTGTGCACAGCATCGATGGGTCCCTGTCCTTACCGTTACCTGGTGGCCTATCCTGGATATAGGAGCATTTACGAACATGGCTTTTCAATAATTTTTACTCCCAGACAGTTGGAGTGATATATTTATTCAGGTGAGTTTCTCTGATCACATCAACCAAGTGTCCTTGACTTGTCTCTATTGTCTTTTGCTCTGTAAAATCAGACTGTTGGCATATCCTGTCACTTTCATTTTTCCAGCTTCCCTCAAATCTGCTTCTTAATTCCTAATCCTTGCCATATAGTTCTAGACTAAGCTCAAACCAGGCCTTTTCCTCAGACTTCTTGTCCCCACACTTGCCCATAGGAGCCAATGTAAAAACCTTTCTAGAGCTATTCTCTCCATCTATCACAGCCAACATGCAGTTCCATGGTGGGACTTGATGATCA
Organism: Trichechus manatus latirostris; assembly: GCF_000243295.1. Classification (NCBI taxonomy): domain Eukaryota; kingdom Metazoa; phylum Chordata; class Mammalia; order Sirenia; family Trichechidae; genus Trichechus; species Trichechus manatus. Next base: position 1,171,250 of record NW_004444227.1, on the reverse strand, counting down.
TTCTCCACTGAGTGAAGATCAGAACTATAGCTTTTTTTTTTTTTATGTACTTTATTTTACGTTTGTTGTTATTTTTGAGAATACACACAGCATAACATGTACCAATTCAACAATTTCTACATGCACAATTCATTGACATTGATTACATTCTTCGAGTTGTGCAACCAATCTCACCGTCCTTTTCTGACATGTTCCTCCCCCATTAACATAAACCTGTTGCCCCTCAAGTTTCCTATATAATTTTTTGAGTTGCTCTTGTCGATTTGGTCTTATATCAATAGATGTTGAAAAACCACAATGCTCAAGGCAGACATTCTTTACTAGTTAAGTTATACAATTGTTTGGTTTCAAGAAGACTTCAGGGGATAGTTTTGGTTTAAGGTTTAAAGATTATCTCAGGGCAATATTTTCTGGGGTTCATCCAGCCTCAGTGGCTCCAGAAATTCTAGATTCCATGAGAATTTGAAATCATATTCTGCATTTTCCCCCTTTTGATCAGGATTCCTGTATAGAATCTTTGATCAAAACGTTCAGTAATGGTAACTGGGCACCATCCAGTTCTTCTGGTCTCATGGCAAAGGAGGCAGCTGTTCATGGAAGCAATTAGCTACACATTCCATATCCTTCCACCTATTCCTGACTCTCCTTCCTTTGTTGCTCCAGGTGAACAGAGACCAATCGTTGTACTTTGGATGGCTGCTTGTAAGCTTTTAAGACCCCCAGCACTATGCAATAAACAGGACCATAGTTTTTGCTGTTCTTTTCCAGGTCACAAAGAGCATGTTGCTTCCCTCATCTCCTTTGTCTGTCCCACTCAGGCCCATTTCTTACCACCTCCACTGTTACTACCCTATTCTAAGTCATGATCTCTTGACGACTGCAATGACCTTTTAACTGTTGGTTTCTGCTGCTACTTTTATTCTCCTGTTATTAATTATCTATTGTTGCATAATAAATTAGCCCACAACATAATGGCTTAAAAAAAACAAATATGTATTATTACACTTTCTGTGGGTCAGGAATCTGGGAGCAGCTTAGCTGGGTGCCTCTGGTTCAAAGTCTTTCATTAAATTGCAGTCCAGCTGTTGGTTGGAGCTGAAGTTACCTCAAGATTTGACGAGGGTGGAAGGATCCACTTCCAAACTCACTCGTGGCTATTATAGGCTTCACTTCTTCATAGGCTGCTGGACTGCAGGCCTCAGTTGCTTGCCAATTTGCGTGGGCCTCTCCTTAGGGCTATTCACATCCTCTGGTTTCCCCCAGAGCAAGTGATACGAGAGAGAAAGAATGAGAACTAGAGAGTGAGAGAGAGAATGCTCAAGACAAATGTCACAGTCTTTTTGTATCCTAATCTCAGAAATGACATCCCATTACTTCTGTCATATTCTATGCATTATAAATGAGTCAATAAGTCCAGTCCATTCTCAAGAAGGACAGGAATATCAGAAGGTGGAGATCATTGGGCGCCATTGTGGAGTCTGCCTACCACATCCCGTATAGTCTACTCTTCACTCAGCAGCCAGACATACAATTTTTTTTTTTTACTTTTTATTTTGAGATAATTATAGATTCCAGTGAATCAGAATCAACTCTATGGAAACTGTTTTTTTAAAAATAGAATCCAAAGATGCAATTTTAAAACATAATAACATCATTTCAGTCACCTGCTCAAAACCATTCAGTGGCTTCCAATGTTCTTAACATTCCCTACAAGGCCCTTCAGGGATCTTTGCTACTTTTCTGACCTCCTCCATTTCTTTGCATTCTTCCCTTTGTTTCCTTCACCCTACCTACACAGGCCTCCACTGTTTCTGACAAACACACTCCTGTCTTGGGGCCTTGAACTTGCTGTTCCCTCTGCACTGAACATTCTTCCATGGGCTTCACTCAGATCTCTATGCAAGTAGCACCTCCTCCGAGACGCCTTCCCTGGCCACGCTAACTAAAATGTACACTTTGTTAGTTTCTTCCTCCTTGTTAGTTGTTATTTGCTGTTGATTTGACTCTGACTCATGGTGACCTTATGTAAAACAGAATGACACATTGCCTGGTTCTGCGTCTTCCTCACAATTACCCACACATCTGAGTTCATTGTTGCAGCTGTTGTGCCAATCCATCTCACCAAGAGTCTCCCTCTCTGGCCCTCTACTTCACCAAACATCATGTCCCCCTCCAACCATTGGTCTTTCCTGATGATGTGTCCAAAGCAAACGAGTCAGACAATTCCTCCTCCTTACTCACTGTAATTTCTTTGGAGTCACTTATCACCGTATCTGACATTATATTATATGTAACTACTTGTATATTTTCTGTAATGGACAATAGAATATTAAACTTCTTGAGGGCAAAGGACTCGGTTTTGTGTTTGCCTATATCCTCAGTGTCTAGAACAATGACTTGCCATAAATAGATGATGATTGTAACATGTCCGACTGGATTGGCTTGTGTGGAAGCAATAAACCAAATCCATGTTCACCAAAACCCAAAGGAGAAATAAAGTGATTTTTATGTTGCCTTTATTCTGTGCTCCACATACCTCTCTTCTGCCCTTAAAGTAGCAGTTCAGTCATTCCAGTTCACCAATATCAGCCTGGAATTTTTATTATCAAGAAGTCTGAATTCTGGGGGCAGGGCCAAGATGGTGGAGTAGTTAGACACTTCCTGTGGTCCCTCTTACGATAAAGACCCAAAAAAACAAGTGAATTGATTATATATGACAATCTAGGAGCTCTGAACATCAAAGGCAAAGTTGAGAAATTGGACTGAGTGGCAGAGGGAGGGAGGGACGGTTTGGAAACAGCAAAGAGTTGCCAGACTGGACCTGGCAGGAGCTGGCACCCTTTAGGCTGGATTGGCTGTCGTGCGCGGTGAGGCAAGCAGTGGCGCTCGATAGGTGTTTTCCACATTGGGAGAGAACGTGTGATAGAGAGACTGCTCGGGCCTCCAGAACCAGTAAAAAGTGGTGCACCATTGGCAAAAGATAAGTACAAGCGTATGACCTATTGTGTGGATCAAAAAACACCCACTTTGGGAAAAACCTCTCTCCTGTTTACCTGCCCCTTCCCTGCTCTGCACTGGTCTCAGGCCAGCTTCAGCTATTGCCAAGTCCCCTGGGCTGGAAGTAGGACCTGTCATGAGCCCTGAGCCATTCTCCTGGCCTTGGAGAGGCAACAAATTAACAAATAGGAAAAATAATCTGCCAGTTACCCAAAGCCGAGAACTCAGGGTAGGCACAGCTCCTTTGCCTAGGCACAGGCAAAAGGGGTCCACAGACTTTGAATACCTTTCACTGCTGCATAGACCTGTGTGGACCCATTTCAACAGCATAGGCCCTCATTACCAAAGTACAACAGGGTATATACCTGAAGCCTAACTTCAAGTGTATCAGCTATATGGTGAAGTGGTAAGTTCGTGACATTTGACACCATTCTGCCCATTAAGCAGGGTCCTCACCTACCCACATAAGGGGTCTGAGGACTGGTGGCTCCACCCACACCACCTAGCCACCTGTGACAGGGGTCCAAGAATAAGTGGTGCTTCCCAGTCCTTACAGCCAACAGCATTGGGTGCTCACAGTCTGGCTGCAAAACCCACCTGCCTACACACTCTAGGGAACAGGGACATGCTTTCCTCCCAGACACTCAGGGGCAACTGTCACCCCCCTGCCTTGCTCAGCACATGACCCCCTACTGCAGCCAGATACCTGTGCCTACACCAATCACCCCTGCCTATCTAGGACTGTAGGTGAGAGCCTGCACCACAGACTTGGTGACTGACTACCTGGACACCTCAGCTGAATCCATACAAGAAAAATAAACAGACCCCTGGGCTCACATACCTAGTAACAGATCTAACCACCTGGTGACAGGACGTTAGAGCTTCAAAGGTGCCAATAATCAAACTAGCTCACATGAGCAGACTATCTGGGCATATCAAAACAAAACAAAACAAGAAGCTAGGACACAGTAAGCAAACATAAAATAAATGAATATAATAACTTATTGATGGCTCAGAGACAACAGTCAATATCAAATCACATAAAGAAGCAGACCATGATGGCTTCAGCAAGCTCCCAAAACAAAGAATCAAGAAATTTTCCAGAGGAAGAAAATGTCTTGGAATTACCAGAGGTAGAATACAAAAGATTAATATACAGAACTCTTCAACATCTCAAGAAGGAGATCACCCAAAACACAGAACAAGCCAAGGAACACACAGACAAAGCAATAGATGAACTCAAGAAGGTTATACAAGAGCATAAGGACAAATTTAACAGGCTGCAAGAATCCATAGAGAGACACCAAACAGAAAATCCAGAGGATTAACAGTAAAATTTCAGAACTAGAAAACTCAACAGAAAGTCATAGGAACAGAATTGAGGCAATGGAAGTCAGAATTAGTGAGATTGAAGATAAAGCTCTTGACACCAACTTATTTGAGGAAAAATCAAATAAAAGGATTTTAAAAAATGAAGAAAGCTTAAGAATTGTGTGGGACTCTATCAAGAGGAAAAACCTACTAGTGATTGGAGTACCAGAAGGTGGGGAGGGGATAACAGAAAATACAGAGAGACTTGTTGAAGATTTGTTGGCAGAAAACTTCCTGATATCGTGAAAGATGGGAAGATATCTATCCAAGATCCCTACACAAGGTAGATCACAAAAAAAAGTCACCAAGACATATCATAATCAAACTTGACAAAACCAAGGATAAAGAGAATTTTAAGAGCGGCTAGGGATAAATGAAAAGTCATCTACAAAGGCGAGTCAGTAAGAATAAGCTCGGACTACTCAGCAGAAACCATGCAGGCAAGAAGGCAATGGGATGACATATATAAAGCCTTGAAGGAAAAAAATTGCCAGCCAAGAATTATATATCCAGCAAAACTGTCTCTCAAATATGATGGAGAAATTAGGGCATTTCTACATAAACAGAAGTTTAGGGAATTGCAGAAACCAAAACAAAATTACAAGAAATCCTAAAGGGAGTCCTCTGCTTAGAAAATCAATAACATCAGATAACAACCCAAGACTAGAACACAGGACAGAGCAACCAGATATCAACCCAGATAGGGAAGACACAAAAACAAATCAAAGCTAAAATGCTGAAAACAGGGAAACAGAGATGTCAATATGTAAAAGATGACAACAATTAAAACAAAAAAGAGGGACTAAAAAATATAGTCATAGATCTTTCATATGGAGAGGAAGTTAAGGCAATATAAAGAAATAAAAGACTGGTTTAAACTTAGAAAAATAGGAGTAAATATTAAGGTAACCACAAAATTAAAAACAGGAAAAACATAAAAACTCAGCAAATACAAAATCAACAACAATGAAAAACATGAAAAGAAAATACATAAAGAAAAACAGCTCAGCACAGAAAATTAAGGGGAACAAAGAAACTGTGAACAACACACACAAAAAAGACATCAAAATGACAGCACTGAACTCATACCTATCAATAATTACACTGAATGTAAATGAACTAAATGCACCAATAAAGAGACAGAGAGTGGCAGATTAGATTTAAAAAAATGATCCATCTATATACTGCCTACAAGAGACACACTTTAGACTTAAAGACACCAACAAACTAAAACTCAAAGGATGGGAAAAAATATATAACAAACAAACAACAATCAAAAAAGAGCAGGAGTGGCAATATTAATCTCTGACAAAATAGACTTTAAAGAAAATTCCACCACAAAGAATAAGGAAGGATACTATATAATGATTAAAGTGTTGATACACCAGGAGGACATAACCCTAATAAATATTTAAGCACCCAATGACAGGGCTCCAAAATACATAAAACAAACTCTAACAGCATTGAAAAGAGACATAGACAGCTCCACAATAATAGTAGGAGACTTCAACGCACCACTTTAGGTGAAGAACAGAACATCCAGAAGGAAGCTCAATAAAGACATGGAAGATCTAAATGCCACAATCAACCAACCTGATCTCATAGACATATACAGAACACTCCACCCAACAGCACCCAAGTATACTTTCTTCTCCAACACATATGGAACATTCTCCAGAACAGACCACATATTAGGCCATAAAGACGCCTTAACAGAATCCAAAGCATCAAAATATTACAAAGCATCTTTTCTGACCAGAAAGCGATAAAAGTAGAAATCAAGAACAGAAAAAGCAAGGAAAAAAAATCAAACACATGGAAACTGAACAATACCTTGCTCAAAAACTACTAGGTTACAAAAGAAATTAAGGATGGAATAAAGAAATTCATAGAATCAAATGAGAATGAAAACGCATCCTACCAGAACCTTTGGAACATAGCAAAAGCAGTACTCAGAGGTCAATTTATAGTAATAAATTGCACACATCCCAAAAGAAGAGTCAAAATCAAAACATTAACCCAACAACTCGAACAAGTAGAAAGAGAGCAGCAAAAGAAGCCCTTGGGCACCAGAAGAAAGGAAATAGTAAGAATTAGAGCAGAATTAAATGAAATAGAGAATAGAAAAACAATTGAAAGAGTTAACAAGACCAAAAGCTGGTTCTTTGAAAAGATCAACAAAATCTGTAAACCACTGGCAAAACTGATGAAAGAAAAACAGGAGAGGAAGCATATAACCCGAATAAGAAATGAGATGGGTGATATCACAACAGACCCAACTGAAATTAAAAGAATCATAACAGAATACTATGAAAAATTGTACTCTAACAAATTTGAAACCTAGAGGAAATGGACAAATTTCTAGAAACTCACTACCTACCTAAACTAACATAAACAGAGATAGAACAACTAAATAAACCCATAACAAAAGAAGACATTGAAAAGGTAATTTAAAAACTCCCAACAAATAAAAGCTCTGGTCCGGATGGCTTCACTGGAGAATTCTACCAAACTTTCAGAGGAGAGTTAACACCACTACTACTAAAGGTATCTCAGAGCTTAGAAAAGGATAGAATACTCCCAAACTCATTCTATGAAGCCCACATAACCCTGATACCAAAACCAGGTAAAGACACCACAAAAAAAAGAAAATTACAGACCAGCATCCCTCATGAACACAAATGCAAAAATCCTCAACAAAATTCTAGCCAATAGAATTCAACAACATATCAAAAATTACTTCACCATGACCAAGTGAGATTTATACCAGGTATGCAGGGATGCTTCAACATTAGAAAAACAATCTATGTCATCTATCACATAAAAAAAACAAAAGACAAGAACTACATGATCTTATCAATTGATGCAGAAAATGCATTTTATAAAGTCCAATACCAATTTGTGATACAAACTCTCAGCAAAATAGGAATAGAAGGGAAATTCCTCAACAAATTAAGGGCATTTATACAAAGCCAATAGCCAACATCATCCTAAATGGAGAGAGTCTGAAAGCATTCCCCTTGAGAAAGGGAACCAGACAAGTATGCCCTTAATCACCACTCTTATTCAACATTGTGTTGGAGGTCCTAGCCAGAGCAATTAGGCTAGAAAAAGAAATAAAGGGCATCCAAATTGGTAAGGAAAAAGTAAAAGTATTTCTATTTGCAGATGATATGATCTCATACACAGAAAACCCCAAAGAATCCACAAGAAAACTACTGAAACTAATAGAAGAGTTCAGCAAAGTTTCAGGATACAAGATCAACATACAAAAATCAGTTGGATTCCTTTACACCAACAAAGAGAACCTCGAAGAGGAAATCACCAAATCAGTACCATTTACAATAGCCCCCAAGAAGATAAAATACTTAGGAATAAATCTAACCAGCGATGTAAAAGACCTATACAATGAAAACTACAAAATACTACAGCAGGAAACCAAAAGAGACCTGTATACTGGAAAAACATACCTTGCTTATCGATAGAAAGACTTAACATTGTGAAAATGTCAATTCTACCCAAAGTGATCTACAGAAACAACGCAATCCCGATCCAAATTCCAATGGCATTTTTTAATGAAATGGAGAAACAAATCACCAACTTCATATGGAAAAGGAAGAGGCCCTGGATAAGTACTGCATTACTGAAGAAGAAGAACAAAGTGGGAGGCCTCACGCTACCTGATTTTAGAACCTATTATACCACCGTGGTAGTCAAAACAGCCTGGTACCAGTACAACAACAGATACATAGACCAATGGAACAGAATAGAGAATCCAGATGTAAATTCATCCACCTATGAGCAGCTGATATTTGACACAGGCCCAAAGTCCATTATTTGGGGAAAAGACAGTCTCTTTAACAAATGGTGCTGGCATAACTGGATATCCATCTACAAAACAATGGAACAAGACCCATACCTCACACCACGCATAAAAACTAACTCAAAATGGATCAAAGACCTAATGTAAAATGGAAAATGATAAAGATCATGGAAGAAAAAATAGGGAAAACACTGGGAGCCCTAATACATGGCATAAACAGAATACGAACCATAAGTAACAATGCACAAACACCAGAAGAGAAACTAGATAACTGGAAGCTCCTAAAAATCAAACACTTAATGCTCATCAAGAGACCACCAAAAGAGTAAAAAGATAACCTACAGACTGGGAAAAAAATTTGGCTATGCAAATCCGATCAGGCTCTAATCTCTAAAATCTACAAGATACTGCAAAACCTCAACAACAAAAAGACAAATAACCCAACTAAAAAATGGGCAAAGGATATGAACAGGCAATTCACCAAAGGCAGTGTCTTAGTCATCTAGTGCTGCTCTAACAGAAATATCACAAGTGGATGGCTTTAACAAAGAGAAGTTTATTCTCTCACAGTCCAGTAGGCTACAAGTCCAAATTCAGGGTGTCAGCTCCAGGGGAACGCTTTCTCTGTCAGCTCTAGAGGAAGGTCTGTTTCATCAATCTTCCCTTGGTCTGGGAGCTTCTCTGCACAGGAACCTCATGTCCAAAGGATGCACTCTGCTCCCAGCACTGCCTTCTTGGTGGTCTGAGGTTCCCATGTGTCTCTCCTCCCTTCTCTCTTTTATATCTCAAAAGAGATTGGATTAAGACACTATCTAATCTTGTAAACCTCATCAGTATAACCTCATCATAGTGACAGAATTTACAACACATAAGGAAATCACATCAGATTTACAAAATGGTACACAATCATATAATACTGGGAAACATGACCCAGTCAAGTTTTTGGGGGGACACAATTTAATCCATGACAGTGGCTAGCAGACACATGAGGAAATGCTCATAATCATTAGCCATTAGAGAAACGCAAATCAAAACTACAATGAGGTGCCATCTCACCCCAACAAGGCTAGCATTAATCCAAAAAACACAGAATAATAAATGTTGGAGAGGTTGCGGAGAGACTGGAACACTTATACACTGTTGGTGGGAATGTAAAATGGTATAACCACTTTGGAAATTGATTTGGGGCTTCCATAAAAAACTAGAAATAAAAGTACCATACAATCCAGCAATTCTGCTCCTTGGAATATATGCTAGAGAAATAAGAGCCGTCACACGAATCAATGTATGCACACTCATGTTCATTGCAGCACTGTTCATGACAGCAAAAAGATCGAAAAAACCTAGGTGCCCATCAATGGACGAATGGATGAACAAATTAAGGTATATTCACATGATGGGATACTACACAATAAAGAACAATAATGAATCCATGAAACATAAAATGGAGGAATCTGGAAGGCATTATGCTGGGTGAATTTAGTCAGTCTCAAAAGGACAAATATTGTATAAGACCACAATTACAAGAACTCAAGAAAATGTTTAAACACTGAAGCAAACATTCTTTGATGGTTACAAGGTGGGGAGGGAGGAAGAGGGGTATTCACTAACTAGATAGTAGACAATTGTCTTAGGTGAAGGGAAGGAGAACACACACTACAAGGGAAGTCAGCACAACTGGACTAAACCAAAAGCTAAGAAGTTTCCTGAATACAACCAAACACTTCGAGGGACAGAGTAGCAGGGGCGGGGGTCTGGGGACCATGATTTCAGGGGACATCTAGGTCAATTGGTATAACAAAGTTTATTAAGAAAATGTTCTGCATCCCACTTTGGTAAGTGGTGTCTGGGGTCTTAAAAGCTAGCGAGCAGCCATCTAAGATGCATCAATTGGTTCCAACCCACCTGGGGCAAAGGAGAATGAAGAACACCAAGGACACAAGGAAAGTATTAGCCCAAGAGACAGAAGGGGCCACATAAACCAGAGACTTCATCAGCCTGAGGCCAGAAGAACTAGATGGTGCCTGGCTACCACTAATGACCACCCTGACAGGGAACACAACAGAGAGTCTGTGACGGAACAGGAGAAAAATGGGATGCGGAACTCAAATTCTAGTAAAAAGACCAGACTTAATGGTCTGACTGAGACTGGAGGGGCCCCAGAAGACATGGCCCCCAGACTCTCTGTTAGTCCAAAACTAAAACCATTCCTGAAGCCAACTCTTCAGACAAAGATTAGACTGGACTATGGGACATAAAATGATACTCGTGAAGAGTGTGCTGCTTAACTCAAGTAGATACATGAGACAGACTCCTGTCCGGAGGTGAGATGGGAAGGCAGGGAGGGTCAGGAGCTGGTTGAATGGACTTGGGAAATCCGGGGTGGAAAGGAGGGGTGTGTTGTCACAGTATAGGGAGAGCAACTGGGATCACATAATAATGTGTGTATATATTTTTGTATGAGAAACTAACTTGAATCATAAACTTTCACTTAAAGCACACAACAACAACAACAAAAAAGAAGTCTGAATTCTAACACAAACCTCATAGCACATCGAAAACCCACTAAAAGCCAAAATGATAATTTTATGGGAAAATTGTTTTTAAATCTCCTTCACTTTTGAATGAGAATACAATAGCCCTTGTCTTGGTAGCTCCTTAGTGATATATGTTGCGCTTGTTCTCAGCTAAGTGAGAGGAGGTTGGAGAACTCTGGCTGATTAAGGTATCAGGTGGGACAACAGGGGATTGAAGGTCAGTTTTGTAAGCATTTGTTGCAAGCACTAGAACTTCAGTTCAAGGCTTCTACACAACGAAGGGGGAGAAAGCCCAAAGCTGAATGTTTGATTTTTTTTTGTCGTTACTTCAATACAGTCGTGTGCTGCATAACGTCTGTTCGGGCAGCGTCCGACTGCATAGATATCTGTGATCCCATCAGGTTATTAATAGAGTTCAGAAATACCCATCAAAGAACTGGAGGTAGCGCCCACCATAGCGAATGCAACAGCTTCCCTCACGCATCATGTGTATCTCATGTCTCTTGTATACAAAGTGATTGCACTGCCAGGTGTATAATGTACAGTACATATGTAACCTACAACACATATGTCTTAGTGGTTATAATAAACGCCTGTGTTACTGGTTTATGTATGTATCATACTGTACCTTCTATCGTTACTTTAATGGAACTTTCCCTACTTAAAAATAAAGAGTTTACCATATACCAGTGTATGCTTTGACTTGTAGGCAGCAGCATCTAATCTCATGTATCACGGGTCTCTTGAGTTTGTAGCGTTGTCTCTCTGTTTAATTTTCTTTTGAAAATATTACCGTGAAGGGCATCGTGGCTCACAAACACAGGAAAACTAGTGCTAGTGATAGCAGCAAAAGGCAAAGGAGAAGTATCCATTTGAATATGAAACAAAAGGTGTCCCATATAGCTTTGCTAAGTATATAATACGGTGTTTGGTGTTGGAACAACATCCAAATCACATAGCCTACTATTTCACAGAACACATCCTGGATGTTCAGTGGTGCATGACTATACTAAAATATCAAGTACATTTTAGTGGAAACTTTCTGATACGCCTTTCAGTATGTCAGGTTTATACCCTGGACTTGATAACTTCTGAGAAAAAGCTTGAGGCTAATTCAAGAAATGATAAAGGGGATGTGTTATATGACTTTTATCATACTGTGGTAAGAAAAGAAGTGCTTTATAAATTCTGCACTCTTTGCATTAAAAGAAGAGAAACTGCTTTGTATACATTCAAGTTGAGAAACTGACTGGAATAGCCAGAGGAATCTCTGAAAGCTGTAATTTTAGGGGATTTTTTTTCTCCTCTAAGATATTAGAATCTGTTATGTAACCCATGGACTATTTTTTCTGAGTAGCACTTGAATGTTAGAATAATCTCTGTGGAATAAATTTTTTGTCAGTTTATTTTCTGTGTGGAAATGGTGAACTTAAAAAAAAAATTTTTTTTTTAAACTTCTCTTTCCTCTCAAAGCTACACGCATTAGAAAACAGTTGCTTATACTATCTGGAAACCAACTAAGATAGAAAACACTAATTTCTCCAAGTCCCTGTTTTCTCACCTTTTAAATGGGACTAATATTCCTACTATATGAAGTCACTGAAAAGATTAAATGAGACAAGATATCACAGTCTAAGCTCATGCTTTACAAATAGCAAACCTTCTATAAATGATTCTCATCGTTGGTATATTATTGTTATAAAGAGAAGGAAGAAAATTAGGTTAGTAAAAAGAGCTCTACTCATAGATCCAGCAACAATGTAACGAAAAAGTAGTTTCAAAGACACAAATGGCCAAAGAGAAAGCTGGATGATGGCGATTTCTTACCAATTTGTACACTTTTCAGCTTCATCCTGGTGAAGCATCATTGTCCTCCTTCTGTTATTCAGTAGTCAAATACGGTGTTCTAAAGCAAGGAGAATCAATTGATATCATTAAAAATTTTTGAATTTTACTTTTAAAAATGGGTTATACATTTACATGCTTCAAAATTCAAACGGTACAATGGGTTGTTGTTGTTGTTAGGTTCCATCGAGTCGATTTCAACTCACAGCAACCCCATATGACAGAATAGAACTGGCCCGTAGGGTTTTCTTAGCTGTAATTTTTATAGAAGCAGATTGCCAGGATTTTCTCCTGCAGAGCTGCTGGGTGAGTTCAAATCGTCGGTAGAATGGGTAAAAAACCCAAACCTGTTGCCGTTGAGTCGATTCCGACTTATAGCGACCCTACAGGACAGAGTAGAACTGCCCCCATAGGGTTTCCAATGCTGTAATCTTTACGAAAGCAGACTGCTACATCTTTCTTCCGAGGGGTGGCTGGTGGGCTCAAACTGCCGACATTCACTTAACCACTACGCCGCCGCTGTGCCACCAGGGCTCCTACTACAACGAGCATACAACAATAAGTCTCCCTCCCACCACATCCTATCCCTACCTGGAGGCAACCAGTATTTCTGACTTCTCCATAGTCTAGTCACATCAAAGACCTGTACTTATTTTTCTCTTTACACAAGTGGAAGCACGTTGTACTTGCTATTCTGCACCTTCCTTTTTTTCACTTAACAATTTATATCAGCAATAGTTCTCATTTATTTATGATACATATAATTCTTTGTATGGATGACCATAATCTAGAAGTCTCTCCCATTAGTGAACATCAGAAAATCCAAACAAATAATCACAAGCATCTCTTTCAAAATGAACATTGCTGCACTCTTCTGCTTTCTATCCATTTAATACACCAGTTTCTATACAGCCCTGATTTTCAGCTTTTTTCTTTTCGTTCACAGCATCCTGTCTTTTATTTTATAACGATCTCTTGCTATTACAAGTAATGTTGCAGTGAATAATGTTGTACATGTGTCATTTCTCATAAGTGCAAGTATCTCTGTAGGATAAAATCATAGAAGGGTATGTAATTTTGGTAGGGATTGCCCAGTTGCCCTCCAGAAAAGCTGGATCAGTCTTTACTCTCACCAGCAATGTATGAGCAGGCTCATTTCCCTACACCCTCACCAACAGAGTATGATACCAAATTTTTTCATCTCCGCTATTTTGCTACATGAAGTTTTAATTTTCATTTCTGTTATTATGAGTATAATCGAACATTTAAAAAATAAAAGCCATTTGTGTTTCTTTTTCTGTAAACTCTCAGTTCTTCTCTGCCCATGTATCTATTGGCCTGCTGGTTAATTGAGAGCTTAGAGATTAGAGTGCTTTGGATAGTGGAAAGGCATAGATCTTAAAGTTAACGGACATCAATAATCAAATTCTGGCTCAATCTTTTATTGCTTATGTAAAGACTTTTGAGCTTCTTTTTGTTTATCTCTAAACTGGTGCTAACAATGCCTTCCTTGCAGATTTCTAGGGAGGATTAAACGAGATATCCTATGTAACATGCACAGTATGCTATCTAGCACAAAATTAAAAAGAAAACAAACCACCAAACCAGTTGAGGTCAAGTCCATTTCAACTCATGGCAACTTCATGTGTTTCAGAGCAGAACTGCGCTCCGTAGGCGTTTTCAATGGCTGCTCTTTCGGAAGTAGATTGCCAGGCTTTTCTTCTGAGGCACCTCTGGGTGGATTCAAACCATCAACCTTTCGAGAGCTTAACCGGTTGTGCCACCCAGGAATTCCTAGCAAATAATAAGGGCTCAATAAACTTAAAAGTATTTTCCTTCTCTCTTCCTGATTTTATAAAGATTAAAACAAACAGCTTTCATGTTCCTAAGGAATTATATATAGTCTCTCAAGGGGGAAAAAAAGAAAAGAAAGAAAAGGCATAGAGAGGAAGGAATAGAGGGTGGGAAAGAGAAGCCATTTGCTTTGTCTTTAAAAGCTTAAAGATGTGAATTTTTTTAATTATAAAAGTTTTCACACATGGGCATCTTCAATCCTTTTTTATCTTGTTGCCCAGCAAGCTTCTAAAAGCCACTTCTTCCTCAAGGTGATCAGGGAATACAGACTAATTTTACTATTAGCATAAGTGAAACATAATTAGGGAAGTAAATCTGCTGTGCCCAGATGCACATTACACATTAGAAAGTCAATGGGATATGGCTCTAAAAAGTTATTTGCTGCTTGGCATTATTTTGGGGGTTATTAGGGCCTTGCACAGGTCCCCATAGTCAGCACTCCATAATATTTGCTGAACTGACTCAGTGTATTGCTTCTTTTTTGCTAGTAAAATAGCAAAAACATCTTCTAGACTCTTCTCTGGGCAAACGTGTTATTCCTCTCTGTATTACCAGTGTCTTGCTCAGTTCTAAGCATATAGTAGAGGTTAAATCAAACTGAATTGGGAACTGAGACATGTGCTTTTGAAATTCTATATGAATCAAGGTCAAAAATCCAAACAAATAATTCCAAGCCCTCTGACTTGCAAAATAGACATTGCTGCACTCTTCTGCTCTCTATCCATTTAATATGCGGGTTTCTATAGAGCCATGATTTTCAACTTTTTTTTTTTAGTTCACAGCATCCTATTTTTTATTTTATTTCAAATTTCCTTTCTCTCACCAATGTGATATGCTATATACTCATTTGAAATAAAATTAATTGGAAATTTGTTTTCTGAATTCCTTAATATCTCTTGGATAAACAAAATACTATAAGGTACTAAGAAACCATGATGGAAAATCTATGTTCCGAAGATTCCAGGATGTGATATTTTAATAGTTCATAGAATAGTGAATACTGAGGATACCTTTCTCATATTTTCTCTCTTTCTTACCATCTAAACTCATAGCCACACTATAGGACAGAGAAGAACTGCCCCATAGAGTTTCCAGGGCTGTAAATCTTTACGGAAGCTGACTGCACATCTTTCTCCCGAGGAGCAGCTGGTGGGTTCAAACTGCCGACCTTTTGTTTAGCAGCCAGATTGCTTTAGCCACTATGAGTTTGAATCCACATCAACAGTGGATTTGGTTTTGGTAACCGTTTAAAACTCAGTTGCTCTGTTCTCTATAGGCCTAGTTTTCAGTTTATTGTGAGTTTGCCTTCTAACCATGGTGGCATAGTGATGAAGAGTTATGGCTGCATACCAAAAGGTTGGCAGTTTGAATCCACCAGGCGCTCCTTAGAAACTCTATGGGGCAGTTTTACTCTGTCCTACAGGGTTGCTATGAGTCAGAATCTACTCGAGGGCAACGGGTTTGGTTTTTGTTTCTTTGCTAACCCGAAGGCTGGCAGTTCAAACTCATCCAAGTATGCCTGGCGATCTGCATCCGTTAAGATTACAACCAAGAAAACCCAATGGAGTAGTTCTACTCTGGAACACACGGGGTCGTCGTGAGTCGGAATCGACTTGATGGCAACTAACAACAGACACGGCTCCTGCTTGAGGATGGAGTTCTCCAGCTAAAATGAGAACTTCTCCAAGCCCCACTTTTACTTGCTGAGATTGGAGGATGTGATCGCTGTAGTTCACTGTAGAGAAAGCGCAACAGTCTGCATTGTGGCTTCTGGCCATTCATTTCCGTTGTTTATAAAGAACCACCTACTTTCTCTCTGTGCTGGAAAACTCCATCTAAAGATCCCTCCTCCTTTACTCACAACCAGTGGCCCTCCCCTGCATGTGGATCGTGGGGATCATGGAGGCCCCTTTTAGTGGCTAGCACACTAAGCTCTGATGTCTGGGAAGACTGTGGGAATGAACACCCAATATCTTCCTATTTAACACACTTTAGCATTAGGAATTTTTGTCTGACTTGTCAGGAAGGTCAAATATGTATAAAACATTACTGCAAGGGCTCTGAGCCTGGAGATGTGCCCTAATGTAACATTACAGACAGTCCCTGTTGCTCCAAAGATTTGCTGTTCGCTTGTTGGATGATCTCCGTCCCTTTTTCGCTCCCTATTCCTTTCCCCATTTTTTAGTTCCCCTCCTTATCATTGACGTCTTCTCAGGGCATATGTGATAGAGTGAGCAAAAACAAGACATATCGATGAGATCTATTACTTGCTCATAGAGCTGGTAACCAACCAAAACCAAACCTGCTGCCATGGAGTCAATTCCGACTCCTAGTGACCCTATAGAACAGAGTAGAACTGCCCCATAGGGCTTCCAAGGAGCACCTGGTGGATTTGAACCGCCAAGTTTTGGCTAGCAGCCCTAGTTCTTAACCCCTACGCCACTAAAGGAAGGTGGATTTCTTTGGCAGAATTTAATTTGTAGCTCAGCAACAGGTTCCACCTAGTCTTGAGATGTGAAAACTTGGGTAGTTGAGACTTGACACATGTAATCTTATAAAATTTAAGCTTCAAGAAGAAACCTAGTTAGAATGTGGCCTTGAATATATCCTCACGAAAAGGAGCTAGCTAACTCAGCAGAAACTGTCACAAGTAAGAGCTTGCTGAGGTTGGGAGAGTGACTCAGCAATGCCCCAAAGCAAGATACCAAACAGCTAAGGCCTGGTTTATTAGTCTCAGAGAAGGTTATCTGAAGAAGTAAGGGAAGCTACAGGGATTGGGGTAAGGAATGAGGCAGTGCAGGTTGACAAACTGCTTCAGTCACCACACACTAATTGTAGATTCAGTATCAGCAACAACTCTCCTTCAGATAATTAGGGATTTAGCTGTGTGTGCACACATTTGAGGGTTATACAGGTAATATATGAATGCTATATGGCTAAAATTATTGTATGTATTTGTGTAACTTGTTGGTTGAATGAGGTGCATTTGGTAGGATACAATCGAGAAATAGCTTTATTTTTCTCCCATCACTGCCTGTAAACACACTTGGTCAGACCTCTCTTCAAACCCTCTTGAATGCATTTAGAATAGATACATAGTTCTTTTGTCTCTTGTCACCTTTCTGAATTCTCTTATTATTTATAATAGTTTTTAATAGATTCCCTTGTGTTGTACAAATATTCAATCATGTCATATGTTAAGGATTATTGAAAAGATATGTTGAAATCCTAACCCCTGTACCTGTTAATATGACCTCGTTTTGGGAAAGAGAGTTTTTCCTTGCAGATGTTATCAGCTAGGTTAATGAGATCATACCGAGTTGGCTGAGTCCTTATCCCTTCTGAGTGGTGTCTTATAAAAGGGAGAACAGACACAGACAGGGGGAAGACAGACGCCATGTGACAGTGGAGGCAGATGTGTCTATAAGCAGCAAAGGAATATCAAAGATTGCTGGGAGCCACCAGAAACTAGTAGAGAGACATGGAACAGTTCCTTTCTCAAACCCTCAGAAGAAATTGACATGGTGGATACTCTGACTTCCAGCCTCCAGAACTGTGACACAATAAATCCTTGTTCTGTTCAGTTACCTACTTGTATTTTGCTCTGGCAGCCCTAGGAAACTAAGATAGCATATAAAAACAGTGAAGGTTTAAAGTTTTGCTTTCTAACTTTTATACTTTTAATGTCATTTTCACTTCTGAGTGTGTTGACTCCAGTACAATGTTAAGTAAGAATAGCGATTGTCTTGTGATTTTTAAAAGCACGGCTGAGGGTACAGTAAAATGCATACATACTCTTATATAATGTAGGTGGGAACATACATTGTTCATATCTAGTAATTTCATTTCTAAGAATTTAGTCTAGAGACATATTTAGAGATTCAGACAATTTATTATTTACCAGGTTCTTTATAGAAGTATTATTTATAATGATGAAAAATTAGAAACAATCTAAATGTTTAACAGTGAAGAATGGTTAAATAAGAAGTATATCCATGTGATGAAATAAGGTTGTATTAGTTATCTATTAACACATAAAAAATTATCCCAAAACTTAGTGGCTTATAACAGTACACATTTATTATCTCACACAATTTCCGTTAGTCAGGAACCCAGGAACAGCTTAACTGGGCTGTTCTCCCTTAGGATATCTCATGAGATTGCAGTCAAGGTGTTGGCCAGGGCTGTGGTCATCTAAAGGCTTGGCTGGGGCTGGAGAATCTGCTTCCAAGATGGCTAAGACACCATGCCTGGTAAGTTAGTACTGGTTGTTGGTAGGAGGCTTCAATTCCTCACCACATAGTCCTCTCCAGAGGACTGCTGGGTGTCCCCATGACACGGTGACTGGTTTCTCCCACCGTAAGTGATCTAAGAGAGAGCAAAGTGGATGCTGCGAGGTCTTTTACGAAGTCACATTCTGTTATTTTCACAATATCCTATTGATAATACGAGTCAGTCCTATTCATTGTGGTAGAGGGCTAAATGCGTACATGAATATGGGAGGCAAGAATTAGGGGATTATCTGGGAGGCTGGCTACCATAGTCTGTGCTCTGGCCATCAATAATTTGTTTTCCTCCCACATGCAAAATGCACTCACCCCTTCACAAGGCCGTCAAAAGTTTCATCCCATTAGAGCATCAGGTCCCAGTTCATAATCTCACCATCTGAATCAGGTCCAGGTGTAGACGAGGATCTTCACCTATAATTCCTTATGTGCATCTGCTTGAGTATAGTTTCTTTTGATCTGAAGACCTGTAAATTAAAGACAGAAGTTATCTGCCCCCCACATCCAACATATAATGGTGGGTCAGGCAGAGGATAACTACTATAGATACTCCCATTCAAAAAGGGGGAAAACAGAAGGTACACAGGGATCAATGCTTCATAGCAGTTCTAAAATCCAGCTGGGCGAACACAGGAAGTTTCTTAATAGAATTCAGGTCTTTTCCTTCCTGGGAATGATTCTCCATGTTTCTTGGCTCTATCCTCTGGGCTCTTGGTTCTGCCCTCTTATTCTTTCTTCCTGTTTCATTAAAGGTAGCTCATGGTTTGCAGCTGAGGGATATTCTCAGTCCGCCTCCTACTTATCAAAGTTTGCGTGTCTGTAGGCTTCCTTTCATTTTGTACTGTTTCTGTCAATTCAGTCCAAGCTGGTGGTGTTTCTGCCAATATGAAGTTTAAAAACAAACAAACTTTGTAGGCTACCTACAAAGGGATTGTAGGTGGGGTTCATTTGAGTAGACAAAAACCATAATAATAAATCTCTTCAATATAAGCCCTTTTCTACCTTGGGCCTTTCTTGAAATGGCTGAGAGACAATGCCCTTAAACTTCTTAGAAACCCTATAGCTCTCTGAAGTACCCTTTTTAGATTTTTCTTAGGCATTAAAATAGGATTTTATAGTCACAACCTCAATCTCATCTTTAGAATGTGTTTTCCTGGCAGAGCCCTAGATTTGATCTTTGCCTGGAAGCCACTTTTTTCCATTTTTGCATTTCCAGTTTGTCATCTGTATAGGTCTGGAAAATTTTAGAAGCAGGAAGTGTTGGCTCCCTTTTGTTTAACAGCTCTTCTTTTATCTTGCTCTCTCCTTTCACATTTGGATAAAAGCAGCAAGAAGAAACAAAGCAGCACCCTCAAAACCAAGCAGCATCAACACTCTGCCCAGAAATCTCCTTAGCTAGATCACCCAGTTAAGTAGATGTATTTTCTTTTTTCAATATTTTTCATGCAACGATATTGCTAAATTTTCTGCCAGTATCTAACAAGGATCCCTATCTTCTAGTTTCCAATAATATTTTCCATGTTTTCCTCTAAGCCCTTATCAGCAGCTTCCTTGAAGGTCACCAGGCTTCTGTTAACAACATCTTCAATGCACTTTAAGTATTTACTTCTCAAAGTCCTTCCGTGGCCTGGTCCCAAAGCCACTCCCACATTTCAGATTTTTGTTATAGTAACACCCCACTTTGGTATCAATATTATTATTATTTATCAATGTGCAACAAGTTGCCCCAAAATGTAAACATTTCAAACAATAAATATATTTTTTATTTCACACAATTTCTGTGAGTCAAGGACCCAGGAGAAGCTTAGCTGGGTGGTTATGTCTCAGAGTCTCTCATGGGGTTATAGTCAAGAGGTCAGCCAGGGCTGCAGTCATCTGAAAACTTCGCTGGGGCAGGAAAATCCACCTCCATGGTTGCATACTCAAATGTCCGGCACATTAGTGCTGGTCATTGGCAGGAAGTCTCAGTTTCTCACCATGTGGACCTCTCTATAGAGATGCTTAAATGCTCATGACTTGTTAGTTAGATTCTCCCATCATCTAAGAGAGACCAAGGCAGATGCTGCAACATCTTTTATGACCTAGCTTTGGAAGCCACACTCCATTATTTCTGCAGCATGTTACTGGTTACACAGCTCATTACCATTCAGTGTGGGAGCACACTGCCCAGGATCATGAACACCAGGAGGCAATACCTTTGGGACCATCTAAGACGCTGGCAACCATAATGGCAACTAGGCAATTATGGCAGATAATCAGGCATATACCTAAAATAATGTGTTTGAAATACCTTTAATGATAGCTAAAATGAAAGAAATAATTCAATACAGTATGATTTAAAAGTTATTAAAATTAACTTTCATGTTATTGTCTGTGTGCCTATGCATGCAGAAAAAATAGGCTAGAAGAAGACAAAAATGTTAGCATTGCTTATTTCTGGATGAGAGAATTATTAATTTTAAGATTTCTTAAAATTTTTGAATTTTTAAAGTTTTCTACAGTGTACATGAATAATTTTATAATTAATAAACCTATGAATTCTGGGATCAGAATTAGAAAAATTAAATTTTTATTTATTTTTTAAGAGAAAAAATATTATTTCACCTTAGTTTAAAAATTAAAGTCAAATTTCTACACACTCAAAAAATCCAATCATAATTTTTAAATGGCAGGAACTGTTAACTCCCAACTTGGCAATTGATGGCTTATCTCATTAAAAGATTATCTTGCTGCCGAATTTTAAATTAGTATTTGTAGTAGCACAAATGGAATATGTGTGCATGCATACATGAGTGTGTTCAATGGGAAAGGGGTAGAAAAGACTCCTTTAAAGATCCTTATAGAGACTTATTGCTCAGTAATATTCTTTTGGCTATTTAATATTCAAATACTAGTTAAGCACAAGCTTTTATATTTCTCTTTTGTTTAAACACCCGCAAGTACAATTTCTACTAAAAAGATTAAATTTAAAGATGAATATAAAACACTCATTAGATTGTTTGAAACAGGAAAACAAAGCAAAATTCAGTAAAGCTGGATATGAAACTTTCAAAAATGTACCAGGCTTGGGATCCTCTGAAGCCCTTTCTGAAAATTAATGCATAAGTTGTTTTCTTTCCTTTGGATGCAAAGACAGTTCATGTTCAGGATCCTGGAAGTCTTTCCTAATTACCTCTTGTTCCACTCATATCAGACATTGTGGATGGTTGTGCAAAATCTTCACTGCATAAAGGTGCCTGACTGAGGGGTAGTGGGGCTGAAATCCAGCTCACACACTTGTCCAGCCATCTACTATGAGAAGAAACCTGATTTCTTTCCTTCCTATTTCACAAAATGTCTCCAGATGGGTTAGTGGTGATCTTGAAATCTATAACTCCTTTATAATATGAACTACAGGAAAACTTAGGCATTTTGTCTGTCCTTATGATTTTCCACTCATGACTTTCTAATTATTGCTAAGCTCTTTCACTGTTGTCTATTTTGCTTTCTCAGTGACTTGTAAGTTCCTTGAGGTCAAGGACCATGTCTTCCATATCTTTTGTTCTTGTGATTGGTTACTAATATAGCAACTGGTGTACTTTAGGCACGATAAAAGGGCTTTTAATTAAAATAAATGCTAGGCACCAGACATTGAAGTCTAGAATATGCTTACCCCTGTACTTCGTGCTATTGTTGTCATATATTTTACTTCTACACATATTGTAAACTTCAATTATATATTTTTTCTTTAAAGAGTCATTTATCTTTTAATAGAATTAAGAAAAGGAAAAATGATAGTCTCTTAGATATACCCACTTATTTACACTTCTGGTTCTTTTCATTCCTTCCCGTAAATCTCAGTTTCCATTTGATATCATTTCTGTTCATTCTGAAGAATTCCCTTTAGCAATTCTTGTAGTGAAGGTTTGCTGGTAATGACACCTCTCAGTTTTTATATGTTTGATCGTTTCTTTAATTCACCCTTTTTTTTTGCAATAAATATAAAATATCTTTTATGTTATACAGTCATTCATGAGATATTTTTGAGATCTTTTTTTTTATTGTGCTTTAGGTGAAAGTTTACAACTCAAGTTAATTTCTCATACAAAAATTTATACATATATTGTTGTGTGACATTAGTTGCAATCCCTATAACATGACAGCACACTCCCCCTTTCCATTCTTGTGTCCATTCAATCAGTTCCTGTCCTTTCCTGCTTTCTCATCCTGCCTCCAGAAGGAGCCGCCCATTTGGTCTCATGTATCTGCTTGAACTAAGAAGCACACTCTTCACGGGTACTATTTTATCTTTTATAATCCAGTCTAATCTTTGTCTCACCCTTACTTTTGAAGTATATTTTAGCTGTACATAATTCAAGATTGACTTTTTTCCCCCTTTTTTATTGCTTTAAAGATGTCTTTCCATTGTCTTCTGGCCTCCATTGTTTCTGATAGTCAGATACCATTTTCATTGTTGCTCCTCTGTATGTTATGTATCTTTTGTTTTTCTAGCTGGCTATAAGATTTATCTTTACTTTTCAGGCAGTTTGACAAAATATACCTAGGTGTAGTTTTCTTTGCATTTATGCTGCTTGGGATTTGTTGAGGTTCTTGGATGTGTAGGCTGAAAGTTTTTGCAAAATGTGAAATGTTTGGACTTTATTTCTGCTAATATTTTTTTTCTGCTGTATTTATTCTCTTTCTCCTCCTCATTTGAGACTCCAATCACATGTCTGTTAGACCACTTAATATTGTCTCATAAGTCACTGGGGTGCTCTTCATTCTTTTAAATTTTTTTTTCATCTCTGTTATTAGTTTTGAATGATGTGTAGTGATTTGTCTCCAAATTCGCTGACTCTTTTTTCTGTAGAATCTTATCTCTTGTTAAACACATCCAGTGAATTTTTCATTTCAAATATTGTACTTTTAAGTTCTATAATGTCCATTAGTTTCCTTTTTTGTATTTCCGTTTCTCTGCTCAGATTCTCATCTGTTTATTCATTATGTTTATCTCTTTTATTTAATTCTTAAACTTATTCATAATAGTTGTTTTAAAGTCTTTGTTTGATAATTCCAACATTTGAGTCATCTTGGGAACTGTTTCTATTGGCTACTTTTTCTCTTAATTATAAGTCACATTTGCTAGCTTCTTTGCATGTGCAATAATTTTATATTGTATGCAGAACATGGTGGATGATACTCTGTAGAGAGTTTGAATTATGATATCTTCTTTTAAAGAATGTTAAGCTTTGTTCAAGTACTGTCTTAGTCATCTAGTACTGCTATAACAGAAATACCACAAGTGGATGGCTTCAACAAGGAGAAATTTATTTTCTCACAGTCTAGTAGGCTAGAAGTCCAAATTCAGGGTGTCAGCTTCAGGGGAAGGCTTTCTCTCTCTGTCAGCTCTGGAGGAAGGTCCTTGTCATCATCAGTCTTCCCCTGGACAAGGAGCTTCTCCACACAGGAACCTCGGGTCCAAAGGATGCGCTCTGCTCCAGGTGTTTCTTTCTTGGTGGTATGAGGTCCCCTGTCTCTCTGCTCACTTCTCTCTTTTATATCTCAAGAGATTGCCTCAGTATACAATCCAGTCTTGTAGATTGAGTCCTGCCTTACTAACACAACTGCCACAGATCCTCCCTCATTAACATCATAGAGGCAGGATTTACAACATATAAGAAAATCACACAATACCAGGAATCATGGCCCAGCCAAATTAATACACACATTTTCTGGAGGACATAATTCAATCCATGACAAGTAGATAGAAGAATTACTGGAGGATCCTCTAAATCTTTCCAAGCTTTCTTTCAGGCTTTGTTAGTGTGAGTCAATTTTTATGTTTTTTTTTAGTCCTAGGGTGTAGCCCTTTCTCTAGTGTATGACCATTATTCCTGTGGTGTGGCCTTTCAGAGGTCTCATCTGAATGCCCAAGGTTCTCAGTATAGGTCTTTTCACTCTGGTGGGAAAAGAACTCCAATAATTTCCAGCACTGTACAACCTCTGATATCTCTGTTAAGCTCTTAGTCCCAAGCAGCTACCTCTGCCTTGCCTTGTGAAGTCTCATACTGCCCATGCACAACATCACCTAAGGAGAATTACAACTGCATCAGCAGCCCTGAATTCTTATCTCTACCTTCTCACTTCTCATCACTTGTCTCTATCTTCCTGTTCTGTGGTTTGGTAGGTACCCCTAGGCAGAAAACTGGGGTGAACATAGTGTTCACTTTTTATGTGTTCCCTTATCTCAAGGATCTCAGTCCTTTGGTGCTCTTTTCCATTGCCTAAAAACAATTATATATTTTGCCCAGTTTTTTGTTTTTTTGTTTACAGTGGGAGGGTAAGCCCAATACCAGTTATCCCATCATGGCCAAAAGCAGAAGTCACAAAGTCTAGAATATAAGCTATTATGAACACCATTGCATCATTTATTAAATGAATGAATGATGTAGGCCTGCAGTTCATTATTAAAAACAGCATATATGGTTCTCTGGAAGAACAAGAAATTGTACAGCTAGTAGAGATGATTCCTTTAGGTGTGTGAAACCTCTTTCTGCCACACTTTAAACAAAATGGAGTTAAGAGGCAGGAGTAACTTTCCAGTCATCCCTATCAAGATGGACTTTCACGTAAAAAAAAAAAAAAAAAAACTCTTCTCAAGGGGAAAAAAAAACTTTTATGCATCGTTATGTTTCCCCATTTCTTCTGTCCTGAATTGCCCCCTGCAAATCTATTCTACTCTAGAAAAACTTGTATAGTAGAAGGAGCACTAGACTTTGAATAAGATCCTGGTTTCAGGTGACTATTCTGCCACTTACTGTTACTGTGACCTTCAGCAATTCTCTGAGCTTTAGTCTCCTTTTGTAAAATGGAAAAAATAACATTTTCTGTGTTTATGGCACAGGATATTTGTAATTTTTAAATGTGAGTGAAAAATCATTTAAAGGTTTTTGCTTCAGCCTTAATATGTTAAATTTTAAAATGGCATTTGTAATAGTACTATTAGGGTTGCTACAAGGATAAAATAATTTATGAAAGAAGCTTAAAAGAATGTTTGGCATATAGTGAGTACTCAGATGTTGGGTTTTGTTATTGTTACCTGTATCAGTTACCTATTGCTGTATAACAAATCATCGTATCTAATAATCATGTCTTAAAACAACAATTATTATTTCTTACAAGTCTACATCTTGGCTGGGAAGCTCTACTGATCAGGGCTGGGCTCATCTGGGATTACTTACATGTGTGGGGGTCACCTGACTGCCAGCTAATCTATAATGACCTCAGTTGGCATATCTGGGTCTACCACATGAGTTTCATCCCACAGCAGACTTGTTCTGATAGTGATAGCCAAACACAAGAGAGGAAGTTGAAACATAGAAAAATGTTTTGAAGCTCCTGCTCCCATCAACTTTGCTATAATCCCATTGACCAAAGCAAATCATATAACCAAATCCAGTCATTGTGGGAGGACACTACCAAAGAACATGGATTTAGAAAAGCATGAAAAATTGAGTCATTAGTGCAACTGATATTCATCATTACCCTTGATTATCACTATTATTTTCATTTACTTCTACAAATAACTCACCTTCTTCCACATCTACTTAGTTTTAGGACATGCCAGTCATCTTAGAGAAAAACAATCTGGGAATGGCAGAGTATGAACTGTTCATTCTATTTTTTTCTTTAAAGAACTGGGACTCATAATAAAGGACATAGACAGTAGTTCATCAAACAGTGAAGAAAGTGTGATTTGCTTTCTCTCCACCACCCTCCTTCCCCACCTAACTCTCATTAGCAAGAGACAAATGCTGATAAGAGGCCAGTATTACGGGGATATTTTGGAGGATGTTTACCTTCATTGTTTATCTGTACCATTCCCTTAATCACTGTGCTGCATGATTTTTTTTTTTTTTTTGCAGATAATAAGGAATTTGAGAAAATTCAAGGACAAGAGCATGATAAGGGAATTACTAAAAACAAATAGTGAAATATGGAGTATGTACAGATTGGAGGGAGATGAAATTGTTCAGAAGGAATTGGTAGCCAATTATAATAGGTTTGTGAACTTGAGGAATATGAAAAAAAAATTTGTTCACCTTTTTCAGTATCATGGTATTTGGTTTTACTTTTACCATTGCTTACCTTTTGGATAAACTATACTGACAGAATAGGAGATAATTTCTTTTTCTTTTAGCTGTTACTTGCCTTTCTATTTTTGTGCTACCAAAGCAGTTCAGCACCACAGAAACAGATGGAAAGAAAGTTTTGGAAGAGATGGGATTTTAAAACCACCAATCTGTTAGGAAGCAGCCTTGTTTCCTCATTCCCATGGAAACAAGAGTCCATTGGAATCTGCAGACGTGATGAAAACTCACGACTCCTCTTCTACTGCCGTTCTCTGTCTGTGTCCAAGGAAGTGGATTTCAGGTTCCGTGCTTCCATTTGATAAAGGACGGATACCCAAACACTTCTTTTCCATGCCTGTCTTCCTCCCATTTATTTACTGATGTTGATATTATATATACAACACCTTGTTAATATCTATTTTGGTCACAGTTCACCTTAAAGTCAGAGAAGATGATAAATGGAAGGGCCACAGAAATCATCTAGCCCAAACTAATTATATAACAAATGAGAAGACAGCAGCCTGGAGAAGTGAAATCTAGACAAAGACAGATTTGAGCTCAGGTTTGCAGCTTTGAGCCCAGAATGTTTCATATTAACCTTGCTTTCTCCTTGTAGCATGTCCATTTCACTAAATAGCAGGTATTTTCTGAGTTTTCCATGTCTCTCCATCTGTTCAGGGCGATGACACCATGCAGGCCCTCGATTCCTCATCTGCATTCCCAGGCACATGTGCCTTCAACCCCCTCTTTACTCCTTTAGCCACAAACAACAGTTCTTATGTAAATTGTTTCCCCCAAGGCCTACCTACCACTTCAACAGATATGTCCTGATGTGTTTGAATTCTATTTGGGCTCAAAATCAGATACCAGCTGTCATGGATTGAATCATGCCTCCCCAAAATGTGTGTCAACTTGGCTGGGCCATGATTCTCAGTATTGTGTGATTGTCTACCATTTTGTCATCTGATGTGATTTTCCTATGTGTTGTAAATCTTATCTCTATAATGTTAATGAGGTGAAATTAGCAGCAGTTATGTTAATGAGTCAGGACTCAATCTGCAAGATGAGCTTGTATTTTAAGACAATCTCTTTTGAGATACAGAAGAGAAAATCGAGCAGAGAGACAGGGAGACCTCATACCACCAAGAAACAAGAGCCAGGAGAATAGAGTAACCTTTGAACCCGGGGACCCTGTGTTGAGAAGCTCCTCAACTGGGGAAGACTGATGACAAGGACATTCCCCCAGAGCTGACAGAGAGAGAAAGGCTTCCCCTGGAGCTGGCACCCTGAATTTGGACTTCTAGTCTCCTCAACTGTGAAAGAATGAATTTCTGTTTGTTAAAGCCATCCACTTGTGGTATTTCTGTTACAGCAGTACTAGATAGCCTAAGACACCAGCTATAGTCCACTCTAATACCAAACAAAACCAAACCTGTTGCCATCAAGTCAATTCCAACTCGTGGTGACCGCATATGTTACAGTAGCAATGTGCTCCATAGGGTTTTCTTGGCTATAATCTTAATGGAATCAGATTGTCAGGCTTTCTTCTGTGATAACTGCTGGGTGGGTTTGAACAGCCAACCTTTAGGTTAGTAGTCAAGTGCAAACCGTTCGTGCCACCTAGGAATCTCTTCTCTGTAATAGCGCATATTATATTATCAGTTTAGGAATCTCATTACAAGAGTATTGGGTCTTCCTCTCAACAACCTTTTCTCTTACTTTAACTAAAATTTAATGTGTTTCCATTTATGTGAAAGTTTCCCCAGTTGCGTTCAGAAAAGGTGTTTTCTCCCTCAGTTAAAAGCACATATAAGTTATTATAACTCAGTTAATAATTTTGCAGTCTTTCTAAGGTTGTGATTTATTTTTTAGGATGGTCCTAAAAACTTTAAATTCATGTTTTAAGACGTTTCCTGCTATTCTCAAAGAAAAAATACCCCAAACACCTGAGCTGATCATGAAACTGTGCCAAGCAGGTTGGGATCTCTCTAGATCAGAGGTTTAGAATCTTAGCAGAATTGTTACCCTATTTTGTTTAGGAAGAGAGAGGTTTCATAATAGAATGAACTCAAGGAAGTCAGGGGATAGAGTAAAAGTGAATTTTTCATGTAGACTTTTCTTTGTTAAAAAAATATATGGCCATATTCCAATGTTTGGGAAGTACAGGACCCTGAACATGAGTGAACCTAAGATGACTCAGAATCATATAGGGCCTCAGACACAATGTTATTGGAACCAGTGACCCTTACAGAGTCCTTTGGATATTAACATAGACAGGGCAGAAGACTGGGCTAAATGTTTACTGATCCCAGGATGTAACCAGATGGTCATTTTGTCTTTAAATGTAAATCTTTGATAATCAGATTCTTTTTTTATTTACTTGCTCTTCTAAAAGTCCAGGCCCAAACCAGCCTATTTTGGGTGGAGATGCCAGCCTTAGTTACGGTGGCTGCCAGGGCCTCCCACCACATGCAGGGGCCTTGGCTGGGCTTCTGCAGTGACAGGAAGCCTGTGTGTACTGCTGTCAATTCTTCTCCTTAAGTGAAACTCATACCTAAAAGATGGAGGGGAAAGCCAGAACAGGACTATCCCATAAGCTGGAAAAAGCAGGTTCTACTCAGACCACCTTCCACAAAAGCAGTCCAGTAGAATTTATTCCTTTTAATTTCCAAAATTTCTTGAATGCATGAAACTGTAATACCCTTTCATCAAGATCAGATTTTATGCAATATGACAATCTGCATTGGTTGATGCAAAGACGTGCAACCTGCAAATGCATTTGGTGATTAAGACCAAAACAATCAGACTCTTTGTAACTAGATTTTGAATCAAATATTGACCAGCTTTGTTCTTCCATTTATTTATTCATGCATTTGTTCAATAAATGAAGCATTCATTCAATAAACACTGAGTCCCTACTTCAGTTGTCCTCAAAGGGCCTTAGTTCCATAAACTCTGCAGAGGTGAGCTTTGAAATTTTCGTCAATGCATGAATTTTATTTTTATTCAGATGAGAATGCATTATGACTATAGCCATGTCTGGCCCCTGAAGTTGAGCAGGTCCTACAGGACAGTGTAGAATGGGACACAACTTACTGCAAGGAGCAACAACTAAGAGGAATAGTAACATCAATGCCTAAGATAGACCCTGTTTCCTGGTCACCCAAGATCTTTTACTTTAGAGTATATAAAAGAGTGTGATCAGGGCTGTAAACAGTTTTTCTTTAATAGCAATACTGTGCTGAAGGGTGACCAAGTGAATAGTGCAATAACTGGGAGGTTTTATAGACGCTATAAAAACTGTTAAACTGTAGTAGTGATTTCAGTAATTTATTGCTGGTTCTTCTTCAGCTTACAGCCCAAGTTGTACACAGATCATTATAACAGAGAGGAGCTAATAAAATGCTGTGTTTGGGTAACAGAAAAAAGAGTTTATTTTTTGCTGTGTCATAAAAGGCAGGAATGGGAGATCAGGGAAGTATCAAGGTGAGCAGAGGCCATTCCAGGCTGAGAAAATAGCAGATGGGTGGCAGAAACTTCTAATTGCCTCCATCTCTCCCTTCACGAAAGAATACTATGTGTTTTGACAGAGCACTAGAAACTGTACTTTCCAGCCTCCCTTGCAGCTAGGCATGGCCGTATGACTAAGTTCAAGCCAATAGGATGTGAGCAGAAGTTATATGTGTAGTTTCTGAGTCATCTCCTTAGAGACAAGGCCACTTACTCTGGGCTGTCTCTTTGCCAGACATGAAGGTAAGCCCACTTCAGCCATGTAGACTATGGCAACACCTCAGGAGATGATTAAGTAATAAAATGTTAGGAACTTGGGTCCCTGCATAACTGTGTGGGGTGACACTGCCCCGCTAGCTCTGTACCACTCACCTCTAGATTGATTAACCAGAGAAAAATAAACTCTGTCTAATTTAAGGTACTCTATTTTGTTGTCTCTTTGTTACAGCAACTTAATCTGGAGTCTAATACAATGCTGAAAGGCACAGTCATGTAAAACAGCATGATATGTTCAGGGAAATCACTGTGAATGGAACATCAAGGAATAAGCTGGGGAGAAGTGGGGGTTGGGGCTGGCAAGATTGGAAAGGTAGGGATTCGTGTAGCTGTGCGTTCTAGGAGATCATGGCTGGCTTAAGTTTCTCACAACAGAAGCACTGATGGTCTGTATAGAGATAGCCTTTGTCTTAGTGTCCTGGAATGAGGTCTGTCCCCTTCTCCTTTAAATTGTCAGTCCTACCCCAAAACAACAGCCAGCCACACTTGCATGCTGGCCTCTAACAGCCTTGGTCCTGCGTCACTGGCCATGCATTGTCATATACCATGCCCTCTGTGCTACCTCCAAAGCTCTCAACTTCGCATTTTGTGATTCACCTTCCAGGTGGTAGCCTCACTTTGCCTCTTGGATGTCCTGTCTGAACCATACGTCCTCAGTCAACATCCTGCCTGTCCACGCTGCCCTTGGCAGAGACTTTGACTCGGCACAGTCAGGAAGCACTCCCACTAGATTAACCATAGATCCTGGACCACAATCAAGTGGCGCACTCTAGAAATGTTTAACCTTTTGGTCAAATCTGACAGGTATTCTATTAGCAGGAAAAATTAATGGGAGAATTTCTCTGCCCACACTGAATTTTACTGTTTGTTCTGTGTTAACACACTTTCCTATATTTACCTTTATACTTGCTGTGGTTGACAATATGGAAAACACTTTATTTAAAGAAAATAAGGGTTTTTAAAAAAAATTCCATTTTCAATAATTAGGAGAGCAGAACAATGTTCTTTTTTGTATGCGTGCAACTTTCCTATTAAAATATTTACCTTAACTGCTCAAAGTTCTAAGAATCTTTTAACATACAGTTAGAAATTTTTTGCTAGGTGATGTTGAAAGTCAACTCTCTGTGCTTCTATCACAGAGATAAGGGCATTTATCACAGCCCCATATCACTGACTGCTAAATCCATCTCCCCTTCTAGATCTGCTTTCTACCCTCCTCTGCTCAGTGCCCTGGGAAACTGACCTGTGTAGAACGTATCAATAGGTTTTCTTGCCTTCTGGCTTCCAGGTGGGTTCAGCCAGGAGATCAGAGGGTGCAAGAAAACAAAGATTAGGATATTTGTTCCCCATGGCTCTCTCCCTGCTGGGTTGCTGTGGCTTGGCTGTAGGGTTGAATGCATTTCTCTATCAAAGACTACAGCTCCTATAGAAGTCCCTGGATGATGCAAACAGTAATGCGCTTGGAGGTTGGCGTCCACCCAGAGACACCTTGGAAGAAAGACCTGGTGATCTACTTCTGAAACCAGCCATCAAAAACCCTGTGCAATGTGCGATTAATTACTTTTGTGTGTGGCTTTTCTAGCCATGGTATTGAAACTCCCAACCAGGTGATCGGGCAGGACTGTGCGATAGGGTAATTGTGGCCCACCAAAGGGCTTGGTCAGCTTTGCCTTAAAAGAGAGCCAATTCTAGAGCAGAAAGGAGGAACCCACCACCACCAAGGAAGGAGAGACCAGCAGGAGAGACCCAACAGCAGAGACCCGGCAGCAGGAGACGGCACGGTGGACTACCTGGCCCATGGGGAGAGAAAGCTGAGTGCCTTGGGCAGAGATTGAGTGCCAAGGAGAGGTATGCCTGTGTGCACAGTTGGGGAGAGACTATCCTGATGGAAAAACTATACCCTGAGTGTTCTTGAGCCTGAATTGTAACTGTTACTTCCCTAATAAACCCTATAATTGTGAGTGTGGTCTGTGAGTTCTGTGAACTGCCCTCAATTATCTAGTTTCAGTGTGCCATCTGTTCTTGCTGGAAAACTGACTGGTACTTTGATTAAGCTAGAATTGTATATAGTGTAACATAACACATGAACACTGAAAGGGACCTAGTGAATTATGTGCATTCACTTGGTGTGAGTGACCTGATTCTAACCAGCTCTCGAATGTCACCTTATATTTTTAGTTATTTCTTCAGGACAGAGGACCAGTTAGCCCAAGCTTATAGTGCGCATGGCCCTGGAATTTATGCTGCTACAGGCAAAGGGAACAAATGCCACCTCCTTTCCCCACTGTTCTCCCCCTCCCCTAATTTTACCCCAAGGAATTTTGTGCTGGCACTCGCTCTTGCATAAGCTGACTTTCTCTCTGTGTGTACATATCCCTATCTATTTATTATTGAAAATGTAATTTTTAAAAATTATTATTTTCTTTAAATAAGGTGTTTTCCATATTGTCAAGCACAGCTAGCATGTATATGTATATTAGTATGTGTGTGTACAGTAAAATCTGTGAAAGCTGGAAACTGTGTAAGGAGGAAACCTGTCAGAGAAGGAAAACTCAAATATTTTCCACTTAATAGAGAGAGATAGAAAAGTGGTAAGACTGCACCCTAAGCGGGAAAACTTGTGAGACCTGGAAAAACAAGGCAGTCCCGTTGAGTTCTGGCTCTCACAGGTTTCAGGTATATTTGTGTGTATGTACACAATTATTTTTGCTGAACTAGTCAAGGATAAGTTACATACATTATGGCCCTCACCTTTGAATACTTCAGTGTGTATTTCCCAAGAATAAGAATATTCTCTTATATAATCACAATTCGGTTATCAAATCCATAAATTTACTTTGATATAACATTTTATTTAATCTGGCATCCACATTCCAATTTTGTCAATTGATCCAATAATGTTTTTTATAGCACCTTTTCTCCCCCAGTACAGGATACAGTCTAGGTCAGATATTGCATTTAGTTGTAATGCTTTTTTAGCCTCCTTTAAGCTGGAACATTCCCACAGCCTTTCTTTGACCTTTAGGAGAATGACATTTTTGAAGAATAGAGTCCCCCTACAAATGCACCCTTCTTTTAAAAAATAGAACAGCCCTCATTTTGTGTTCACCTGATGTTTCTTTGTAATTAGATAGGGATTATGCATTCTTGGCCAGAATACTGCATGTGGGAAGTTGTGTCCTTCACAGTATTATCACATTAGGAGGGACACAGTGTCCATCTGCCCTTCACTGATGGCATTCATTTTGATCTCTACTGCATAATTATTGTGTGTGTGTGTGTTTTTTTCCTCTCAAGCTAGTAAGCAGTTTGTGGGGGAGACACTTTAAGAACATGAAAACATTCTGCTCCTCATCAAAATCTCCCCCTGGATTTAGCATCCATTGATGTTTCTTGCCTGATCTAATCTTTACTATGATGGTTGCAAAATGATGGTTTTCTAACTCCAACACTCCTCTACATTTACCAGTCAGCCCTCAGCATTGTACTGTGAGCAAGAGCCTTCCCTTCTCCCCTATTTACTTACTTATCTATTTCTTATCAGTATGGATTCATAAATTCCCATCTTTTCAATGATTTGTTGTTTATTATTGTAATTAACGTTTTGGTGCTCCAATTGTACCACATTTGGTTGTCTCCTGAATCTTTGTAACATGGTTCATGATTTTTTTTTTTTCTTTTTTACTTTCTGGTCTAACAAGATGTTCCAGGCTCATCTTGACTCTACTCTGCCACAGTCTTGGAATCTGCCATTTCTCTGAGTAATCCTGGTCTTTTTCATAGGGAATGATATTAAAAACCAAGATCTGGACCCTAGATGTGCTAATTGCTACTGGAGTGCCTTTGTAGAGTGCATTCAGCCAACAGCACTAGGAAATATAAGTACGTATATACATTTATACATACACATGTATATATACATACATGTATGTCTGTATATATACATGAGCACATAAACATGTATATACACATACACATATATACTTCAAAAATCTTGAGTTCGTACAATACCTCAAATTCAATCCATTCCCGCAGAGTTCTTTCTTGCCTTCCTTCATTCTGTACTTGTATGGCCCTTCTTCCACAGCGAGAACCCAACAACATCAACACATTTATTCTTTTTTTGTGTGTGTTTTTGGTGAAAGTTTACACAGTGAGTTCCCATTTGACAATTTCCATTCAAACTGTTCAGTGACATTATAGTTTTCACAATGTGTCAACAATCTCTTTAATTGTGTTCTGGTTGTTCCATTTCCAGCACTCTAGTTTCCCTGTCCCCTTGTCTTCTCATCTTTGCCTTAGAACAAATGTTGACCTTTTGGTCTCAACAAATGGTTTTTAAGTAGAGCACCAATCTAACAGGTAATATCCTTTGACGTGTGTGTGTGATGGTTAAAGTTATGTATCAACTTGAGTAGGCCATGATTCTCAGTGGTTTGGCAGGTATTCTGTAATCATCCTCCATTTTGTGATCTGATGTGAGCAGCCAATC
Source organism: Trichechus manatus latirostris (assembly GCF_000243295.1). Lineage (NCBI taxonomy): Eukaryota > Metazoa > Chordata > Mammalia > Sirenia > Trichechidae > Trichechus > Trichechus manatus. Next base: position 1,136,148 of record NW_004444227.1, on the reverse strand, counting down.
AGTTGAAAGGGAAGTTTCCTTGGGAGTATGGCCTACATCCAATATATATGGATGTTTTGGCAAAGTTCGCGCTCTCTTGATCCTGCATCTGACTCGTCATCCTCTCACCTCCACTTCTTGGGATGTGAGCCAGCAGGTTGACACTTGACCTGCAGATTTTGGGTTTGTCAGCCCCTGCTACTATGTGAGCAAAGAGAAGCTTCCAGCCTGATGCCTGACCCACAGATTTGGGACTTGCCAGCCTCCACAATTGCGTGAGCCATTTCCTTGAAATAAATCTCTCTATATTTATATATATATACACTTCACTGGTTTTGCTCCTCTAGAGAATGCGGCCTAAGACAGTGTGCCATTCCGCTATTTCACTAAAAGGTGGTCTCAGGAGATAGATTTGGTTCAAGGTTTAGAGTGTCTCAGGGTAATAATAACGCATTAATTCTTTTGCTCAATTCTCTACTATATCTAAAATATTTTCTGAATTGCTTCACCCATAACACTTAAGTTAACAAAATTACTAAAAAGAAGAAAACTTATTTCAAAAGAAATATCTAAGGAAAGCCTGATATGTAAAACAGAAAAATTGGGAGCATCCCTATTTAAAGGTTGGGGAGAAGGGAAACAACACCCCTCCTCCTGCCCTTGCTTACTCTGGAACATCTAGAACTTGTGGAACCCATATTGAAAACCACTACATTAGTCCAAAGAAGTCACTAACGAGGGAATTGAAGGCAGTATCACTGGGGGAGGGATTCTTTTGGGGGAGGCAGGAAAGTGGTCTTTTAGGACCCTCAAGTAATACCTCACCTATGCCTACCCACTGTGAGAAAATTCCCCTCCATAACTCTCGCGGGTGATGCAAACGGTTAAGTGCTTGACTATTAGCTGAAAAGTTGGCAGTTCGAACTACCCCAGAGACACTTCAATAGACAGTCCTGATAATCTGCTTCTGAAAAATTGCTGCCTTGAAAACTCTATGGAGCAGTTCTATTCTGTACATATGGGGTCGCCATGAGTCGGCATCAACTAGACTGCAGCTAACAACAACAAAGGCAAGGACGAGGACGTATATTTAAATAAGCTCTTCTCAGATCATTGTCTCTCCCAACACACTTATACTTCCTTTTAGTCATGTCAGGCAAAGAAATATGTACTGATTTTTTTTTTTAAGTCCCAGGGATGGAGAGGAGCTGCTGATATGAGGGATTCCTCAATCCCTGATATGAGGGATTCCCATGTACCTTGTTATCTGAAGGTACGTGGTTACAGTACTCCTCAGATAAATGCTTCTCTTCGATAAGGATAAGTCTTCCAGATAAGCACACCTCCCATGGTCCAGCTTTCCCTGCTTATCTGTCTTGTGCAACTGCGTGAGTTTTGCTTGAGTAGAAGCATTTTATTCTGCCGAGACAGTGGGGAGCAGCTGTTTGATCCTCAACCAAAGATAACCCTGGAGAAGTTTTACGTGCTGGGAATTCTGAGTGAAACAGTCATCCATAAACTCCCTGACAGAGAGGAAGGCCATTTACAAACTCCCTGATAAAGAGGAAGGCCATCCACATACTCTCTAACAGAGAGAAAGTCCATCCACAAACCCCCTGATAGAGGGGAAGGCCTCGGTTCCAACCCAAAGAAGATGATCAATGGAAAGCCACACACACCCATGTTCACTGGGCAAGACTCTTAAAAGCATGATGTGTAGTGGAGTTGCTGGATGAGTACAGAGCGACAAGTATACTTTACTCCATGCACAGTCTGAAAGCATGCATGCTCATAACCCAGGCTACAGGGGTTCTATATATTTTGAGGCATTAATGTGACTCATGGTGGACAGTCTGTGCCAGGGCTGCATGGATGGACAGCCTACACTGATTCAGGAGAACCTGAGGATTTGCCAGCTCACCAGTCTCGGGTGCCTGCTCCTTCCCCACCACCGCTGCTGCTTCTGCCATTGCCTCTGTCTTGCCCGGTGTGGAGGGTTCTGTCTGTCGACGAGGACCAAAGAGGAGGAGAGACCTCTGCTGTCCCATGATGGAGACGGGAATTGGGGTTGTGACCTGGACAGGGGCCAGTGTTGGGGGCTACCATTACTGGAATTAGGGGTAGGCCTGTGTGCTGCTCTGTCTGGTTAAGCCCCCCACCTGATGTGGAAAGCTAGAAGGGGGCATTGATACTTCCTGCCAGGATGCCAGATTTGGGCTTCAGGTGAGTCCTGGCCTCTTGCTGGCTTAGGGGCCTGGAGCACTGCATGCCTGCTATTGTCACAGGCAGTTATCCGCCTGGAAAAAAGAACAGCAGAAGTGGAGGAGAGAAGGGAGCCAAGGAAAGTCCCCTAAGCTATGGAGAAGGTGAGGGGGAGGCTGACAATGACATGTGTTTGCCAAGTGCTGGCATATTCTTCCCATGAATACCCTTCTGCCTCACTGCTCTGATTAGGACCAAGTAGATCGATGGGACCAAGCAACCCAGCTCTGAACGCATCTACGCCCTGATCAAAACTCTTTAGGATACAGCCCCAACTCACTTCTAGTCAATCCAGCCCAACCTGACTCTGGGTATATTTCCAGCCTCTGCTCTAACCTGTAAAAAATATGTTCCTGCTGCCCCAGAACATACCCTGTTCCCTCATGATGTCATGGCTTTACATTTATTCTATCTCTTCCTATAACGTCCTTCTGCACCCTTGTCTGATACATACTTCTTCTTCTGAATACCCAGGTCAAACTTTCCTCCCTGTGACACCTTCCCTAACTTCCCTTCCTTAATTTCTTCTGTATGTTCTTATGGCACTCTGTTTGTCATTCTCACTTGGCTATAATTATTTATTACTATGCCTACCTGGTTCCCCATGTACACACACACACACACACACACACACACACACACACACACACATGCATGTCAAGTGAGGCCCTGTGACTTTAAGCCTGTTGGCCTGCCCCAATCTGCTTAGCCAAACCCTGCACTTGAGCTGTGTTCAGAGCCCAGGTCTTAAAACACTTCTCTTCTGCATTGCATACTGACTTGATGCCCTGCCTTGAACCTCTGCATCTCTTGACTTCCTACCTTGCCCTCCAACCATGGCCTGGTACTGTCATCTTAGATCTGTGCTGGATACCTTTCCTCTGGGACTAAGCACACATTTTAGTTCCTTGTCTCGGGTATTTGTTGTGATTGCTTCTGGCTCCTTCAGGTCATAAATGTGTCCATTCCAATCTAGCCTTAGAAGACCTCCCCAGCATCAGCCACCTCATTCCTGTTGGGTGGGCATTGGCCCCAGAGACAGAAGCCAGATACCACCACACTGTCATCACTAGGGTTTACAGTAGTACCATATTTTTCTTTGTATGCCAGCCCCTAGCACAGTATCTAGGACTTCAGTGGGAATCAATACTCATTGAATAGTGAATAAATAAACCTTGATGCTGTCACATGATATGATTTCATTTACAACTCCATTAACAGTACGTACCTCAGGGGAGTGATTATGGAGGGTCCAGGCAGAGAAAGAGGAAATTTGAATTGTCATTCTATGTCCTTTTCTACTATTACACTATTAGAATGATTTTCCTTATGAACATGTTTTAATTAATAGTAACAGTAATAATAAAAGACATTCAGACACACCATATATCAGCATGATATCTATACTTCCCAATAGTTATTAATCCACACCAGTATGGACCAGGCATGGCGAGTTTACCACAGTCTTACTCCTGCCTCTAGCCTGTGCTATCTCACTGTAAGATAGCAATCAAAAAATAAAAAATAAACAGTTGCCATCAATTTGATTCCAATTCAAGGCGACCCCATGTGTCAGAGTAGAATTGTGCTTCATAACGTTTTTAATGGCTGATTTTTCAGAAGTAGATTGCCAGGTCATCTGAGACGCTTCTGCATGGACCCAAGCCTCCAGCCTTTTGGTTAACAGCTGTGATGGTTAAGATTGTGTGTCAACTTGGCTGGGCCATGGTTCTCAGGGTATAGGCAGTTGTATAATGTTGTGATCACTTCCCTGTTGAGATCTGATATGTGATCATCCCCATGATGGGATCTGCTGTGAGTAGTCAATCAGTTGAAAGGGATTTTTCTTGGGAGTGTGGCCTACATTAACTATAAGCAGACATTCTGGCAATGCTTGGGGGCTTTTACTCATTCTGGATCCTGCAACTGGTTCCTGTTCATCTGACCTCCGGTTCTTGGGGCTTGAGCTAGCAGGTTACCTGTGGTCTTGCCTGCCGATCTTGGAATTTGTCGATCTTCACAGCCTGTGAGCAACAGCCTTTCTCTCCGACCTGCTGATCTTTGGTTAGCCAGCCCCTGTGGCTATGTGAATCAAGAGAAACCTCTATCCTGATCCACAGACTTGGGATGTTCAGGCCTCTACAACTGAATGAGTCATTTCCTTGATATAAACCTTTCTCTATGTATATTTATATACACTTCACTGGTTTTGCTTCTCTAGAGAACCCAGCTGTCTTAGTCATCTAGTGCTGCTCTAACAGAAATACCACAAGTGGATGGCTTTAACAAAAAGAAATTTATTCTCTCACAGTCTAGTAGGCTACAAGTCCAAATTCAAGGGGTCAGCTCCAGGGGAAGGCTTTCTCTTCTCTGTTGGCTCTGGAGGAAGGTCCTTGTCATCAGTCTTCCCTTGGTCTGGGAGCTTCTCTGTGTAGGAACCTCAGGTCCAAAGGATGCACTCTGCTCCCGGGGCTGCTTTCTTGGTGGTATGAGGTTCCCATGTGTCTCTGCTCACTTCTCTCCTTTATATCTCAAAAGACATTGGCTTAAGACACTAACCAATCTTGTAGACATCATCAGTATAACCTCATCACAGTGATAGAGTTTACAACACATAAGGAAATCACATCAGATTACACAATCATACGATACTGGGAGTCATGAACTAGCCAAGTTGACAGATATTTTTGGAGGACACAATTCAATCCATAACACCAGCCTAAGATAGCAGCCAAGCTCATTAACCATTTGCACTACCCAGGAACTCCCAGGTAAGTGACATCATTCCCTAAAACCTTGTCCCCTGGAAAATCATCTAGTAGCTCTCTCTTGTTCTGGTGCAACTAAGCCACGCTGATGTTAATGTAGGCCCACGATTCTCCACACTGGTTGCACCCTAGAATCACCTAGGAAGCTTTAAAAATTCTGATACCTGAGTCCTACCGTTAGAGATTCTAATATAATTGACCTGGGAAAGAGCCGGGACATCAGAATTTTTAGAAGTCTCTAAATGATTCTAAAGTAGAGCCAGGGTAGAGACCCATGGGTGTAGACCTTCTCTGACAGGTCTATGGATATGAGTAGAAATTCATGATAAATGCAGGTGCTGACATGCTCTCTCTGTTGCAAATGATAATTTGAGGCAGGTGGAAGCCAAGACTGCCTGCATGATTTTGAGGTAGAGTTTTAAAATCATCTCTGGAGTTGGTCAAGGCTATGTTTAGAGAGTAAATAGTGGAAATCCAGAAATTCATCTTTATATTGCTAACACTTAGTAATAAATAGTAGATATTTGATAAAAATTTGTTGAATAAGTGAATGAGGGGCTGAGTGAACAAATTAATGAATTAATTAATTAATGGTCACTGCCCAATCATGCAATACTCTTCATGGCACAACAGTTAAGTGCTCAGCTGCTAACCGAAAGGTTGGCAGTTCAGACTCACCCAGAGATTCCCCAGGAGAAAGACCTGGTGATCTAATTGTGTAAAGATTACAGCCAAGAAAACCCTATGGAGCAGTTCTACTCTGTCAAATGGGATCCCTATGTGTTAGAATTGACTTGATGGCACCCGGCAACACAGCAACAATTCCTTTGTAATAATATCAGCCAGCTTTGGTGTCCTTCTTCTGAGTTCCAGATAAACACTAATAACTTTTCTTGTCATTTCCCCATTTCTATACATCTAAAGACCACCACTTACAACATCATTACTTTAGACAGGTCCAGGACCATTGAGTAGGTAACAGCTTTCTTTAATTCTATAATTTTTCCATAGCCATAGCCATGGACGTTGGACAGCAACCTTGTGTCAGGAAATCCAGTCCGCGCAGTTTTTACCACTTCTACTTGAAGTGTTTTGAGATTTACATTCTTCTATTTCTGCCTACTTTGGCGTGCTCTCAAAGTTTTAAATTTTTTTAACATTTTATCAGTTGTTGTATGTATCTGTAGGGATTTGCATGGCTGTTATACTTCTATTACTAGTGGAAGCAACTAGTTTCCAAACTTTCTTTTAAATATAATTTATTTTATTTTTTTGTTGTTGAGAATATACACAGCAAAACATACACCAATTCAACCATTTCTGCATGTATAATTCAATTACACTGATTACATTCTTCAAGTTGTGCCATCACTCTCACCATCATTTTCTGAATTGTTCCTCCCCTATTAACATAAACTCACTACCCCTTAAGTTTCCTATCTAATCTCTTGCGTTGCTGTTGTCAGCTTGATCCCATATAGATAGTTCTTAAAAGAGAACAATGCTCAAGGCAGACCTTCTTCACTAGTTAAGCTAAACTATTGTTTGATTTTTTTTTTAATTTTATTGTGCTTTAGGTGAAAGTTTACAGCACAAATTAGTTTCTCATTTGAAAATTTATACACAAATAGTTTTGTGACATTGGCTGCAATCCCCTTATTGTGTCAGCATTCCTCCTCTTTCTCTTTCCACCCAGGGTTCTCCATGTCCATTTGTCCAGTTTTCCTGTCCCTTCCTGCTTTCTCATCTTTGCGTTTGGGCAGGTGTTGCCTAGTTGGTCTCGTATACGTGATTGAACTAAGAAGCATGTTCCTCACTTGTGTTATTGTTTGTTTTATGGGCCTATCTAATCTTTGGCTGAACGGTGGACTTTGGGAGTGGCTCCAGTTCTGAGTTAGCAGGGTATTGGGGAGCTATAGTTTTGGGGGTCCCTCCAGTCTCTGTCAGACCAGTGAGTTCACTCTTTGTGTGTATGTGTGTGAATTTGAGTTTTGTTCTACATTTTTCTCAGGCTCTGTCTGCGACCCTCTATTGTGATCTCTGTCAGAGCAGTCAGTCTTGTAGCTGGGCACCATATAGTTCTTCTGGGCTCAGGCTGGTGGAAGCTGTGGTTCATGTGGTCTGTTAGTTCTTTTGACTAATATTTTCCTTGTATCTTTCATTTTCTTCATTCTCCTTTGCTCTGGATGGGATGGGGCCAACAAACGTATCTTAGATGGCTATTGTTTGGTTTTAAGAAGACTTCAGGGAATATATATATATATATATAAATTTTATTTTGTTGTTGTTGTTGGAAATATACACAGCAAAACATACACCAATTCAACCCTTTCTACATATACAATTCAGTGACATTGATTACATTCTTCGAGTTGTGCAGCTATTCTCACTTTCCTTTTCTGACTTGTTCCTCCTCCATTAATATAAACTCACTGCCCCCTAAGGTTCCTATCTAATCTTTCGAGTTGCTGCTCTCACTTTGATCCCATATAGATAGTTCTTAAAAGAGCGTCTGTCAGTTTTCCTGCTGTGGGGGTTGCATATTGCTGTAATGCTGGAATCTAGCCTACCAGTATTCAAATACCAGCAAGGTCACCCATGACAGACAGGTTTTAGCTAAGCTTCCAGACTAAGACAGACTAGGAAGAAGGACTCAGTGGTCTACTTCTAAAAAAATATTAGCCAGTGAAAACCTTATGAATAGCAGGGAACATTGATATAGTGCCTGAAGATGGGCCCCTTGGGTTGGAAGGCACTCAAAAGATGACTGGGAAGGAGCTCCCTCCTCAAAGTAGAGTTAACCTTAATGACATAGATGGAGTCAAGCCTTAGGGACTTCATTTGCCGATTTGGCATTACTCAAAATGATAAGAAACAGCTGCAAATATCTATTAATAATCGGAAAGTGGAATGTATGAAGTATGAATCTAGGAAAATTGGAAATCATCAGAAATGAAATCAAAGCATAAACACTGATTCCTAGGCATTAGTGAGCTGAAATGGACTGGTATTGGCCATTTTGAATCGGACAATCATATGGTCTACTATGCTGGGATTGACAACTTGAAGATGAATGGCATTGCATTCATTGTCAAAAAGAACATTTCAAGATCTATCCTGAAGTATAACGCTGTCAGTGATAGAATAATATCCATATGCCTACAAGGAAGACCAGTTAATACGACTATTATTCAAATTTATGCACCAACCATTAAGGCTAAAGATAAAGAAATTGAAGATTTTTATCAACTTCTGAAATCTAAAATTGATCAAACATGCAATCAGGATGCATTGATAATTACTGAATACCAATTTCACATACCAATTGGAATGCGAAAGTTGGAAACAAAAAAGAAGGATCGGTAGTTGGAAAATATAGCCTTGGTGATAGAAAGGATGCTGGAGATTGAATAACAGACTTTTGCAAGATCAACGACTTCTTCATTACAAATACCTTTTTTCACCAACATGAACAGCAACTATACATGTGGATCTCGCCAGATGGAATACACAGAAAGCAAATCAACTACATCGGTGGAAAGAGATGACGGAAAAGCTCAGTATCATCATTCAGAACAAGGCCATGGGCCAACTGTGGAACAGACAATCAATTGCTCATATGCAAGTTCAAGTTGAAATTGAAGAAAATTAGAACAAGTCCACGAGAGCCAAAGTACAACCTTGAATATATCCCACCTGAATTTAGAGGCCATCTCAAGAATAGATTGGATGCATTGAACACTAATGACCAAAGACCAGACGAGTTGTGGAATGACATCAAGGACATCATACATGAAGAAAGCAAGAGGTCATTAAAAAGACAGGAAAGAAAGAAAAGATGAAAATGGATGTCAGAAGA
>NW_004444227.1:1119725-1127180 GCF_000243295.1 Trichechus manatus latirostris | reverse complement strand
GAACTGAAGAAAAAATTCAAGCCTCCAGTTGCAATACTGAAGGATTCTATGGGGAAAATATGGAACAACCCAGGAAGCATCAAAAGAAGATGGAAGGAATACATGGAGTCACTATACCGAAAAGAACTGGTAGACATTCAACCTTTTCAGGAGGTATCATATGATCAGAAACTGATGGTACTGAACGAAGAAGTCCAAGCTGCCTTGAAGGCATTGGCAAAAAACAAGGCTCCAAGAATTGACGGAATATCAATTGAGATGTATCAATAAAAGGATGCAGCACTGGAAGTGCTCACTCATCTATGCCAAGAAATTTGGAAGACAGCACGTGGCCAACTGACTGGAAGAGAGCCATATTTATGCCTATTCCCAGGAAAGGTGATCCAACCAAATGTGGAAATTATCGAACAATATCATTAATATCACATGCAAGTAAAATTTTGCTGACGATCATTCACAAGCGGCTGCAGCAGTATATCTGCAGGGAATTGCCAGAAATTCAAGCCAGATTCAGAAGAGGACGGAGGAAAATGGATATCATTGCTGATGTCAGATAGATCTTGGCTGAAAGCAGAGACTATCAGAAAAATGTTTACTTGTGTTTTATTGACTACACAAAGACATTCGATTGTGTGGATCATAACAAATTATGGACAACATTGTGAAGAATGGGAATTCGAAACACTTTATTGTGCTTATGCGGAAACTGTATACAGACCAAGAAAGAAGCAGTCGTTCAAACAGAAGGGGATATAGCATGGTTTAAAACTGGAAAGGTGTGCATCAGGATTGTATCTTTTCACCATACTTATTCAATCTGTGTGCTAAGCAAATAGTCTGAGAAGCCAGATTACATGAAGAACACAGTAGTAGGATTGGAGGAAGACTCATTAACAACCTGTGATATGACACAACTTTGCTTGTTGGAAGTGAAGACAATTTGAAGCACTTACTGATGAAGATCAAAGACCACAGCCTTCAGTATGGACTACACCTCAACATAAAGAGAACAAAAATCCTCACAATTGGACCAATAAACAATATCATGATAAACGGAGAAAAGATAGAAGTTGACAAAGGTTTCATTTACTTGGACCCACAATCAATGCCCATGGAATGAGCAGTCAAGTAATCAAATGACGTATTGCATTGGGTAAATCTACTGCAAAGTATCTCTTTAAATTGTTAAAAAGTAAAGATGTTACTTTGATGACTAAGGTGTGCCTGACTCAAGCTGTTCTATTTTCTATCGTCTCATATGCATACAAAATCTGGACAAGGAAAAAGGAAGACCAAAGAAGAATTGACGCATTCAAACTGTGGTGCTGGCAAAGAATATTGAATATACCATGTCTGCCAGAAGAAAGAATGAATCTGTCTTGGAGGAAATACAGCCAGAATGCTATTTAGAAGCAAGGATGGTGAGCCTCTCTCGCTTACTTTGGACATTTTATCAAGAGGGACCAATCCCTGGAGAAGGACATCAGGTTTAGTAAAGTAGAGGGTCAGGGAAAAAGAGGAAGGCTCTCAGTGAGATGGATTGACACAGATGTTGCAGCAGTGGGCTCAAACTTAGCAAACATTGTGAGGATGGCGCAGGACCAGGCAATGTTTCGTTCTGTTATATATACATAGGGTGGCTGTGAGTTGGAGTTGATTTGATGGCACCTAACAACAACAGAATGGCTAAAATTAAATATACTGATAATACCAAGTGTGGATGAGGATGTAAACAACTGGAACTCTCTACATTACTGGTGGCAATGCAATATGGTATGGCAGTAGAACTATTTGACTCCTTAAACCATGTTCATGTATAATTTTGATAAAAAAACTATTGTTCTAATTCTCCACATTAACATTTCATGAGAGAAAAACCACGCAATCATCTAAATATCTAATCTAAAAAGTATTACATAAAGTTAAGCACACCTTCATGACAAAAATCATTTAAAACACTAGTAATAGAAGAAACTTTCTTAACCTGATAAAGGGTTTCTACCAAAAACTCACCAAAATATCATATGTACAGTAATCATGAAAATTAAGAAACATTCCATTTCAAATCAGAAGCAAAACAAAATACCTACTATCACTATATCTATTTAATAATATATTGGAGATCCTATAAGTATTATTTAAAAATAATAAATAAAAAACAAATGAAAGATATATCACTTGCCAAGGAAGAGCAAAATTGTCATTGTTCACAAATTATAGGATAGTCTACGTGGAAAATTGAAGGGAATTTACAGTCAAATTATTAATATTAATCAGTTTTGTAAAATTGCTGTTTGTGAGTGCAATAAAATTGCATTCTTGTACACTAGCAATACACATGTAAAAAAATGTAATTAAGGAAGATACGATTTAAAAGAACAACAAAAATATACCATATTTAAAAATAAATCTTTCAGAAGATGTGCAAGACTGTCTTAAAGATAATTATAAAATATAACTGTAAAAATTAAAGCTGATTTAAATAGAAACATATGTTTTAGAATGGGAACACTCAGAATCTTAAAGCTATGGTATGTCTGCAAATTAATCTATAAATCAATGCAATTGCAATCAAAATCTCAACAGATTTTTTTTTTTTTCATTATTGACAGGTTAATTCTAAAGTGTATATGGGAGCATAAAGGACCAAGAAGAGCCAAGAAAATTTTGGCAAAGAAAAAAAAGGTTACAGGCTTACTTTGTCATATACATGTTATTCTTAGTTGCTATTGAGATAAATCCCGACTCAAGGTGATCCCATGTGTGCAGAGTAGAACCGCTCCATAGGTTTTTCAAGGCTGTGACCTTTCGGAAGCAGATTGCCAGGGCCATCTTCCAAGGTGCCTCTGGGTGGGTTCGAAACACTACCTTTCAGCTAGTAGTGAGCGCTTTACAGTTTGGCCACCCAGGGACTCCATCATATAAAATAGCTTATTACAAATGTATAGTAATGCAGATAAAACCAAAAACCCCATTGCCGTTGAGTCTATTCCGACTCATAGCAACCCTATAGGACAGAGTAGAAATGCCCCATAGGGCATCCAAGGAGCGGCTGGTGGATTTGAACTGCCGACATTTTGGTTAGCAGCCAAGTTTTTAACCACTGTACCACTAGGGCTTCAGTAATGCAGATAGGGTGGTATTAATGCAGGTGTAGACAAATAGCTCAACAGAACAGAATAGAGTCCAACAACTGATTTATGAATATGTGTGTCATGGTTTGAATTACGTCCCCCCAGAAATGTAGCAATTTGGCTGGGCCATAATTCCCAGAATTGTGTGGTTGGCCTCCATTTTGTGATTGTAATTTTATGTTAAAGAGGATTAGGGTGGGATTGTAACACCACCCTTACCCAGGTCACATCCCTGATCCAATGTAAAGGGAGTTTTCCTAAGGTGTGGCCTGTTGCACCTTTTACCTTAGAAGAGATAAAAGGAAAGGGAAGCAAGCAGAGAGCGGGGGACCTCATGCCATCAAGAAAGCAGTGCCGGGAGCAGAGCGCGTCCTTTGGACTGCGGTCCCTGTGCAGAGAAGCTCCTAGTCCTGGGGAACACTGAAGAGAAGGCCGACAGAGAGAAAAAGCCTTCCCCTGGAGCTGATGCCCTGAATTTGGACTTTTAGCTTACTTTGACTGTGAGGAAATAAACTTCTCTTCGTTAAAACCTTCCACTTTCTGTATTTCTGTTATAGCAGCACTAGAGGACTAAGACAATGTGGAAGTTAGACATATGACAAAGGTGGTATTATAAACCATGTTTTCAAAGTACTCTGATGTTTAACCTTTTTCTCTGCCTATAACTTAAATTTTTTAAATTGTGGCAAATATATATATAATATTTGCCATTTCATCATTTTTTACATATACAACTCAGTGACATTAATTATGTTCATCATGTTGTGCAACTATCACCACTATCCATTTCTAAATTTTTCTATTGCCCTTAACAGAAACTCAGTGCCCCCTAGGCAATGACTCCACCTTTCTCCCTTCCACTTGCCCCTGGTAACCATTAGTAAACTTTGGTGTCTGTGCATTTGCCAAATTCTAGATATTTCATATAAATGGTATCATATAATATTTGTCCTTTTGTGAGTGATTTATTTCACTTAGCATAATGTTTTCAAGATTCATCCATGTTGTAGCATATACAAAGACTTCATTTCTCTTTATGGCTGGGTAATAGTCCGTTGTATGGATATACCACATTTTGTTTATTCATTCATCTGTTGATGGACACTTAGGTTGCTTCCACGTTTTTGGCTATTGTGAATAGTGCTGCAGTGAACATTGGTGTACATGTATCTGCTTCAATATATCTAGGAGTGAAATTGCTGGATCATATGACAATTCTGTCTTTAACTTTTTGAGGAAATGCCAACCTGTTTTTCCACAGTGGCTGCATAATTTTCAGTTCCCACCAGCAATGTATGAGTGTTCCAAGTTCTCCATCTCCTTCCCAACGCTTGTTGTTTTCTGTTTTGCTGATCATAGTAGGGGTGACTTAGTATCTCATTGTGGCTTTGATTTGCATTTCCCTAATGACTAATGACATGAGCATCTTTTCATGTGCTTGTTGGACATTTGTATATCTGCTTTGGAGATGTGTCTATACAAGCGCTTTGCACATTTTTTGATTGGGTTGTTTGTCTTTTTGTTGGTAAGTTGTAGGAGTTCTTCATATATTCAGGATGTTAAGCCCTTACCTGATATATGGTTCCCAAAAAATTTCTCCCAGCCTGTAAGTTGTCTCTTCACTTTGTTGATAAAGTCCTTTAGTGCACAGAAGTTTTAATTTTGGTGAAGTCTCGTTTTTCTATTTTTCTTTTGTTGCTTGTGCTTTCTGGTGTCATATCTAAGAATCCATTGTCTAAAACTTGATCCTGAAGCATTACCCCTATGTTTACTTCTAGTGTTTTATAGAGTAGAAAATAGAAAAACAACAAAGAGAATCAATAAAGCCAAAAGTTGATTTTTTGAACAGATTAATAAAATCAACAAACCATTAGTATGACTGGCAAAGAAAAAGAGAGAGAAGATGCAAATATCTAACACTAGAAATGAAAGCGGGGCAATACAACTGACCTTACAGAAATAAAAAGAATCATAAAAGTGTAAAGATACTCTTTGGTGTAAAAATATACCAACAAATTTGATAACTTAGAAAACTTAGGAAAAATTCCTAGAAACACGTTGTTTTAGGCTGGGTTCTCTAGAGTAGCAAAATCAATGAAGTATATGTGTATATACATATGTATACATATATGTATATATGTAGATGTAGATATATATAGAAAGAGCCCTGGTGGCACAGTGGTTAAGAGCTCGGCTGTAACCAAAATGTCGGCAGTTCGAATCCACAAGCTGCTCCTTGGAAACCCTATGGGGCAGTTCTACTCTGTCCTGTAGGGTTGACATATATATATATACATATATGTATATGTGTATATATATATATAGAGAGAGAAAGTGCCCTGGTGGGGCAGTGGTTAAGAGATCGGCCGCTAACCAAAAGGTCAGCAGTTTTAATCCACATGCTGCTCCTTGGAAACCCTATGAGACAGTTCTACTCTGTCCTGTAGGGTTGCTATGAGTCAGAATCGACTCGATGGCAATGAGTTTTGGTTTATACATATATACATATAAAGATTTATCTCAAGGAAATGGCTCATGAGGTTGTGGAGGCTGGCAAGTCCCAAATCTGTGGGTCAGGCATCAGGCTGGAAGCTTCTCCTGACTCACTGTTATTGCAGGGGCTGACTAATCCCAAACTGACAGGTTGGATGACAGGCTGCTGGCCCACGGGGCTACAGAAGCTGGTGAATCATGTCAGACAGCATGCTGCTGACTCACAGGGCTGCAGAAGCTGGCAAATTCAGAGCTCACAGGGCTGCAGAAGCTGCAGAATCAGCAGGTCAGATGACTGACTACTGGATCAAGTTCTAAGAACTGGAGGTCAGATGATGATGAGCCAGATGCAGGACTAAGAGTGAGAGATGCCAGAGCATTCATATATATTGGATGCAGGCCACACCTTCCAGGAAACTCCCTTTACTTGAGCAAAGCGGTGACTTGAGTAAGACCATGACTTGAGTAAGGATGTGATTTGAGCCATACCCTTTAGTAAGGGCGTGACTCAAGATACACCCCACACCCATTCTGCCTCATTAACATATGGAGGTTTAGGATTTATAATACATAATTACACAGTACCACAAAATGGAGGACAATTACACAATACTGGGAATCAGTGGCCAAGTTGACACATAACATTAACCATCACACACATGAACTTCCTACCCTAACTCAAGAAGAAATAGAAGATCTCAACAGATACATAACAAGAAAAGAGATTTAATTAGTAATAAAAACCTCCCAACAAAGAAAAATCCTGAACCAGATGGCTTCACTGGGGAAATCTACAAAACATTTATAGAAGAAGTGACTCAAGTTCTTCTTAAACTTTTCCAAAAAAAATAGAAGAGGAGGGAATACTTCCTGACTCATTCTTTGAAGGCTAGCATTACCCTGATACCAAAGGCAGATAAAGACACCACAAGAAAAGAAAATTACAGACCAATATCCCTTATTAATACAGGTGCAAAAATTCTTAACTAAATACTAGCAAACTAAATCCAAAAGTATATTAAAAGGATTATACATTATGATCAAATGGGATTTATCCCAGGAACACAACGTTGGTTCCACATTAGAAAATCAGTCAATGTAATACACCACGTTAATAGAACAAATGAAAAGAACCACATGATCATCTCAATTATGAAAAAATCCAACACTCTTTCATGATAAAAACACTCAGCAATATAAGAATAGAAGTGAAATTCCTAAATATGATAGTTCCTCACATTTTCTGATCATTTATAAAGAACTCACAGCTAACATCATACCAGTGGAGAGACAGAGCTATCCTCTTAAGATCAGGAACAAGACAAGGGTGCCAGCTCGCATCACTGCTATTCAATATTGTACTGGAATTTCTAGTCAGAGCAATTAGTCAAGAAAAAGAAGTAAAAGATATCCAGGAAGGTAAAACTATCCCTTTTCACAGATGGCACGATTCTATATATAAAAAACCCCAAGAATCCACAAGAAAGCTGCTTGACCTAATAAACGGATTCAGTAGAGTGGCAGGGTACGTGATCAACACACAAAAATCAGTCAGGTTTCTATACACCAGCAATGAGAAGTCTTTATCCAATCTGCCACTCTCTGTCTCTTTACTGGTGCATTTAGTCCGTTTACGTTCAGCATAATTATTGATAGGTATGAGTTTGGTGCTGTCATTTTGATGTCTTTTTTTGCGTGTTGTTCACAGTTTCTTCATTCCACTTAATTTTCTGTGCTGAGTCGTTTTTCTTTATATATTTTCTTTTCATCTTTTTCATTGTTGTTGATTTTGTGTTTGCTGAGTCTTTATATTTTTGTTGTTTTTTAT
>NW_004444227.1:1074408-1119298 GCF_000243295.1 Trichechus manatus latirostris | reverse complement strand
GGCAGATAAGCTGACAGCTCAAGTCCCCAGAATGGGAGATGAGACGACAGGAAGCAGCCGCAGGATCCAGAGAGAGCACAAAGCCAGAGCGTCAGCTTACATACAGATGTGGCCACACCCCCAAGGAGACTACCTTTCATCTGATTGGCTACTCACAGTATATTCAATCACGGGAGAGATTACATTAAAACACTGAGAATCATGGCCCAGCTAAGTTGACACATAATCTTAACCATCACAGTGTTTTAGCATTGATTTATTTTTGTGACTTCGCTATCTGTGTTGATATTTGGTTGCTGTGTCCTGTGTTCTAGTCTTGGGTTGTTATATGATGTTATTGATTTTCAATCCCAAGGGCTCCCTTTAATATTTCTTGTAATTTTGGTTTGGTTTTTGCAAATGCCCTAAACTTCTGTTTATCTGGAAATGTCCTAATTTCACCATCATATGTGAGAGACAGTTTTGCTGGATATACAATTCTTGGCTGGCAGTTTTTTACCTTCAAGGCTTTATATATGTCATCCCATTGCCTTTCTGCATGGTTTCTGCTGAGTCGTCTGAGCTTATTCTTATTGACTCTCCTTTGTAGATGACTTTTCATTTATTCCTAGCTGCTCTTAAAATTCTCTCTTTATCTTTGATTTTGGCAAGTTTGATTATAATATGTCTTGGTGACTTTCTTTTGGGATATACCTTATGTGGGGTTTGATGAGCATCTTGGATAGATATCTTGTCATCTTTCACAATATCAGGGAAATTTTCTGCCACCAAATCTTCAACAATTCTCTGTATTTTGTTATCAGCCCCTGTTCTGGTACTCCAATCACTAGTAGGTTTTTCTTCTGGATAGAATCCCACATAATTCTTAGGGTTTCTTCATTTTTTAAAATTCTTTTATCTGATTTTTCCTCAAATAAGTTGATGTCAAGTGTTTTATCTTCAATCTCACTGTTTCTGACTTCCATTGTCTCAGTTCTGCTCCTATGACTTTCTATTGAGTTGTCTAATTCTGGATTTCTGTTTGGTGTCTTTCTATGGATTCTTGCAGCCTGTTAAATTTGTCATTATGCTCTTCTCTAATCTTTTAATTTCCTCTATTGTGTGTTCTGTGTTTTGCTTAATTTCCTTCCTAATCTCTTCAAGAGTTCTGTATATTAATCTTTTGTATTCTGCCTCTGGTGATTCCAAGAAATTTTCTTCCTCTGGGAAATTTCTAGATTCTTTATTTTGGGAGCTTGCTGAAGCCATCATGGATTGCGTCTTTATGTGATTTGATATTGACTGTTGTCTCCGAGCCATCAATAAGTTATTATATTTATTTATTTTATGCTTGCTTACTGTGTCCTTGCTTCTTGTTTTATTTTGTTTTGATATACCCAAATAGGCTGCTCGTATGAGCTAGTTTGATTATTGGCACCTTTGAAGCTCTAATGTCCTGTCACCAGGTGGTTAGATCTGTTACTAGGTATGTGAGCTCAGGAGTCTGCCCACTCCTCCTGTATGGATTCAGCTCAGGTGCCCAGGTAGATAGCCACCAAGTGTGTGGTGTAGGCTCTCACTTACAGTCCTAGACAGGCATGGGTGATTGGTGTAGGCACAGGCATCTGGCTGCAGCAGAGGGACACACTATTGAGCAAGACAGGGGGCTGACAGCTACCCCTGAGTGTCCAGGAGGAAGGCGTATCCCTGTTCCCTAGAGCACGTATGTGGGTGGGTTTTGCAGCTGGACTATGAGCACGTAATGTTGTTAGCTGTAAGGACTGGGGGGCACCTCTTATTCATGGGGTCCTATGGCAGGAGGCTAGGTGGTGTGGGTGGAGCCACCAGTCCTCAGGCCCCTGATGCAGGTAGGTGAAGACCCTGCTTAATGGGCAGAGCAGTGTCAAATGTCACGAACCTGTCACTTCACAGCTGAAACAGTTGAAGATAGACTTCAGGTATATACCCCGTTGTTCTGCGGTAATGAGGGCCTATGCTGTTGAACTGGGCCTACACAAGTCTATGCAGCGGGAAAGGCACTCAAAGTCCGTGGATCCCTTATGCCTGTGCCTAGGCAAAGGAGCTGTGCCTACCCTGAGTTCCTGGCTTAGGGGAGCCGGCAGATTTATTTTTTCCTGTTTGTTAATTTGTTCACTCTCCGAGGCTGGGAGAATGGTTGAGGGTGCATGACAGGTCCTACTTCTGGCCCAGGGGACTCGGCAATAGCTGAAGCTGGTCCAGGACCCAGTGCAGAGTAGGGAGCGGGGAGGTAAATGGGAAAGAGGTTTTTCTCTAAGGGGGGTGTTTTTGATCTGCGCTGTAGGCCGGACGCAAGTACTTATCTTTCGCCAGTCGAGGGCTGCTTATCACTGGTTCTGGATGGCCGAGTAGACTCTCTGCTGCTGGGTCTCTCCTGGTGTGGAAAATGCCTCCCGAGTACCACTGCTTGCCTGCCTCACCACTCACGCCCAAAGTGATCCAGGCTGAAGGGCTCAGGCTCTTGCTGGGTCAGGTCTGGCAACTCCTCACTACTTCCGAACTGTCTCTCCCTCCCCCTGACATTCAGTCCGGTTCTTCAACTTTGATGTTCAGGGCTCCTACATTGTCATATATAATTGATTCACTTGTTTTTTCGGGTCTTTGTTGTAAGAGGGAACACCCAGAGCATCTGACTACTCTGACATCTTGGCCCTGCCTCAGTAATGAGCATTCTAGAAATGAAATAAAGGAAACAATTCCTTTTATAATAGCATCTAAAAGAATGAAATATCTAGGAATAAATTTAACCAGGGAGGTGAAAGACTAGAAAACTAAAAACTGTAAAATATTACTGAAAGAAATTAAAGACCCAAGTAAATTGAAGGACATTCTCTTTTCATAGATTGGAAGCCTTAATATTGTTAAGATGTCAATATTATTAAAGCAATCTATAGATTTAATGCCATCCCTATCAAAATTCCAGCAATCTTCTTTACAGAAATGGAAAACCAGTCCTCAAATTGGTATGGAACTACAAGGGGCCCCTAATAGCCAAAGCAATCTTGAAAAAGAAGAATAAAGCAGAAAGACTCACAGTTGCTGATCTCAAAACACAGTATAAAGCTACAGTAATATAAACAATCTGGTACTGATATAATAATAGACATATAGACCAAAGGAATAAGATGGAGAATCCAGAAATAAACCCATATATCTGTGGCCAACTGATTTTTGTCCAGAGTGATAAGTCCATTCAATGGAGAAAGAATAGTTTATTTAATAAATTATACCAGGACAACTGGATTTCCACATGAAGCTGGACACACACCTCACACCATATATGAAAATTAACTCAAAATGGATCAAAGATCTAAATGTTATAGCTATAACTTTAATTTTAAGTGAAATTTGATTGCAAGATACTCATGAACTCCAAAGATGCTGTTTGTCTGAAAGTCAATCACCTAACTCTCTAGCACCTTCCAAAGAATGACTCCCTCCTCCATCACACAACAGCCATTATCTTCTCTTGTCATTACATCACGCTTCAAGTACAAGCTGAATTTACTTATTTTCAAAATGTTGTTTATTACTTTTATAAACTTGTTTCATTGTCCAACTGAAATAATTTTGTCTAACCTGCTTAGGTATTCACAGTTCCTATGCGTCATACCTTTTCCTATTAGAAATAGTGGAAATATTCTATTCATTTAATAGCTATTTCCTTAACAGCAGGGTTTTCAGGAACAATCTCACACATTTCCTGATCAAGGCAGTCTTGGTCTTTTTCTTTCTGGCAAGGAAGTCATTGTTACATTGGACAACGCAGGAAGTGAGGTAAACAGAGTAGAGGAGAAATAAGAAGAATAGAGGCATCTGAGAGAAGAACAAAAGAAAACTAATATCTTAAAACAATTAAGAGGAAGCATGTTTTCATTAAAGTTCTGTTACCCAAAGGATCTCTGTGCTGATCAAGTCCTTTACCTCTACGTGCTTTTACTAAGTAAAGTTGATATTTTGGTATCACAATGTCCAGGATTTGGGCCAATTATATTAGCAGGGATTAGAGCAGAACATCTATAGAGGAATTATTTAGCTGAATCCTCCTTAGTCTGATGACATGTGATTTACAGCAGATTCTAACTAAAGCACCCTCCCTAACCTAATGGAAAAGAGAAATCATTTTAATTTCTTTTTTGGTGTTAGGAATCATAGGGCTCATACAAAACAACAGGTTGAACCTGAGAGTGACTAACAATAATAATCAGTACCAGTACCACTGACTACTCACTACATGCTAAGTATCCCATCTGTATTATCCCATTGAATCTTCACAACACCACCATAAGCCCAGTACCATTATTATCTGATTTTATAATTGAGGCCACATTAAATAACTTGCTCGTGTCACAGAGTTAGAAAGTGGTATGGAATCCAGCCAGGCTTTCCTCAGAGCTGGTTCTCGGGAAGAAAGGGATAGATGATTCAGGGAGCCCACTAGGCATTTCTGAGTAAACATTCCCAAGATACAAGGTGAGAGGAAAGCAGGGAAAGATTCTGCCTTCTCTGGAACTTGGCCATATAGCCTTGCTTCATGGGGATCTGCATAGTCTGTTTTGATGAGGTTGTCTACATCTGAATGGAGATAATCATCCTCTTGCATATCAGAGCAGCTGGTGCAGGGAAGAGGAGAGTCAGGAGACCCATGAGATGGTTACATAAGAGCCAATGGCTGTGATGGGCAGGCATTTCCTTGGATGGCATGGGGTCTTTGCAGGCAACAAGGTCACTCAGGGATGTGGGTCTCTGACATTCCCTCCCCAATAAACAGTCCTCTGCTGAGCTACCCGGGAACTGTAAATTAGGGGTCAGTTGACCTAACTTCTAGCTCCAGCTCTCTCACTACTTGGAAAATTATTAATTTTGGGTGACCCTCTTAACCTCTCTGAGACTCAGTTTTCTTCTTAGTAAAGTGAGTATGTTAGACTAGGTAAATTTGAAAGTTCTAATAGTCTGTAATTATTCCCTCAGACCTTTATTATTTCACTAAAGTGAAAGGAAGGAATGATGAAGTAAAAGAGCTGAACAGAAGATTTCAAACGGCATCTCGAGAAGACAAAGTAAAGTCTTATAATGAAATGTGCAAAGACCTGGAGGTAGAAAACTGAAAGGGAAGAACATGCTCCGCATTTCTGAAGCTGAAAGAATTAAAGAAAAAATTCAAGCCTTGAGTTCCAATATTGAAAGATTCTATGGGCAAAAAATTGAACGACACAGAAAGCATCATAAGAAGATGGAAGAAATACACAGTCACTGTACCAGAAAGAATTGGTTGAAGTTCAACTGTTTCAGGAGGTAGCCTATGATCAAAAACTGATGGTAATGAAGGAAGAAATCCAAGCTGCACTGAAAGCATTGGTGAAAGACAAAGCTCCAGGAATTGATGGAATACCAATTAAGATATTTCAAAAAATCAATGCAATGCTGGAAGCACTCACTTATCTATGCCAAGAAATTTGGAAGACACTTACCTGGTCCACAGACTGGAAAAGATCCATATTCGTGCCCATTCCAAAGAAAGGTGATCCGAAAGAAATGAGGAAATTATCGAACAATATCATTAACATCATATGCAGCAAAATTATGCTGAAGATAATTAAAAAATGGTTGCAGTACTACATTGACAGGGAGCTACCAGAAATTCAAACCAGATTCAGAAGAGGACAGGAAATGAGGCCTATCATTGCTGACGTCAGATGGATCTTGGCTGAAAGCAGAGAATACCAGAAAAATGTTTACCTGTGTTTTTTTTTGACTATGCAAAGACATTTGATTGTGTGGATCATAACAAATTATGGATAACTTTGCGAAGAATGGGAATTCCGAAACACTTTATTGTGCTCTTGTGGAACCTGTACATAGACCAAGAGACAATCCTTTGAGCAGAAGAAAGGGATATGACATGGTTTAAAACTGGAAAAGGTGTGCACCAGGGTTATATTCTTTCACCATACATATTCAACCTGTGTTCTAAGCAACTAATCCGAGAAACTGGACTATATGAAGAAGAACTCAGAAGGAGGGGTGGAGGAAGACTCATTAACAACCTGTGATATGCAGATGACACAACCCCCCTTGCTGAAAGTGAAGAGGACTTGAAATAATTACTGATGACAGTCAAAGACTACAGCCTTAAGTATGGATTACACCTCAACATAAAGAAAACAAAAATCCTCACAACTGGACCAATAAGCAACATCATGATAAACAGAGAAAATATTGAAGTTGTAAAGGATTTCATTTTACTTGGATCCACAGTCAACACCCATGGAAGCGGCAGTCAAAAACTCAAACAATATATTTCATTGAGCAAATTTGCTGCAAAAGACCTCTTCAAAGTGTTAAAAAACAAAGATGTCGCCTTGAAGACTAAGTTGCGCCTGACCTAAGCCATGATATTTTCAGTCACCTCATATGCATGTGAAAGCTGGACAATGAAGAAGGAAGACCGAAGAAGAATTGATGCCTTTGAATTATGGTGTTGGCGAAGAGTATTGAATATACCATGGACTGCCAGAAGAACAAACAAATCTGTCTCGGAAGAAGCACAGCCAGAACGTTCATCAGAAGCAAGGATGGTGAGACTTTGTCTCATATACTTAGGACATGTTATCAGCAGGGATCAGTCCCTGGAGAAGGACATCATGCTTGGTAAAATAGCAGATCGGCAAAAAAGGAAGACCCTCAATGAGATGGATTGATACAGTGGCTGCAACCATGGACTCAAACATAGCAACAATTGTGAGGATGGTGCGGGACCAGGCAGTGTTTCTTTCTGTTGTACATGGGGTCACTATGAGTCAGAAGTGACTCGACCGCACCTGTCAAGAACAACAAATCAGTCCATTTTAGTAATAATTTTCAAAAACACTCCATAGAGGTGATTCAGAAGTTCTGCAAAAAATGAAGTACTTTCCAGTAAGAAATGAACCCATTGAGAATACCTATTTGTATATTATTATTTGAAGTAAAATTTTATTTGAAAATAAAAAAAAATTCTGTAGCTATTCAATGTGAAAATCATGTAGTAGAAAACTCTCAAAAACAAGATGAGCATTTAAGACTATACTGTCTCCATAATGCAGAAATTTTAGGCAGAACAGAATGTATGGGGGGCAGGGACCCTTAAAAGGGCCCCTTAATCATGCCAGTTGAGGCACTTCTCCTATCTACCGGGAGGTCAGACATCCCTGCCTGCCCAGCTCGGTGGGTACCATGCCCCTGGAAGAGGCTTTCCACAAGCAAAGGACCTCCTGTTACAGAAGAAGTCACTGGCTGACCAGTATGTTTGTTACCCCCTGAGGAGAGTGATTCTGCCCATGCCTTTCCTAGCACTTAAGCTGACACACATACATTTAAGAGCATTTTATGAGAAAAGAAATATCATATTAAATGTTACATAACAGTTGTGAGATGCATTCCAATTTCATAAAATTAATACGTGAAAGAAGATGAGTCATTGCAGTCAAAAACTGACAAAAAGATTTCTTTACCAGAGTCCCTGCTGTGCTGTAAGAGAGATCAGGGACCACTTTTCTATGGAGTCTTTTCTCTGTATCCAGTCATAAATCTGAGCCTGTGTCATCAGCTCACAGCCTCTCATTAAGTTTCGTATGTTTGTGTGGGAGTTGGGTTTGGTTGCTAGTAGGATGCTGTAAATTAGCTGTGTCACCTAATTAAGGGAAACCTTGCTCACAATGGCCCTTTGTGACATTTTCATCCTACTCCTTATGAGGAAATTCGCCCTGTATTAAGATGATGGCTCTTTTAACCACATCTTGTACAAAGAGCCAGGGCTCACAGTGACTAGTTTGAACAGCCAGGACCGATATTTCCACTTCTGCAATCAACCAATCAAACACTCAAGTGTGGAAAGCATAGTCAGTTAAAACTCTTTACCTTCTCCCCCTCACTATGTTTACATCCACAGAGCAGCCTCTGTACCAGATGATAGATTCATAGTTGTTGGTGAAGAAAAGGAGAAAATAAGAGAAGAAGAATTTGAAGAGATCTAGACAATACTTACGAATAATTCCCTCTTGACTCCTAAACCTTTCCATTATCATCTCTACTCCAAAAGCAGTTCTGAATGGTTAGTGGATTTCATCTGGTGCAACTCAAAATGGCTAAAACCATGAAGAAATTCAGCTCACATAACAAAAATTTCTGAGGTAGGGTGGCTCTGGACTTGCTTGATTCAGAGGCTCGTTGATGATAGCAAGCACCCAGATTCTTTTCCTCAGTCATCCTTAGCATATCAGCTGCTTCCCTTTTAATCCCAAAAAAGCTACAGGATCAAGCTTGCATCACATCTTGATAGGAGCAGAAAAGGAGACAATCTCTTCCTTGCGTCTCTTTCAGATAGCTAAGAATCTTCCCCCTCCACCCCAGAATCCCATCCCTCCAGAAGATTCTGTCCCATCTCATTTGCCAGAATTGGGTCACATGTGTATCAGTAAAATAATCACTTTGAGGGGAAATGAGACCACTGTGATTGGCTTAGATAAATCAAGATTTATCTGATAACCTGGGGAAAGGGTAGTTATTTGAACAAAATAGAGGCATGGAAGAAGGAGTGGCTGTTTGGTTACCAACTACAGTGTCTACTACAAAGATCTAGACCCAAAGTAACACCCTGAAACTTAGGGGACTGACCTGGTTCTTGAGAGGATCTGTTGAAAGTAGTTATGGAACTTATTTTTTATGTGTCAGAATTCATTTATTTTCCATCTTGTAATGATTTGTATTACGGTATATGAATGAACACTTATCAAAATATAAGAAGGTCATTATTCAAATATTCCATTCTGAACATCTGTCCAAATTCAGTTTAATATGCCCTATTAATATGAAGGAAAACCCTCGTGTCATAGTGGTTAAGAGCTATGGCGGCCAACCAAAAGGTCAGCAGTTCGAATCCACCAGGCGCTCCTTGGAAACCCTATGGGGCAGTTCGACTCTGTCCTGTAGGGTTGCTATAGGGTCGCTATGCATCAGAATCGACTCGGCAGCAATGGGTTTGGTTTGGTAATTATAAAAATAATACATGAACACTTAATATAAAAAAAATCTAACAATATATTAAGTACTTAATAACATAGAGTCAAATCTCTCCTCTATAAGACATTTGGGAATCTATCTTTTCATGGCTAGTACTCTTAACTTAATGTTTTTTACAATAAAATAATTTTGCAGCTGCCCATTAAAATATATACTCTATTCTTTTAGGATTCTCTTGGAAATATTTAGCATTTTTGTTTGCTCTTTTTAGTAAGAAGGAAATTCAATAAGTGATCTTGTAAAGTGTAGCACTTATTGTTTGACCATTAACTTATGTTGTACCTTGTCGTGTTAGTTGTTGTGTTTTATGGTTATTTCCAAGTGTAATTATTTTTTTTTAAATGAGATTTTTGATTTATTTTCATTCTAGGGTAGTTTTTAGGCTTGGAAATACAATATACTGATTTCTTTGTTAGGTAATTTGAGCTTTATGGGTAAGTGGGGAAAAATATAGTAGGCTTCACGACAGTCTCTAGTGCAGGTGCTCACCTTACTTGGTCCCTCCTTCCTCCTTTCTTCACTTGGCCTCAAGGACATCTCACTCTCTTGGATTCTTGACTTGCCCAAGTTCTATTGAATGATAAGATGTTTTGTTATCCTAAAGAGGTTTAGCAGGATGAGGTCTCCCTCACTCAGTCTATTCTTCACCCCCTTGTCATTTTTAAAAAATATAGACCTGGCCATGTCACTGTCCAGCTCAAATAACACAGTGGCATTCCAACCTATTCCTAAGCCACCTTTCTCTTCATGTCTGGTTTCTTTTATACATGAATGTCCAGGAATATACATTTCAGTTTCTCTTCTCTTTGCTATGTCTTGAATGCCCTTCTTTACTGTGTCTGCTTGCTAAACTTCTACACATCCTTCAAGACCCAAATCAATTAGCATGTCATCCCTAGCTTTTCATTTCCCCTTCATTTGCATTTCCATAAATATTGCCATCATTGCTCTCAAATCTTTCCATTGCTATTAGGGCCTTCTGACAAGCTTCCCTGCCTCTTCTTTTCTCCCTCCACTCCTGTCTCCACACTATAGACTGATAGTTCTAAAGTACTAATCTAATCATGTCCCTCACTTGTTTAGTATCCTTCATTGGCTACCAATAGTGCCCAGGATGAAGCTCCTCGAAATGGCTCATAAAAGCCCATGTTGATCAGTGTATCTCTTCACCTCACACTAAATGCTCTGCCATACTGAACTATCTGCAGTGTATAGTACAGCATGCTCTTTCTCATCTACTTGATCCGTGCAAATTGTGTTGCCTATGCCTGGAATGCTATCCCTCTCCACCTCTTCATCCTTCAGGTCTGAGCTGCCTGATTTTGCCCCCCAAGTCTTGCTTGGTACTCTAGCAAAAATTGTTGTTGGTGTTAGGTGGCGTTAAGTTGATTCCGACTCACAAGGACCTTATGTATAACAGAACAAAACACTGCCCAGTTCTTCGCCATCCTTGAAATATGCCTTGAAAAAACTATGGGGCAGTTTTACTCTATCACAAGAGGTCACTACGAGTTGAAATCAACTAAATGGCACCTAACAATAACAACAATATGTTGATATCACAGATATAATATTTGAACAAGTCACTTGAAATTACAGAGATAGTCTTTACTAGGGTGTCCATACATCCCTTGGACAGTCCTAGTTTATGTCTATTATCCCAATAAAAGCACCCCCTTTCACTCTCAAAAGTGCCCTGGATTGGACAATAGATTAGACAGTTTCTGTAGCCCTTTCTGACATTAGTAGTGTTACATAATATAGAAACATTTACATATATGGTCTTATTTGAGTACTTTAGAACACATTCCAGTTAGAAATGTACTTTTTCCCATGATAATGTAGAAAAGTAGAATTCTTTTAGTCACTGCCCATTTTTTCACACAGTACGCTAAACAGTTACATAGTTAGTGAATATAACTTCATCATATTTATACTTGCCTTTATTTTCTTCAACCCTGAATCAAGATTAGGAGTCATAGTATTGGATGCCAATGCTCTCAGTGAATAAAGAATTGTGAGATCAGGTATTCAGAAGCCATTTCTTTTACTCTTGTATCAACTCCCTTTCTAGGTGTCATATCTAGGTAGGCTGTGGTATGTGGTCGTCTATCAACACTGACCCAAACACACCTTTTCCAGTCTATAGCACTTCTCGCAAATGAATTTTACATTAATGAAAAATCTTTTTTCTACAGTAGCTTGGACTTTCAGTGATAAGTGAGACAAACGTCATCAGGCACTTTTCCTTCATATACATTGTGGTTGTTTTTGCTGTTGTTGTTGAGTCCTGTGGAGTTGATTCCAACTCATAGTGACCCCCATGTGACAAAGTAGAACTGTCCCAAAGGGTTTTCTGATCTGTAATCTTTACAGAAGCAAATCTCAAGGTCTTTCTCCCACACAGCCACTGGGTGGGTTTGAACAACCAACCTTTTGGTTATCAGGTGAGCACTTAACTGTTGCACCACCAGACTAGTGCTGATTCATACTTAGCATATTAGTGGTTTTACTGATAAAATATATAACATTGCGGTGTAGTAAATTACTTTAATATGGCCGTTCTAGCCATGGTCTTTGTAACTCCCACAAAATGATTGAGTGGGACTATGCAAATAAAGTGCCTATGGCCCACCAAGGGGATTGGACAGCTTACTAATAATGCAAATAAGATGCAAGAAACCCTTAAGGGGGTGGGACCATACAAATAAGGTGTACAGAACTCCAACAAGGGGATTGGTCAGTTTTGCCATCCCGCTAGGCTTAAAGGCAGCCAATCCCAGAGGTGAAAAGGGGGGACCACACTACCATCAAGAAGAGCCAAGAGTGGAGCACGTCTTTTGGACCCGGGTTCCCTGCACTGAGAACCTCCTAGACCCAGAGACAGAGAGAGTAGTAACACTGAAAAAGGCATGAGATGGTGAGAAGATGCAGCAAGCACAACAGAATCTAGTGACAGAGAAATGGCAGCAGCAGAACCATGAGACCACCATGAAACAGCCCAGCGGGCTTTCTGGCCCATGGAGCCAGGAGGCCTCAATGGGCTTGTCAACCTAGAGAGCAAGAGAGCTGGGCACCTCCAGGCCGGAGGCTTGCTGGAGGAGTAGGGTGCCTCCAGGCACTTGTTGGCAGAGCTAAAGAGCTTTGTAACACCTGCTGAAGCAGAGCAGAGGCCAGGCGGAGAGGCTGAAAGGTCGAGGAGCTGAGGGGCTGAGAGGCTGAGGGCCAAGAGCAGAGAGAGAGGCCTACCTGCAGGCATGGCTGAAAAGCTATCCTGACCAAAGAATTTTATCCTGAGTCATTCCTGATCCTGAATTGTAACCTGTTACTTTCCTAGTAAGCCCCATAACTGTGACTATAGTCTGAGTTCCGTGTGGCCATTTCAGTGAATTATCAAATCTAGCAGAAAAGTAGAGAGCACCATGGGAAGGACAGCTGGTGTCAGAATTGGTTAAAAAGCTAGAGGGTGGGATATGTTTGACCTGCCACTCATAGGAACTGGTCTTGGGCTGATGCTGATGGTGATTCTCCTTCTTCCTTGTGAAGTTAGAGGAAGTCAGATGCTCCCATTGAGCCGTTTTTACAAACATGTACGTGTGACAGTGATTCCACACGGTATGCCATTGTTATTATGTGACATCAAATGGTTCTATTTAGTAAAGGAATTATCTCTAATAGTTCTTTTTGTTTTCTCTCAAGCACTGTCTTTTTTTGTCTTTTTAAAAAAAATTGTACTTTAGATGAAGGTTTACAGAGCAAATTAGTTTCTCATTAAACAATTAATACATATATTGTTTTGTTACATTGGTTGCCAATCCCATGACATGTCAACACTCTCCTCCTGTCGACCTTGTGTTCCCCGTTACCAGCTTTCCTGTCCCCTCTGCCTTCTCGTCCCTGCCCCTGAGCTGGTGTGCCCATTTAGTCTCGTTTTGTTTTATGGACCTGTCTAATCTTCGGCTGAAGGGTGAACCTCAGGATTAACTTCAGTACTGAGTTAGAAGGGTGTCCAGGGGCCATATTCTTGGGGTTTCTCCAGTCTCTGTTAGACCAGTAAGTCTGGTCTTTTTTTTGTGAGTTAGAATTCTGTTCTACATTTTCCTCCAGCTCTGTCTCGGACCCTCTATTGTGTTTCCTGTCAGAGCAGTCAGTGGTGGTAGCCGGGCACCATTTAGTTGTGCTGGATTCAGACTAGTGGAGGCTGTGGTACTTGTCATCCATTAGTCCTTTGGACTAATTTTTCTTTGTATCTTTGGTTTTCTTCATTCTCCCTTCAAGCACTGTATTTGTGGATTGTATGGCTTACAAGTACTTTTTTGATACATTTAGGTATTAGTTAATGTATATAGATAGTTATCAAATCTACTCAGTAATAATAGTTGCCTTCCAGTTGATTCCAACTCATGACGACCCCACGTGTATCAGAGTAGAACTGTGCTCCACAGGGTTTTCAATGGCTGATTTTTCAGAAGTAGATTGCCAGGCATTTCTTCTGAGGTGTATCTGGGTGGATTCAAACCTCCAACCTTTTGGTTAGCAGCTGAGCTCATTAACCATTTGGACTACCCAGAGACTCCTTTTATTTTTATATCTACTTTACAAACTTGTAAGCAATAATATGACCTGTGTCTATATTTGTCTATAATGAAGAGTAAAATTATAAATAATGTCTTAGTAATATTGGTCTCTGCTTTTAGTGACAAAAACAAAAAACAAAAAACAGTTGCTATCGAACTGATTCCAACTCGTTGTGATCCCGGGTGTGTCAGACTAGAATTGTGCTCAATGTCTGATTTTTCTTTTTTAATTTCGTTGTGTTTTAGGTGAAAGTTTATAGCGCAAATTAGTTTCTCATTCAAGAATTTATACACACATTGTTTTATACACAAAAATTTATACACAATTGCATTGGTTGCAATCTCCACAATGTGTCAGCACTCTAACCCTTTCCTTTTACACCCCGGGCTCCCTGTGTCTGTTCATCCAGTTTTCCTGTCCTTTCCTGCCTTCTCTTCTTTGCTTTTGGGTAGGTGTTGTCCATTTGGTCTCCTATACTTTGATTGAACTAAGAAGCACATTCCTCATGTCCGTTGTTTGTTTTATAGGCCTGTCTAATCTTTGGCTGAAAGATGGACTTCAGGAGTGGCTTCAGTTCTGAGTTAGCAGGGTGTCTGGGGGCCATAGTCTCAGGGGTTCCTCCAGCCTCCGTCAGACCAGTAAGTCTGGTCTTTTTTTGTGAATCTGAATTTTGTTCTACATTTTTTTCCTGCTCTGTGTGGGACCCTCTACTGTGACCCCTTTCAGAGCAGTCGGTGGTGGTAGCCAGGCACCATCTAGTTCTTCTGGACTCAGGCTGGTGGAGGTTGTGATTCATGTGGTCCATTAGTCTTTGGACTGATATTGTCCTTGTGTGTTTGGTTTTTTTCATTCTCCTTTGCTGTGGACAGGATGGGACAAATAGATGGCTGCTCACAAGCTTTTAAGACCCCAGACACTACTCACCAAAGTAGGATGTAGAACATTTTTTTTATGAACTGTGTTATGCCAGTTGACCTAAATGTCCTGCTAGACCATGGTCCCCAGCCCACAGCCCCAGTAACTTGGTCCCTCGAGGTATTTGGATGTGTCTAGGAAGCTTCTATGACTTTGCCTTGGTCAAGTTGTGCTGACTTCCCTTATATTGGGTTGCCTTTCCCTTCACCAAAGTTACCACTTGTCTACTATCTAGTTAGTGATTTCCCTTCCCCACCCCACCCCTCCCTCGTAACTATCAAAGCTTGTTTTTTTCTGTATTTGAAAGTTTTCTTGAGTTTTTATAACAGTGGTCTCATGAAATATTTGTCGTTTTGTGATTGACTTATTTCACTCAGCATAATGCCCTCCAGATTCATCCGTGTTGTGAGATGTTTCACAGATTCACCATTGTTCTTTATCGTTGCGTACTATTCCATTGTGTATACGCATCATAATTTGTTTATCCACTCATCTGTTGATGGGCTCTTAGGTTGTTTCCATGTTTTCTTTTTTGCTATTGTGAATAATGCTACAATGAACATGGGCGTGCATATGACTATTCATGTGACAGCTCTTATTTCTCTAGGATATATTCCTAGGAATGGGATTGCTGGATCCTATAGTATTTCTATTTCTAGCTTTTTAAGGAAACACTATATTGTTTTCCAAAACTGTTGAACCATTTTGCATTCCTACCAGCCATGCATAAGAGTTCCAATCTCCCTGCAGCCTCTCCAACATTTGTTATTTTCTGTTTTTCTGATTAGTGCCTGCAATGTCATGGTGAGATGATCTTTCATTGCAGTTTCAGTTTGCATCTCTCTAATGGCTAATGATCTCCAGCATTTCCTCATGTGTCTGTTTGCCACCTGAAAGTCTTCTTTGGTGAAGTGTCTGTTCGTATCCTTTGCCCATTTTTTAACTGGATTATTTGTCTTTCTGTTGTTGAAGTATTTTATACATTTTAGAGATTAGACCCTTGTCAAAAATATAATAGCCAAAATTTTTTCCCAGTCTGTAGGTTCTCTTTTTACTCTTTTGGTGAACTCTTCTGACGAGCAGAAGTGTTTAATTTTAGGAGCTCCCAGCTATCTAGTTTATCTTCTGCTGTTTGTGCATTGTTAGTTGTGGTTTGTATTGTATTTATGCCATGTATTAGGGCCCCTGGCATTGTTCCTATTTTTTCTTCCATGACATTTATTGTTTTAGGTTTTATATATAGATATTTGAACCCTTTTTAGTTAGTTTTTGTGTATGATGTGAGGCATGGATTCTGTTTCATTTTTTTACAGGTGGGACATTCAGTTATGCCAGCACCATTTGTTAAAGAGACTGTCTTTTCCTCATTTGATGGACTTTGGCCCTTTATTAAACATCAGCTGTCTGTAGGTGGATGGATTTATGTCTGGGTTCTCAATTCTGTTCCATTGGTCTATGTGTCTGTTGTTGTACCAGTACCAGGATGTTTTTTACTACTGTGGCTATATAGTAGATTCTAAGATCAGGTAGTGTGAGGCCTCCCACTTTGTTCTTCCTCTTCAATAATGCTTTACTTACCTGAGGTCTCTTCCCTTTCCATATAAAGTTGGTGATTAGTTTTTCTACCTCATTAAATAATGCTGTTGGAATTTGGATCGGGATTGCATTGTATCTGTAGATCATTTTGGGTAGTATTGACATTTTCTTCCTGTTTCTGCAGGCTCCTTTTGCTGTTCTCTTTCTATTTGTTCGAGTTTTAGGGTTAATATTTTTATTTTCACCCTTTCTTCTTTTTTGATGTGTCTTTTTATTGCTACAAATTGACCTCTAAGCACTGCTTTTGCTATATCCCAAAGGTTTTGGTAAGATGTGTTTTCATTCTCATTTGATTCTGTGAATTTTTTTATTCCATCCTTGATTTCTTCTATTACCCAGTATTTTTTAAGCAAGATGTTCAGTTTCCATGTATTTGATTTTTTTCCTTGCTATTCCTGTTATTGATTTCTACTTTTATGGTGTTATGATCAGAGAAAATTTTTTTGACGTTTTCAATTTTGTTGAGGTTTGCTTTGTTGGAATGACTGATATTTTTTAAAGTAGAATGCCAGGGCTTTCTTCCAAGGCACCTCTGGGTGCTCTCGAACCTCCAATCTTTTTGTTAGAAGCTGGACGTGTTAACTGTTTGCACCACCCAGGGACTCCTAGTGACAAAATATATTGATTCATTCCTGAAATGCATTATTTAGGGCTTGGCCTGGAAAAACTTCATTAGTTTATCAGAGAGGTTGCTCTTTATTATTTGAAAATTATGGGGAAGCTCTGAGGCTTCATACCACTGTTTGAGAAAATTTTAATACAGTGTATTAGGGAAAGGGGTAAATGTATTATCGACCCCCAAAAATTTATTTAATATTTTCATCACTGTATGTACTTCCCTTTTGCACTTTTGTTTTTAGGCTGCAAGTGTGAAATTATCTCATTTGCAGATCACCTTTAGCCAGAGCATACAGGTTCCCATTCTATATTTGCACTGAGGTTCTGATCATCATTTACAATTATGACATTTTTCTGAATTCTTATACTTATGATGCATTTTTATTATTATTTTTCATTTCAGAAAACCATTTTGAGCCTCAGGTCCATTTTTGTCAATTAGAGAAATAATAAAACTAATAATAATGTTAGATATGAGCTGAGTATTCTGGTAAAGCATAGTGGAAGCTTTAAGAATGAATTAATTGTTAAGACTATAACAGCATTTCTGTGAAAATCACAATTAATATTATATTTCAAATGTGTGAACTGTGTATTGAACAAAAGCCTCATTGCTTTCTCTGTGAACCTGCCAGGGGACTAGCAGTGTTCCGTGGACCACATTTTTAGAACAGTGCCTCAAAGGGTAGGTCCACCAATTGCTTACATGTTGACCTCTGGTGGCCAGAAAGGCATAATTTTCTCCAAAAACAATAGGACTTGAAAGTCATTCTTCTGGGTGTCATGCTAAAATGCCACATTAGTACAAGAAAACCATGTCCTCAAATGTGTTCCAGCAAAGGAGATTGTCCAAGTTTCCTTGGTTACAACAGTGGCATTTCACAATCCTTGCAGCCTGGAAGCTCCCTCTACACTGCAAGAACAGAGAATGCTCTACCAAACAGACATTGATATTAGTCACCAGTAGCAACTAAGGAACATATAAAGCACAGAACACTGCGAGGTTTAACTACAAAATAGTGACACTGGTTTTGCAAATCTATACAAGAAAACCAGTCTTGTTAAAACAATCCATTCATTCATTCATTTATTGATTCCTTCAATGAACATTTGTTGAATGACTATTTCTCTCTGTTCAAACTTACTACAACTTTTGCCCTTACTCTCCCCACCCCATCTTATTTACCCCATCAATTAAGTTTTTCCACCAGGTTCTGAGTCTCAGCTTTTAATTTTTTTTTTTTTTTAGCTGAGATATAACTTACATACAGTGTATGTTCAGATTTTAAGTATACCATTCAAGTAGTTTTGACAAACGTGTATCAAGATGCAGTACATTTCTATCAATTAAGTTTTAAACTATAATTATTATATATTTAATATGAGGAAGTCTTTTCTGAATCATTTAAAAATCTACTTGGTCACGTATTTACCTATTGCCGTTGAGTTGATTCTGACTCACAGCGACCCTACAGGACAGAGTAGAACTGCCCCATAGGATTTCCAAGGCTGTAACCTTTACAGAAGCAGATTGCCACATCTTTCTCCCATGGAGCGGCTGGTGGGTTCAAACCACCCATCTTTCAGTTAGCTGCTGAATGCTTTCACCACTGCACTACCAGGTCTCCTTGGTCATATATTTAGGTCTCTTAAATTCATTGACATAAATTCATTAGACATAGTTAAAGAGAGAATTACTGGACTAGAAAACAGGTTTAAAATTTTACCTAAGTGTAGCACATACGCACAAAGAAATGGAAACTATAAAAAACAGATTAAGAGATACCAAGGGTATAGGGAAATGATCTAACATGCATCTTATCAGAGATTCATAAAAATTTTTGAGAGAAGTAAGGGAAAGACAATTTTCAAAGCAACGAATATCATTTCATCCAGAAATGGTAAAAGAAATAAATCTGTACATTCTAAAAGCCTAATAAATTCTAAACAGGGAAAATAATCAGCAACTCAACTTTCATACACTGTAGTGAAATTGAAGAACTCAGAAAAAGAGAAGACATTTTAAAGGATTGAGGGAGAAAAGACTGATTACCTATAAAAAAATGGTAAATAAACTCACAGAAAACTTTCCAGTAGCAATTATGAAAGCTAGGAGGTAGAGGAAAAAGAGGCTCACTTAAATTCTAGAAATAAGAAAAACAATTCTATTATTGTTAGATGGAAGATTTAAGATGCAAGGACAAGAAGAACAAAGAAAATAGTGTCTATGTCAGTATATTTAAACCACACTTAACTATGTAGAACAGCAGCAACTACAATAATCTCTAATTTTAAAACAAAAACAAGATAGAATTTAAATCCTGGACCAGAGAGTTAAATCATTATAAGTTCCCTGTATTAGGTGGAAGATAAAGATATTAACATCAGACTTTTTAAAATAAACTTTATTTTGGAAAAATTTTTGAGTTACATAAAAGTTACAAAGACAGTACAGAGAATTCCTGTATAATCCTTACCATTAATGTTTTCATTTCACATTGTACATTTGTCAAACCCAAAAAACCAACATTGGTACATAACTATTAATTAAGCTCAATATTTTATTTGCATTTCATCGGTTTTTCCATTAATGTCCTTTTTCTGTTTCAGAATCTAATCCAGAAATATAATCTAGTTACATTTATTCATCATGTTTTCTTAGTCTCCTCTGATCTTTGACCATTTCTTAGCCTTTCCTTATTTTCCATGACCTTGAGAGCTTCGAGGATTATTGGTCATGCTTAGACTAGGGTATGGTTCTTTCTGGAAAGAATACCACAGAGGTGAAGTATTCTTCTCATCACATCGTATCAGGGCTACACGATATCCAAATGATATCATTGGTGATGCAAACCTTTACTACTTCCTCTCTTGGGTAAAGTAGTACCTGCCATGTTTCTCCACTGAAAAGTTGCTATTTTTCCCTTTCCACACTCTATTCTTGGATGCACATCACTAAGTCCAGCCCATACTCAAAGCCGGGGGAACTTAGCGTCACCTCCTACAGGGAAGAATATCTAACACACATTATTTGGGATTCTTCTGTAAGGGAGATTTGTCTTTTCTCCATTTATTTATTTACTCCATCACTTATGTATATCAGCATATATGCATGTATATTTATTTTGTACTTTAGGTTATAATCAAATACTACATCATTTATTTTGTTGCTAAAATTGTTCCAGCTGTAGTACAGAGAAAAGACCCCAGACTCAAATTTAATCAAAAGAGATTTTTATTAAGCCAAGACAAAGACAATGATTCAAATGAGGGATCTGCTAGCATGCACTAGGCAGAATCCATTGAATCACAGTTCTGGAGTCTCTAATATACTATTACAGAAGCAAGTAAAGTTAAGAAAAATTTTGATTGGTTATTCATTGATATATCACTGTCAAAGGTGGAACATTCAAAGTGGGAACTTTACAATCATTGGTGAATACAGCGTATATGGGTTTACATGATTAGTTTAAAGAGTCTTTGTTGACTAGTTACTACTTAGTGATACGTGTGCTTTGTTGATTAGTTACTGCTTGGTGACATGTGCTTTGTTGATCAGTTACTGCTTGGTGACTGCAATGGATTCACAGGGTGATCACAAGGTAACTGCAAGACATTCCTTCCTGGGAGCACAGCTTTCTTGTACAATGTATGTTCTCGGGAGTGGCTTGCATCACTTGGTTACAAAGAAGACATTTCCTTAGTGATAGGGTCAGATATGTGTAAAAGAGAAACAACCTGTCAGCAAGAAACAGAAGTTAAAATTGGGTATGAGACTGAACCCTGGATCAGGCATTTTACTTTGGTCAAGAGTCTTATAATTTTGGGGCTCCATGACACAGCTTTGGCATCAGGAGCTCTTTCAGGCTGGCTCTTCTTACCCTTGATATGCCCTTTATGCTCTCTTTGTTGTTTTGAACACTTTTTTGCTTTCTAGTACTACAAAATACTTCAGGCTCATCTTGTGTTTTCCCTGCTCCAGCCCTAGAATCAACCGTTCTCCAATGAGTCCTGGTTCCTTTTATTGGAGAATAGTAGTTAGGAACCAAGATCTAGGTGCTGGGAGTGCTCATTGCTCCTGGGATGTCATTGCTTCTAGGATCTTTCAGCAGACAGAGCTAGAAAATATACATATGTATACAAACCCATGTATACACACATATCTATAACTGTTTCTGTATAAAATCAAACTTTTTAAGGTAAAATTTTAAAGTTACATTTTTAAGATAATCAATAAAAATGGAAATGAAGTATATAATTTTTAAAGTATAGATGAAAAAATAGGAAGAGAAAGGAAAACTTCAATCCATTTTAAAAACAGCAAGAAAAGAGAGTAAAGAAAACAGAAAAAGTAGGGCATATATAAAGTACAAACTAAGATAATAAGATAAATTTAAATACTTTAATAAGCACAATAAATGTTGATGAACTAAATTTTCAAATTGAAAGACAAAAATGTCAGACTAAATTTTAAAAAGATCCAGTTATGTAATATTTACATGAAACTTACCTAAAAGAATGCAGAAAGTTTGAAAGTAAAATGATGTGAAAACTGTACTAAGCAAATATGCTACTCAAAAGAAGGCTAGTAAACAATGTTAAAGCTAGGATTACCAAAAGAGGAATAAATGTTCAATTCCCCCTAAAAAATATAATATTTCTAAATTTATATACACATAAAAACATAGTTTCAACATATCTAAGGCAAAACTTGATGGAACAACAAGGAGAAATAGACAAATTAAACATCACAGTATGAGATTTTAACAAATCTATCTTAATAGCTGATAGAATAAGGAAAACAGAATTTTAATAACATGATCAATATGCTTGATCTAATAAATGCACATACAAATTTGCATCCAACTATTAGAGAATACTTTTCAAGCAGATACTAAATATTTCAGGAATTTAATACAATAGGACATAAAGCAGGTTTCTAGAAATTTTACAGAACTGCTATCACTCAGAACTGTTTGACCACAATGCAATTGTTAGGATCCAATAACAAAGAGAAAATTTTAAAAAATAAACCATATACTTGGAAGCTTACAAAAAAATTCTGAATAACTCAAAAATCAGTGAAGAAATCACAATTAAAAAATCAAATACTTATTACTGACTGATAATAAAATTACATATCAAGATTCATGGCATACAATCAGAATCGTACCTAGAAGCAAATGTAAAGGTTTAAACTCATTAGAGAAGTAATAGTGCTAAATATCAACTCCCATTGTTAAAAACGAAAAAAATAAATGGAAAGAAAAGAAGCAATTAGTAAAGAACCAAAAAATAATGACACTGCAAAACAAAGGTATAATAAGAAAGCAAAGATACAATAGAGAAGATCAACAAAACTAAGAGCTGATCAAGAAAATAAGAAAGAAAGCAAACAGTATTGGGGAAAAGGGGGGACGTAAACACAGTTTCAGAAGAAATTAAAAAGATAAGAGACTCTTATAAACATTAATACTAATAAAATGTTTAACTTCATATGACATTTTTACACTCTTTACCATTTTTATACCATTTTACATTCTTACCAACATCTTTTGAGATTAATGTACTGATTCAATTTTATAATTTAGGCAAAAAGACAAATTCTTAAAAAAATTTACT
This sequence comes from Trichechus manatus latirostris, assembly GCF_000243295.1. Taxonomy (NCBI): domain Eukaryota; kingdom Metazoa; phylum Chordata; class Mammalia; order Sirenia; family Trichechidae; genus Trichechus; species Trichechus manatus. The sequence continues at coordinate 1,096,891 of NW_004444227.1, read as the reverse complement.
AAAACTGGCACAAGAAAATCTGGACATATCAATATCCATTATAAAAAACCAGTAAAACCATTGACAACCCAAATATCCATCAACTGGCCAATGGTTAAACAAAAGTGATACATACATACTATAGAATACTATTCAGCAATAAGAAGGAACAAAATAACTGATATACATTAACAATATGGATGAATTTCAAAAACATATGCCAAATGAAAGAAATGCAACACAAAAGTCTACATGCTGTAGGATTTCATTTATATGAATTTCCAGAAAAAGCAAAACTAGTAATACTAATAATGTCTAACCTTTATTGAAGGTGTCCTGGTGGCTCAATGATTAAGCACTTGGCTGCTACCTGAAAGGTTGGAGATTCAAACCCACCAGCGACTCCAAGGGAGAAAAGACACAATAGAGATCAACAAAGCTAAGAGCCAATCAGGAAAATAAGAGGGAAAGCAAAGAATACTGGGGAATAAAGGGAGGAATAATCACAGTTTCAGAAGAAATCTGTTTCTTCGATCTACTCCCATAAAGATTACAGCCTAGAAAACCCTGTGGGGTGGTTCTGCTCTGTCATATAGGGTAGCTATACATTGGAATTGACTGGATGGCATACAACAACAACATTTATTGAGCAACTACTGATAAGAACTGTTCTCAGTGCTTCTATGTACATCAGCTAATTTAATCTTCACAGCGATCAGATGAGACAGGTTCTATTATCACCCTCAACATCAAGCATCTCAAAGTTAACATGTCCAAAACTAATCTACTGCCTGTCCCCACCACAAAACTTCCTCGGTCTTATTTTTCTTAGTTCACAGAAACTCCATTCTTCCTGTTGCTCAGACAAAAACCTAGGAGTCATCCTGATTCCTCTGCCTCTCTCTTTCCCTCTCTCTTTGTCTTTCTCCCAGGACAAGCACATACATACAGTTGTGCAGATTGTGTACTGCACAAGGCAAGGAGATGCTATTCACATTACAGACATCATAGATTCGTGTATTAATTACAAGAATTTTCCAGAAGCTGGCAGTTCCAATAAAATAAGAACATTATAACAATTTACTGACAGATGGAAGTAAAATGTCTTGATTTCAGGCCATGGTCCTTTTTCCGCCACGGACACCGAGTTATTACAGTGGCCTCCCTGCTTACATCCTTTTCCTCATTCAGCCATTCTCAGTACAGCAGTCAGCATGACCCTGTAAATCAGGTTAAGTCATACGTCTGCTCAAAATCCTCCAAAGGGCTTTCACTCAGAGAAAACCAAAGTCCTTACAATGGCCTTATGAGATCTATACCTGATACTGCACTGATTTTGTCTCTTACTACTCTCCCTCTCTCCCTCGCCATGCTGGCCTCCTTACTGTGCCAGAAGCACTCTCACCTCAGCCCCTTCACTCTTTCCCCCTCTGCCTACTCCCTTTCTTCTTTCAAGTCCTCATTCAAATGTCACCTTCTCAGTGAAGATTTTCCAGGCCACCCTTCTTTAAATCACAGCCTTGCCCCGCCTCTCCCTACCCCTCTTCCTGGATTTACTTTTAATCGTAGCATTTCTCACCATTAAAATTTTCTATCAATTTTATTCATTTTGATACATTTTATTTTGATGAATATGAACTCCATAAAGGTAGAAAAAATTTTTTATTGTGCTTTAGCTGAAAGTTTACAGAGTAAATTAGTTTCTCATTAAACAATTAATACACATGTTGTTTTGGGACATTGGTTGCCAACCCCGGGTCATGTCAACACTCTCCCCACCTCATCCTCAAGTTCCCCATTTCTATTTGCCCATTTTTCCTGTCCCCTCCTGCCTTCTTGTCCTTGCCCCTGGGCTGGTGTGCCCATTTAGTTGTGTATACACAGTTGAGCTACATGTGTTATTATTTGTTTTCTGGGCTTGTCTAATCTTTGGCTGAAGGGTGAACCTCAGGAGTGACTTCAGTACTGAGTTAAAAGGGTGTCCAGGGGCCATACTCTTGGGGTTTCTCTAGTCTCTGTCAGACCGACGGCAGAAATTTTTGTCTATCTTGTTTACCACATGTCTTAGTTATCTTGTGCTGCTATTAATAGAAATACCACGAGTGGATGGCTTTAACAAACAGAAATTTATTCTCTCACAGTTGAGGAGGCTAGAAGTCTGAATTCAAGGTGCCAGCTCCAGGGGAAGGCTTTCTTTCTCTGTCGGCTCTGGGGAAATGTCTTTGTCATCAATCTTCCCCAGTTGAGGATCTTCTCAGTGCAGGGACCCTGGGTCCAAAGGATGCACTATTGTCCTGGCTCTTGTGTCTTGGTGGCATGAGGTCCTCTTGTCTCTCTGCTCGCTTCTCTTATATCTCAAAAGAGATTGATTTAAGACACAACCTAATCTTGTAGATTGAGTCCTGCCTCATTAACACAACTGCTGCTAATCCCACTTCATTAACATCATACAGGTAGGATTTATAACATATAGAAAATCACATTAGATGACAAAATGGTGGACAATCACACATTACTGGGAATCATGGCCTAGCCTAGTTGACAGATATTTTTTGGGGACAGTTCAATCCATGACACCACAGATCCCAGGTACCTGGAACAATTCTTGGCACAGAGAAAGTACTCAATAAATACTTGTCAAATGAATACATCTTCATTTTACAGATTAGGAAATCAAGATTCAGAAAACTTTAAGTCAATTTTTATATGAGTTTTCTAGGGCTGTCATAACATATAGGGTCACTATGAGTTGGAATTGACTCAACAGCAATGGATGATGGTCATAACAAATTACCACAAACGTGGTGGCTTAAAATAACAGAAATTTATACCTTCAAATTCTGGAGGCTAGAAGTCCAAAATCAAGTTGTCGGCAGAGTCATACTCCTTCTGAAGGCTCTACGGAAGAACCTTTCCTGACTTCTGGTAGCTCCTGACAATACCTGGGGCTCCTTGGCTTGTAGCTGTATCATTTCAGTCTCTGCCTCTGCTATCACATGGCCTTCCTCCCTGTGTCTTTATGTCCTTTCCTCTTCCTATAATGACATCAGTCATTGGATTTAGGGCTCACCCTAAATCCAGGATGATTTCATCTCGAGCTCCTTAACTAATTATATCTGCAAAGACCGTATTCCCAAATAAGGTCACATTCTGATGTTCTAGTGAACATGAATCTTTGTGGGATGTTACTCAATTCACTATACTTCTCAAAGGTCACACGGCCGGTTAGTGGTGGAAGCAAGATACAAACAGAGACAGTTTAACTCTACACCCTGTACTCTCTAACCTCTAAGCTTTATTGCTATACACCCAGTCAACATAATTCTTTAATCATGATAATAGTAATAGTAATAATAATACCTAATAGTTTTAAATGCCTACTTGTGCTATGCACTGTTATAAGTGCTTTACATAAATTATCTCATTTAATATCCAGAACTCAGCTAAATCAGATTAGAATCCTTAAAGTTTTGGCAAATTAACTATCATGCCATCCAAGTTGTCATGGATTGAATTATATCCCCCCAAAAATGTGTGTATCAGTTTGGGTGGGCTATGATTTCTGGTACTGTGTGATTTTCCTATATGTTGTAAATCCTGCCCCTGTGATGTTAATGAGGGAGGATGGGTGGCAGTTGTGTTAGTAAGGTGGGACTGGATCTACAAGATTGCATTGTATCCTGAGGCAATCTCCTGAGATATAAAAGAGAGAAGTGAGCAGAGAAACAGGGGGACCTCATACCATCAGGAAAGCAGTGCTGGGAGCAGAGCACGTTCTTTGGACCAGGGTCCCTTCACAGAGCAGCTCCTAGTCCGGGGGAACACCAAAGAGAAGGCTGACAGAAAAAGCCTTCCTCTGGAGCTGATGCCCTGAATTTGGACTTTTAGCCTACTTTAACTGTGAGGAAATATACTTCTCTTTGTTAAAACCATCCACTTGTGGTGTTTCTGTTATAGCAGCACTAGATAACTAAGACACAAGTACAATGAAAGAAAAACAAAACTTTCTTTCCAAACCCTACAGAGCAGCACAAACTTCTCTTCTCCCTTCAGGAACAGCAGGAAACTGTAGCAACTTCAAATTTCACAGGAACAAATTGGAAACTGTGTGGCTATGAGAGAAGCCCCAATGGAATGGTCCTATTATGATTGTCTTCTTTTGCTCAAATTATTATTCATTTATTCACTCATGTATTCGTTTATTCATCCACTCATTCAGTGAACATTTATTGAATGCTTGCTGTGTGATGGACTTGCCAAATTCAAAGCCTATAACGGTAAAGAAGACATAGCCTTTGCCCTGGGGGACTCACAAACTACTGAGAGAGACAAATATGAGAGCAAGTGATTCCAGAGAAGGTGTAAGTGTGGTATTAGAGGATCAGCACAGAAGGCTGTAGGAGGCCAGAGCAGGAAATGCCTAACTCCGCCTGGGGAGACCAGGGAGTACTGGAGGAAGTGACCCAGGATGAGGGGTTCATCGGGCAGGACAGGAGAGAAGGGCCTCCAGGTAGAGGAAAGGATTTGCAAAGGCTGGGAGGCATGACTCACAGGGGCCTCCAGGGAACTGCGGGTAGCTTGGTATAACTGAAGCTTGGAATCCGGGGCAGGAGACAGAACAACCCGGCCAGAAATACTTTAAACAAGGTCATGATCAGATCAGATCTTAATAAAAATCCCTCGGGAGGCTGGATGCAAAATAATTAAGGGAGCAAGGCCAGACAGAAAGAGACAGCAGATACCTGGCACTTTGAAGCTGCTGCTTTGATGCAAGTTCTTTGACTCAGGGATATTTTGAGGTGGCCTAAAAGTAATTAAAGTTTCAGCTCTCAGAAATTACCAAATGATGTGCAAAAACAGCCTTCTCACCTCATCACGGAGTCTCACCCCATGCCAACTCTGCATCTGGGATGAAGCTTAGGGATGGGGTAGGGGTTGGGAGTGGGGTCACAAATAGGGTGCGAATTAGACAACATCTGGCAGACAAGCTACATGTAACCAGGAGCCAAGTGTTTCCTGCAGGTCCCTATCTCAGAAAGAGCCATTAATATGCAATAAGCATACTGTTCCTTCCCTGAGAGCTCCGTTGTATCTTGAAAGAACTGCACTTCGAATTCTCTGGTTACTCTTTGCAGTTATAATTGTAACAATGATTTACTTTTAGTTAATAAATATTAAGTGCTTTAATTGATACATATTTTCTATTTGAAAAATCTCCAGAATGGAAACCTCTGTTTTATGGACTTCTCTATAATGTTCACTTTATTTGGAGTGGGATCCATGTTATTCATTGAGAGGGAGTGTAGGGAGAGATAATATTAATTAGGACTGTTTTGTTTTAAGTAAAAAAAAAAAGTCGTTATTGCTGTATGTAACTGGGAAGTGTGGAGTGCCGCTGACTTGAGGCATGGCTGGCTCTAAGGACTCAGGAATGTCATTGCGGCTCTCTGTTTGCGACAGGCTTTCTCGACATGGCAGGCTAAGTTGTCACTGGCACTCCAACACTCATATCCTATAAGCTGAGCAGTTTCTCTGCCTCCTTCTCTTCCCATCTTTGCTTTAGAGTAATTGTTGAGCTTTTGTTCTCGTATAGATGGTTTTTTAGTAGAGCGCTGTACTTACGGGTAATAGCCTTTATTTTGTGTGCCACTCTTTTATTTCGGTAAAAGGTGATCTCGGGATAGTTTTGGTTGAAGGTTTAAAGAGTATCTCAGTCTCAAGGATTAAATGAGATAATGTATTTGAAAATGTGTCACAAAACCTCTAAGTACTAGTGTATGTTTCAATTTATATGAAGTATCCAGAATAGGTAAATCCACAGAGACAGAAGCAAATTGGTGGTTGCCAGGAGCTGGGGAAAGGAGGGAGGAGGGAATGGGCTTGATGGGGACGTGGTTTTCTTTTGGGGTGATTGAAACGTTTTAGAACTAGATAGAGGTGGTAACTGCACAACCTTGTGAAAGTACTAAATGCCCATGAACTGTACACTTTAAAATGGATAATTTTATGTTATGGAATCTTCCCTCAATTAAAAAAGCTCTACGGGATCAGCAAGAGTCAGAATCGACTTGACAGCAACTAGCAACAACCATAATAAATCTTATGAATACTTTGTCATTTGCTCCACCCATAATTTTATTCCAGTTTTACAGCTGTGGAGTCTAAAATTCATGGAGATTAACACAACACCTCTAACAAGGAACAGAGCAAGGATTTGAACCCTGGTCTAATTCTGGAATCTCCAGTCTTTTCTCCCATGCTGCTTCCTTACACAAATTCAAGTTATTAATGTGCATATAATTATTTTGGATAATGCTGGTAATTTTTAACCCCGATTTCAAGAGCCACATATAACACTCCAGAGGGCTCTCCCCTGGCTGCCCCAGTACCTAGCAAGAAGAAGAGGACCCAGGTCTAGACCTCTTTTCCCAGAGCTACTGGTTGCACAGATTTCTCAGGGACCTGAAAATGGGGCACAACAGAAATGTATAAATGCCTATCCCTGCTATTTCTCTGCGTGCTATTTTAACACTAAACAATTCAGAGTGAAGAAAACATCCTGTGTTTATTCCTTGTCTGTTGTACTCCGATGCTCTACAAATCAAGGTCATACAACAATGTATTGTTGCAAGCGGCTTTAGATAGTCCTTTTTACCGAGATGATACAATAGCAAGCTGCAACTTGATGACCCTAACAAACAAGAAAATACTTCTTATCTGTCAGATGAAGTTACCAGTTAAAAACATTATCTGCTAGGAAAATCTTAAAAAAAAAAAACACTTTAAAAGGAGAGGAAAAGAATGGGATCTTTTCCTACTTTCTTGCTAAGAGTAATCTCCCCTAAAAGTTGATTTATGTGTTGGATTTGGGTAATCACAGTTTGCTTACAAGTAAGCAGCATTTCATTGTTGATTTACGGTTTCTCATTCACCATTTTTCTTGCAAATGGCTCTATAAATCTATTAATTAACTGACTCTTGAACAATTCCTCAGTTGCCACAGTATAGAAGGTTTTGATTAGAACACCTATAAATAACAGGGTAGACAGACCAGGCAGGCATATATTTTACATATGCATCTTCCAAAATGTAAGTAGAAGCCTAACGTACGTAGCACAAGCTATGGTCACTGTGCTGTTATCTGTAGGCACCTACATTCCTTGACTCATTACGTGTTAAGACCTTTGGTGTCCATTTAGCTCAGCAATTGGCTAATAAAACAGATGAGAGTCACCCCCATCTCTCTCCTGGAGAGGGGACCACACATAATGGAGAGCTCAGACGGGAGGACAGGGCACTCTGATAAGTTCAATGACTTGCCTTTAATTTCAGAGCTCTCTGAAATTTAGAATTCGAAATAATTATAGGATCTCTACCACACTCTGACTAGCCAGTAGACCTAATCAGGGTTACTGTGTTCCTTTTTATTTTTCTTAAAAATTATAATTTTTTTCTTTCTAGTATGTAATATGTGCTCAGTGTAGACAGAATTGCAGAAAACAACAGTGAAAATATAATTTTAAAAACCCCACAAACCAGAGAAACACTTTTGTTGTATATGCTTCAGTACGCATACACAAGAATGCATTTAATGCTATCATAACTCACATATAATCTGTAGCCTTAGCAATTTATTGAGCATTTTGTCATGTCAATAATTATTCACCTACAGAATGATTTTTAATGACTAGTGTTTTAGTCTAGAGATATCTAATCATTGACACAACCAATCCCCTCTTTTTAGACATTTAAGTTATTTCCATTTTTTTCTCTCTATTGTGATGTGATACTTATCCTTGTATAAACATTATTTCACAGTTTTCCAATTATTCCCTTACCATAAATCCAAAGAAGTGAAATTGCTGGGTCAAATGTAGTATATTTTAAGGTTGTTGGTACATTTCACCTAATTGCCATTCAGAAAGGGACTGATTGCACTCCCGCCAGTTGGGTGGACGAGTGCCAGTTTTCCCATATCCTTGCCACAGACGTGTTATTCTTTTTAATACTGGTCAATGTGTTGGGTTAGAAAATGGTGGCTCATTGAATTACTTTTAAAATTTTATTTGTTGTTATTATTTTTTAAATGAATGTTGTTGTTGTTAGGTGCCATTGAGTTGGTTCCAACTCAAAGCGATCTTATGTGCAGCAGAACAAAACATTGCCTGGTCCTGCACCATTCTCATAATCGTTGTTATGCTTGAGCCCATTGTTGCAGCCACTGTGTCAGTCCATCTCCTTGAGGGTCTTCCTCTTTTTCGCTGACCTTCTACTAAGCACGATGTCCTTCTCCAGGGACTGGTCCCTCCTGATAACATGTACAAAGTATATGAGACGAAGTTTCACCATCCTTGCCTCTAAGGAGCTTTCTGGCTGTACTTCTTCCAAGAAAGATTTGTTTGTTCTTTTGGCAGTATATTGGTATATTCAGTATTCTCTGCCAGCACCATAATTCAAAGGCATCAATTCTTCTTTGGTCCTGCTTATTCACTATCCAGCTTTCGAATGCATATGAGGTGACTGAAAACATCACGCTTCCGTCAGGCGCACCTTCGTCCTCCAAGTGACATCTTTGCTTTTCTACACTTTAAAGAGGTCTTTTGCGGCAGATTTGCCCGATGCAATGGGTTGTTTGATTTCTTGACTGCTGCTTCCATGAGGGTTGATTGTGGATCCAAGTAAAATGAAATCTTTGACAACTTAGTGAATAGTGAGGTTAAACATTTTAAAATTTTTAATTCTTTTTCTGAGAATTGGTCGTTTGTATCCTTTGCACATTTTCCGATGGGTGAGTTCCATCTTTCCTTATCAATTTGAAAAGATCATTTTTATATTTTAACAATAATAACCATTTTCATACAGATTGCAAACATTTTTCCTTAATATGTCATTTGTCTTTTATTGTGTGTGTGGCAAAGTTTTTAACATTTACATTGTGATCTCTATTAATCTTTACTGTACTAGTTTCTATCTTTTGGCATTTTATTTAGAATGGGTTTCCGTATTCAAAGACTACACAGTAGTTGCTAGTCAATGTTTTTATTTTGTACATTTATGTCTGTTCCCCATAGGATATGACTATGGACTAGAAATAAAGGGATGAAAAAGATAGAAACTAGAAATGTAGATGATTATTTTCAAGTTTCTAAAGATGCTGATCTATATTTTCCTCCCAATTTTTCTTTGACATGGTTGGTGTTTAAAATTTGATACCAATTTTATGACTACACATAAATTATACATACATGTTTGAATTCTTCTTCAGTATAGTCCTCACTAGATTTCCTCATAAATAATGTATTATTATGAAAGATCTTCTAGTAGAATGAGTTTGCACTTGATTACAAATGCATAGTAGATTAAAGCTACAGGAACAATTACTGGATTTTTTTATTTTAACTAAAAACAGAGAGGAAGATACCCTTCCTTTCTTCAGTTAGGACCAGCGTTAAACTGTCTGGTAACCGACAAGCTTTATTTTAGTGGCCCTTAGAGCATGTTCTGTGTTCTCTCTTGGTGTAACCTATTCCAATATTTAACAATTTACATTATATAAAAATCTCTCATGTGGCAATTTAAGCTTTTTCTTCTAATTTTTTTTATTTATTATTTAATGGTGATTTTTTCTAGGCTATTTTTCCTTAGACTTTTCTTCCTAAGAGTGAATAATCTCATATGCAGACCAAATCAAGAAAATTTCTCTTAGTATTTACTGGGTGTTCAAGGACATCTGAGCAACTAGTGACACTAACTGAGGACCAAGCACAGCCGCACACAAGGACGTGAACATGCAAATCCCTGCATTTTAAAAAGGTTTAAGATTGGCTCCAAATTTTCCATTTTAATTTTGGCAAAATGTCTTTTCCTTTGCTTAAACAAATGCCAACTGTAACAAACTAAATTTACTTTTTAAATTTAGTGAAAAATTTGAGCAAAGCCCAAAATGATACTCTCACTGCCGAGGGGGAGGCAGAGGATTGCAAGATCACGTTTGTTGTGAAGATAAGTTTATGAGAATCACTGAGCTGTCACTGTACATGGAACTCTCCTCTGAGCCTGAACTTTGAGAAAGAAGTTTATCATTTTATGGGGGAGAGAAGGCCAAAAATGACATGTGCCTGCTAATGGATTTTTAAAAAAATGGCCACCAAGTCGATTCCAACTCATGGCAACCTCATGAGTGAAGAGTAGAACAGTACTCCATAAGGTTGTCAATGGCTGCGACCTTTCAGAAGCAGATTGACAGGCCTATTGGTTAGCAGTCAAGCACTTACCCATTTTCTCCACCCAGGGACTCCTGCTAATGGATGCGATGGGTACATAAATAATGAATTACAGCTGTAGAACTAGGTGCCTGGACAGTAGGGAAGGCAAACAACATGGGGCAGAATGATTTCTGACCTGAATTTGTCATAAAGGCGTATGTCTTAATTACCTAGTGCTGCTTAACACAAATACCTCAAGTGGGCTTTAAAGAACAGAAATTTATTTTCTCATAATTCTGGAGGCTAAAAGTCCACACCGGGGTCTCAGCTGTGTCAATTACTTCTGTGAGCCTCTGTCCTAGTTTCTGATGTTGGCTGGTGATCCCTGGCATTCCTTAGCTTGGAGATGATCCACACATGTCATTTGTGTATGTCTCTGTGTCTGTTCTGGTGTTTTTATAACTCAGAAGTGATTAGGTTTAGGATCCACCCTACAACGGTATGACTACAACTGATTGATTGATTAGATTTGATTACATTATAGAAGGTAGTCCTTTGGTGGTACAAACGGTTGACACCCTCAGCTGCTAACAAAAAGGTTGAAGGTTTTAGTCAACTCAGATGTGCCTTGGAAGAAAGGCCTGACAATCTACTTCTGAAAAATCAGCCATGGAAAACCCTATGGAGCACAGTTCTACTTTGTCATACATAGGGTTGCTGTAAGTTGGAATGGGCTTGTTGTTGTTTTAATGGAAGGTAATCACATGTAACTATTCCATGACAGCAAGGACTCGTGTTTGGCCAAACAACTGAGAACCAAAGCCTAGCCAAGTTGACACATAAAATTAACTCTCACAGCATAGAGTTGGTAGAACTTTTTGGCTATATTCTAAGCCAAGGGATCTCAACCAAATAACTGGGCACCCAAAGGAGGTCAGCCACATTTAGGGTCTCTAAAGAGGGCCTTACCCATGGCCCGGAGGCCTCTCCAGCATCTCTAGGAAACTTTCATTCCCCAGGCCCTTCCCCTTCCACTCTGCCTCTTCACCCACAGCTACCTGCCTTCCTAATTCCTGCTTGTGGAAGCTTCGGGTGTGGGGCTCAGAAATTCTCTTTGTCGAGCCAACTCACCTCAGGTGGGTCTTGGCCAGAATGAGGTGATGCTGGGGTAATACAACTTGAGAGTTTAATAACTTCAGACTCGATGTTCAGTGAAAATTAGCTGAGCGACTGCACAAATGTCTGGCTTCCTTTTTCAACCCTAAAGTAAGATTTTTGCCTTGAGATTTTCCCACCTACCACTCACTCTCTAAGAGGTCGATCTGGAACCAGGACTGACTTGAATCACCGAGTTTAAAAAACTCTCCAGATTAGCAGTGCTATCCCCATAGCATAAACTGGTCAAATACCCAAGATGGCTGTCTTAGTTTCCTAGTGCTGCTGTAATAACAGCAACAAAACCCCACAAATGCATGCCTTTAAAGAACAGAAGTTTATTGTCTCACAGTTTTGGAGGGCCCTTCTTTGTCAGTAGCTCCAGAAATTCCTTGCCAACCCTTGGCTTATAGACGGTTCTTCACAGGGCCTCTTCCAGCAGTGTGTGTGTGTCTGTCTATTCTGCTCTGCTTATAAGACATCACTCAGAAGGGATTAGGTGTAGGACCCACCCTACTCTGGTATGACCTCATTAACATGAAAAAAAAAAAAACCCTACTTCCAAATAGGGTCATATTTACAGGTGCCAGTGTTAAAACTTCAACATAACTTTTTTGGGGAACATAAAGCAAGATGTGTGGGATCCTTGGCAAACTAACATTTTGGCACGCATTCAAACTAGTGTTTTAAAAATACTCCAGAATTTTTACTTCAATATTTGCGAGTGATGCCAAATGTTCTGGCAGACAGGCAGAGCGGGAGAACATGGGCGGCAGGACTCAGCATCTCCTCTATTGACACAGAAATTCTGCTTTGGCCGTACCTCACTAAGGAAAACAAAAGTTCAGTAATTAATTGCACTCATCGTCCTCAGAAGGCAGTTACTTGACCAACTATTTTTATTCAAGGATGCCTCTTAGAGGGTCTAATTCCCCAGCCCAAGTGGCTATACAAGAACTTTATTCCTTCCAACCACATACAGTACTTTTCCTAAGAGGAATTTTGGTAGCACAATTTTCTCCTTCTCATTATATTTCCAGTGTTTTAGCAACCCCCGCCACCCTCACCCCTGCAGCAGATTGGGACTCTTGGAAATTGCCCAACTGACCCATGCCATGACCTAATTTTGCATGAGCAGAACTTCACATGGGTCACTTATGGCCCTATTATTTTTTGAGTTAGCTCAGTGCAAACAGAATGCAACACTAGAGCAACTTGCCTCCTAACCAGTTCAGACCAATTTACAGAATGTTCCATTCCAGGTTTTGTTCTCAAATTATATCAGACAGGCAGGAAGCGTTTTTATCAGGTGGCTTAGGCTCTGTGGAATTGTTTTAGGAAAACATTCTTCATCATAAAGAAGCTGGAGGCCTCAGAAACAGGTCTTTGTTGCTTTAACTTGGGCACTTGGTGTTTGTCCAGCTGCTCTGAACTTTCACGGTGTGAGTGAGTCAGCAGGGAAAGGGCAAGGCAGCAGCCCTGAAAAGCAAGCCTAGGGATTCTTCTGGGAGGGATCACAGCCTCAGGAAAGGACAAAAAAGGGCAATGGGTGTCCTATCTTTTTACCTTCCTACCCACTGAGCCCACTTGATAGGAGTGGTAGCTATTTTGCTGCCACTCAGTAGGTTTCCTTTTTATTTTTTCATATTTTATTTATTTTTGGTGGCAATATGCACAACCAAACATACATTCGTTTACAATTTCTGCATGAACAGTTCAATAACATTGAATACATACTTCACATTGTGTCACCATTGTCCCTACCCATATTGTTTCATCACCACTAATTTAGGTTCTCTGCCCTTTAAAGTTCTCATCTGTGTTTTAGATTAACTGTTGTCAGTTTACACTCATATAGATAATTCTTTACAAGAACTCCATGCTCGAGGCAAATGTTCTTTATTAATTGGGTTGAGCTGTTGTTTAGTTTCAAGATGGATTCATGGGATAGTTTCAGTTCAAGGTTTAAGGATTATTTCGGGGCATTAGATTTGAGAGTTCCCAATGTCTCAATGGATCCAGTAAGGCTGGCTTCCATATGCGTCTGAAGTTCTGTTCCATGCTTTCCCTCTTTTTGATCAAGATCCATCGATTGGGTTCTTGATCAAAACATTCAGTAATGGTAGCTGGGCACCAACCATTTCTTCTGGTCTCATAGTGATGGAGATAGTAGTTTATGGAGGCAAGTAAACCTGCAGTCCATTTCCTTCTTCGGTTCCCGAGTGTCCTTCCTCTGCTGTTCCAGGTGAATAGAGACCAATTTTTGTATTTTGAGTGGCTGCTTGCAAGCTTTTAAGATTCCAAGCGCTACTCACTGAACTAGGAGGTACAACAGAAATTCTAAAAGCGTAAGGCCAATTGCCAGTCAGCAGGTTGTTGAATGGTCTATAGGGAAATAAGGAGGTTTTGTGGGCCCTGTATCATTAAGAGAGGAGTCCCTGGGTGGTGCAAATGGTTAACGCACTCAGCTGCTAACCAAAAGTTTGGAGCTTTGAATCTACCCAGAGGTGCCTCAGAAGAAAGCCCTAGTGATCTACTTCCGAAAGGTCACAGCCTTAAAAAAAAAAACCTTGCTGGATGTACAGGTGTGCTGTGTTATAATTGCCTCCTCACCATCTCCTTAGCTGCTAATGGACATAATAGCTACTAATGGACACAAAGTAAAGTATGTGCCTTAGGGGGAGATGATTGCCCTCTGAAGAAACCCAGAACTCTGTTAAACTATCTTAGTGGGGTAAAAAGGCATTTTCTGATGCCTGTAAATCTAGAACAGCCTGAACAGGGGCAATAAATGATCTCCATTGCCTACAGGGGGCCTTCCACTTTTATTATACCCTTTTACCTTTTATTGCCCTCTTTCATTGCCCCTTCCCCTACCTATTCTCCGTACATGCTATTTGACATGTAGACATAGTTATCTGATTAGTATTTAATCCCAGGGGAGAGGAACTTACTTAGGTGTTCTCCTCCCAAGACGTGAACTGGGGCATGGTTGGATGCGATCTAACCCTGTGGATGGGAGCGTAATTTCGGGGAACCTAGGCTGATGGTGATGTGTGCTGTTCTACTCATCCCTGGCCTATTTATTCTATGAGTAATAAATGCCTGTTATTACGCCATTAGAAGTATCTGGTCTGTACTCTGCTCCAAATGGTCTTTCACTAAGAACTTGTAAATATAGTGACATCGCAACCCTATTGAATGCAGTTCTGCTTGCAGCATATAGGGTCACCATGAGTCAGAATCTACTCAACAGCAACTGGTTTGATTTGGTATCATCAAGAGAGGAGTCCCTGAGTGTTGTAAACAGTTAACGTGCTCTCCTGCTACCCGAAAGGCTGGAGGCTCTAGTCCACCCAGAGGCACCTCGGAAGAAAGGCCTGGTGATCTATTTCCAAAAAATTGGCCATTGAAAACCATATAGAGCACAGTTCCACTCTGACACACATGAGGTCATCATGAGTCGGAATCGATTCAGCAGCAACGGGTTTTAGTGGTATCATCAAGAGAAGAACTCAATATTTAACTTAGCCAGACCTCTGGCTTTAACTAAAGGGCAGACATCCCTGTGATGTCTAAGCAGACCCTTATCCTGGTGGCTGTGTGGACTGTTTTATAGGTTTTACAGTTCAGGTCTTTTCAAAAGTTTTTCTTTAGTAAACAAACACTGCAAGAGAATGTCATAATTATTTAAACAGGGTCAAGAATTCCTGGTTCAGGCAAGTCAGTCAGGAGTTGTAAAGTCACGATCAGCAGGCTGAACTCAGCCAGCGATTGGTTTGATTCACATGGTATTTGAATTTTCTTTTTTAAATTTGCAACCCCTGCACAGACAAATAATAATACACAAGGCAAGGTTCTGAGATTTCAGTTGAGGCCCACAAGTGTTTACTGAGCACCACGATGGGGCAGGCTCTCAGATAGGTCTCATCCTTTAGCCACACAGAACTGCTAGGCCCAAAACCCGTTGCCATGGAGTAGATTCCCACGCACAGCGACCAAGTAGGACAGAGTAGAACTACCCCACAGGGTTTTCAAGGAACAGATGGTGGATTCGAATTGCCAACCTTTTGGTTAGCAGCCGAGCTCTTAATCACTGCACCACCAGGGCTCCACTATGCCCAATGACCTTGAAATAAGTTGCAGAATGAAATAGCAAAGGACCTCACCTTCTGAGTGAGCCTCTCCTCCTGCATATAGACACAGAGGCTGAGAGCAAGATTAGGAGAATCTTGTGTTGGCAGTAGATAAAGGGATCAGTGGAGGCAGGAGCAGCTGAGAGCTCTCGGAAATTTACATAAGCCTGCTAGAAGGTCAGGGCTCAGAGCCTCAGAAGGGGCAGGAAGAAAACAGACCAAAAGAAAACATCTGTAATGAGCTGCAAGGGCGAGTGAGCCCACAGAGTTTGGAGGCAGGTACCTCCCCACCTACAGAACAATCAAGCGACTGCCAAAGCAAACCCCTCTCCAGCTGGGATTTCTTTTATTGTCATTCTTCCCTTCCCAGGGCTGCTGAGCCTTTGAAGTAATCCTCAGTGTGAAAAGCTAGGAGGATGTGCACATAACAGGCCCTTTGAAAAAGCCTTCGGGAAAGTAGTAGCCAGGCTAGGGAGGGAGTAATTGCAAGATGACTAGGACCAGTAAGCCAGAAAGTGTTCTGGGTGGACTGGATAGAAGAGAGACCGGGTGGCTTAAAGCCTTCTGCATAGAGGTCGGCCTAAAGCCACAAGCCTGAAAACCAGTCCCGTGGGCCTCCTCTGAGCACTGGGGTGCACTGTGCACATGCATCCTACTTCCACCTGGAACTTGTTCCTGCACTGCAAATGGGCAGAATAGTTATGTTGACCCTAATGACTGTACCCAAACACAAAGGTCCTATTGTTGATCTATGTTCATAAATAAGCAATAATTAGTTAAATGTTTAACAAATCATCTTTACAGACAAGAAAGTTGTCTTGGGCTGGGTTCTCTAGAGAAGCAAAATCAGTAAAGATTATAAATATATATCTACAGAGAGAGAGAGAGAGATTTACATCAAAGAAATGGCTCCCTTGGTTGTAGGGGCTGTAACGTTCCAAGTCCATGGGTCAGGAAAGAGGCTTCTCCTGATTCATGTAGCCACAGGGGCTGGCAAACCCAAGGCTGGAGAGCAGGGCTGTTGCTCACAGACTGTGAAGATCAATGAATCCCAATATCATCAGGCAAGACCACAGGTAAGCTGCTAGCTCAAGTCCCAAGAACCGGAAGTCAGACAAACAGGAGCTGGCTGCAAGATCTAGAATGAGCAAAAGCTCCCAGGCACTGCCTTAACATCTACCTACACTCAATGCAGGCCACACGCCTAAGGAAACTCACCCTCAACTGATTGGCTACTCATAGCAGATCTCATCATGGGGTGATCACAATATTATATGGCTGCCAAAACACTGAGAATCATGGCCTAGCCAAGTTGACACACAATCTTAACCATCACAAAAGGGAAATGGAACAGAACACAAAATCTGGTGAATAAGGTATAGATAGCAGAATAACAATGTGTTATCCAGTGTTCCTCCCCACAACAAAACCCACCAGACTCAGAGATATGAAAATTGCATTTGTTCCATTGGGGATGTGCCAAAAACATAATAGAGACACAAAGCTTAAAAAAAAAAATTATAGGGCAAACATCAAGGGCTCTCGTGTAAAACCAAACAGATTTGCAAAGGGGATGAGAAAACATGGAACAGGTACCTCATCTGCCCCGCCACCACCTCCAATAAAGAGTTTTCAGCCAAGAGAGGGAGAAGAGTTTGCAGTTGAGGCCTGTATGGGGAAGCCCCACCCCCCTTCTCTCAGTTTGTCATATTGGGGTGGCTTGAGTATTGCTATTATGCTGGAAGCTATTCCAACAGTATTTCAAATACCAGCAGGATCACCCACAGTGGACAGGTTTCAGTGGAGCTTCCAAACTAAGACAGACTAGGTAGAAAGGCCTGACAATGTACTTCTGAAAATTAGTCAATGAAAGCCTTATGGATCACAATGGAATATTGTCCATATAGTGCTAGAAGATGAGCCTCCTAGGTTGAAAGGCACTACAAAATAGCCACAACAATGACTCAAACATACCAACAATTGTGAAGGTGCACAGGACTGGGCAATGTTTTATTCTGTTATACAAAAGGTTGCCATGAGTTGAAGCCAACTCAATGGCAACTAACAGTAACAACAACAAAGCTATGGGAGAGAGGCTATTTGGGCCATGACGTTTTATATTTTACTCCAAACTGTATAGCAGAAGAAGGCCAAATTGCCTCCTAGTTTCTAATGACTCCAAGTGGCCTGGAGGAGGATCTAGGTTTTTTTTTTTTTTTTAGGTAAGGAAATTAACTGAAAGAGAAAGGGAGGGAGCAGATCCACTCCAAGACTGCTCCAGTCAATGTGAAAACCAAGAGCAAGAAGGACCCCTTCTACCCCATGTCACTGATGGAAGGAGGTCACAGCTGTAATCCTGGAGGAATCACCAGCCCCAAGGTGCTGAGAAGGAGCCAAGTGGGCATCCATACGAAGATGGGTTCTCACCATCCCTGGAGCAAGCACCATGGTTTTTGTGTGCCCAAAACAAGGCTGGTGCAGCTTACTTTGGAGGCTGAGATTGGAGACCAGAAGTGGACCTACTCCCCTAATGACTCCACTCAGTAATTTATGCAAGTCTCCAGGAGCTAAGAATAGGCACCAGAAATGGGAGAGGGAGAGAAAAGAAGGGAGACAGAAAGGGAAACTCTTGAACATAAAACTCAATTTCATGTAATAGGATACTTAAAAGTCACTGGCCAGAAGAAAGAATGCCCAGAAAGTAGCACTGGGAATATGACAATCAGAGCTGGCACAGCTCTAGGAACTAACACCATTTGGGCCCCAGGGACAGTGGAGGAAACGTTTATGTAAGGTATCAAATCCTCCCTATCAGATAGCTCCAATGCAATAGAGATTTGCATAATGAAATATTCTTTTAGCAGTAGTGATGAATGTCCATTTTCTTGCTTCTCTACACATTCCAATCCATGGATGCAAAGGTAGTCACAGATTAGTACCAGATTTGAAACGGTGCCACGTGAGGACCAAGGATTATGTTGTAAAATTAAATAATTCATTAACTCTTAAATTTGTATGTACTTTGTTCTAGATCAATGGTTCTCAGTGTGATCTAGGAACTTTGTAATCCCAGGAACACTTTCAAGGTACGTTAAGTCTATTTTCTTCTTAGTATTGTTATTTTTAAATTTTATTTATTTTGTTGTTGTCATTGAGAATATACACAGAAAAACATACACCAATCCAACAGTTGCTACACATACAATTTAGTGACAGTGATTACATTCTTTGAGTTGTGTAACCATTCTCACCCTCCTTTTCTGAGTTGTTTCTCCTCCATTAACATAAATTCACTACCCCATAAGGTGAAATCTTTCAAGTTGCTGTGGTCAGTTTGATTCCATATAGATAGTTCTTAAGAGAGCATAATGCTCAAGGCAGACTTTCCTTTACTAGTTAAACTAAACTATTGTTTGGTTTTAAGAAGACTTTTGGGAATATTTTTGGTTTAAGGTTTAATAAAGTCTGTTTTTCTTAATAATATTAAGACGTTGTAGCAATCAAGTTTCTCCAGAGAAACAGAACCTATAGGATAGGATGTGTTTGTATGTGAGAGAGAGAGATTTTTAAAGAAATGGCTCACATGATTGTTGGGGCTGACAAGTCCAAGCTATAGGGCAGGCTGGCAGGCTGGCAACTTAGGCAGGATTTTCATGTTATAGTCTTTAGAGAGAATTCCTTCTTTTCTGAGAAACAAGGCCTTCAACTGATTGGATGAGGTCTACCCACATTATTGAGGGTAATCTTCTTCACATAAAGTCAACTAATTGTAAATGCTAATCATATCTACATAATAACTTCACAGCAACACCTAGACTAGTGTTTGACCAAAGCCTAGCAAGTTGACACATAAAATGAACCATCACAGATATTTGCCTTTTTCATTCTCGTGCTTTCACAGGTGTACAGTGGAGTTTTCTAGAGGCTGTACAGTGGAGTTTACTAGTAATAATGTCATTATTACTCTGACAGCTAATGAAATGCATACTTATATATTCTTAGGTTTTAAAAATTTGTCAGTTTTAATTCTAACACGTAAATATCAAAAAATGTAACCCACATAAACAAAAGCTTTATGGACTCCACAATAATTTTTAATAGTTTAAAGAAGTCCTGAGACCAAAAAGTTTGAGAACCCCTGGCAGGTATAATATGAATGAAATCATGATACCAATACTCTACACTGGTAACTCAATGGACATAGAGGAATAGACTTGCAAATTGTTTTATTTTTATAAAGCATTTAATAAGATTGAATTTTCAAAAATAACTTGCATTTTCAAAAGATTTCAAAATTTTAAGAATTCAGCTTTATTTAAATTTGATTTTTAAAATTGTAAGATATTATTTGTATTTACCTTTTAATATATAATTTAAAATATTTTGGAAGAAAAGTAACTTTTGAAAGTATAAATAAAAATAATTATTTTTTTTTACCTTTCCTTTAATATTTTAAATTAAAATATATGCAAATGTGGATTCTAGGAAGATGGTGGTATAAACAAACCATCATTCTGACCCTCCCCCACAAATAGAACTAGAAATACAACAAGGAAATAGTGCTTGGCTTTGAGAGACTCTGAACTGGGGAGGAGAGGAAAGCGGGGGTGGGAGCAAACAGGCAAGAATCAACAAATCAACAATGAGTCACAGAAGGTAAGAAAATTGCTTCTCCCATCATCTCTACCCCTCCCCAGGCCATGCAGGCCACCAGCTGCTGTGAACTGGGGAAGAGGCTCCAGAAAAGGAGCGTATTTCCTTTTCTGACCACCACAGCCCCTGCCTGTACAAAAGACAGTACCCCAAGATTCCGCCCTAAAATCAACAAAGCAGACCTCCCCAGTGGTTCATTTGTAGTGTGCTAACGCCTTCACCACCAGGACACTGTCAGTTACAAGCCTACTGTGAATTTCTGCAGAAGGTCTGTGCAGTGGAGTCTGCTCCCATTATAAACACCCTTCTGGCCTCCCTGCACACCCCATAGCTCAGGCCTCTGAAATCAATGGGACAGACTTCCCAGGGAGTCAGTTCAAGTATGTCTGCTCCCCCATTTTGCGGGTGCTGAGGACTGCTGACTGAGGCTGCTGTGTGCTAGGAAGCAAAAGTCTTGAGTGGAGGCTGGCTGACAGCCAACAATCTACCGGGGAGACTCTTGACAGCAACAAGGGAGATCTCGATGGGAATCTGACCAGAGCATGACTTTCTCACCCCCACCCAGTATCTGTCAGTTGCCAGGCTGTTGCAAACTGCTACAGAAGGCCCTCGAAGTAGAGTCTGCTCCCATAGTTAGCATTCTACTTGCCTCTCTGTGCACCCCACAGGTCTGGCCTCTGAAACCAACAGGACAGACCTCCCTGGTGATCAGTTTGGATCTGTCCAGTTGGCACTGAGGACTGCTGACTGAGGCTTCTTCTGTGTGCTATGAAGCAGACATCTTTAATGGAAGCTACACCCATAGCAAAAATACTACAGGGGGGCTCTGATAGCAACAAAGCAGATCCCCCAGGGGTCTGTTTGGAGTGTGATAACCCCTCCCTCAACCAGTAACTGTCAGCTGCTGGACTGATACAAACTCCAATAGGAGGTTCCCTACAGTGGAGTCAGGAGGTGGGTTGCCTAAGTGGAGACTGCTCCCCCAACCACCACAGGTCACTGGGGCTCTGAAATCAACAAGAAAGATCTCTCTGAGGTCCTTCTGGAGAGTGCCAGCCCTTCCTCCTCCTGAAACAGAAGAAAGTCTGCCTGTTTCCCCTGAATGCCAGCTCAGATACAAACAATGCCCACAGAGCAGGGAAGAAAGCCTCAGGCAAAACCCGAGGGCAACCTCCACCCCGAAGGGGGCTTGTTGGTGGGGTTTTCCAACTAAAATGTGGTTGCAGAAACAGAAGTAAGGGAGTAAAAACCAGAGAAAGAGGACTGCGTCCCCTAGTGGACAGATTGATTAGTACGTGATATCTCACCTGAGTGGTGGTGCTCACTACTGGACAGACTGACCACGGGGTGTTCTCTGATGTGTGTGAGAGAGATTGAAAGTTGAAAACCAAGATCTGGAACTTTCAAATCCTAAATAAACCAGGGAGGGAGAAGGAGCTACCACAAAGGGGGAGAGGAAACTGTAAGCAAAGACCGAAGCTCTGCCCACCTAAGAGTTTTTTACAAAAAATAGTATGACGAAAATACCAAATAATGGGGCAAACAGAGAAGGTGAACACCCTCAAAAATACTAATGCCCCAACAAAAAAATCACAAGACAGACAAAGAACAGAGAAATAATGGCCCATTCAAATAAACATGATAAAGGGGGTGAAAGCGCATCTAGGGATGACCAAATAATGAAAAAAATGGAAGAATAATAGCACAACAGCATTAAACATAACTAAAGAACTAAGAGAAAACATAGACAAGGCTAAAAGAAATAAGCAAAACAATGCAAGAAAAAATGAAGATCTAAAAGAAGAGATATTGCAACTGAAAGGGACAATAAAAGAAATGAGAAACTCAAGAGAAGGACTTACTAATGGACTTAATCAGGTGAAACAAAGAATCAGCAAATTAGAAGATCAGATAGTTAAAATTACAGACACTGAAGAGAAACAATAATGGAGACTCAAGAGGGCTTGGGGACAGTTTAATGGAATTCTGTGACAACAACAAGAGACTTAATACACACATCATGGGATTTGCAAAAGGAGATGAAAGAGAGAAACAGAAAGAACATTCGAAAAAATAATGACAGAAAATTTCCCCAGTCTAATGAAGGACATGAATCTACAATTCCAAGAAGCTCAAAGAACTTCAAGCAGGATAAAACCAAAGAGATCTACACCAACATACATCATAGTTAGGCTCTCAAAAAGTAAAGATAGCCAGCACAACTTGTACAAGGAAAGGTCATGGAAGCTCCATAGACACATTCAAACTCCCTGAGGGACTGAATTGCTGGGCAGAGGGCTGTGGGGACCATGGTCTTGGGGAACATCTAACTCAACTGGCATAACACAGTTTATA
>NW_004444227.1:1045101-1074308 GCF_000243295.1 Trichechus manatus latirostris | reverse complement strand
ACCTTGGTGAGTAGCATCTGGGGTCTTAAAAGCCTGTGAGCAGCCATCTAAGATACTCCACTGGTCTCACCCCTTCGGGAGCAAGGGAGAATTAAAAAAACAAGATACAAGGGAAAGATTAGTCCAAAGGACAAATGGACCACAACTACAACGGCCTCCACCAGACTGAGTCCAATACAGCTAGATGGTGCCCGGCTACCACCACTGACTGCTCTGACAGGGACCACAACAGAGGGTCTCGGACATAGCTGGAGAAAAATGTAGAGCAAAATTCTAACTCACAAAAACAGACCAGACTTACTGGCCTGACAGAGACTGGAGAAACCCCAAGAGTATGGCCCCTGGACACCCTTTTAACTCAGTAATGAAGTCATTCCTAAGGTTTACCGTTCAGCCAAAGATTAGACAGCCCCATAAAACAAAACAAGACTAATGGGGCACAACAGTCCAGCTACAAGCACTAGGAGGCAGGAGGGGACAGGAAAGCTGATAATAGGGAACCCAAGGTTGAGAAGGGACAGTGTTGACATGTCATGGGATTGTTAATCAATGTTATAAAACAATATGTGTAGTAACTGTTTAATGAGAATCTATTTGTTCTGTAAACCTTCATCTAAAGTACAATTAAAAAAAGACTTAATAAAAAGTAAATATAAAGAGAGAATCCCAAAAGCAGTGAGAAAGAAGCAAAAAGTCACTTACAGAGGATCCCCAATAAGATTAAGTGCCAATTTCTCCTCAGAAACATTGGAGGCCAGAAGACAATAGAATGATATATTTAAAGTTATGGATAACACTGCGAAGAATGGGAATTCCATAACACTTAATTGTCCTCATAAGGAAACTGTACATAGACCAAGAGGCAGTCATTTGAACAGAACAAGGGGATACTGCGTAGTTTAAAGTCAGGAAGGTGTGCGTCAGGGTTGTATACTTTCTCCTTACTTATTCAGTCTGTATGCTGAGCAAATAATCTGAGAAACTGGACTATATGAAGGAGAATATGGAATCAGGATTGGAGAAAGATTCATTAACAACCCGTAGTATGCAGATGACACAACCTTTGCTGAAAGTGAAGAGAACTTGAAGCACTTTCTGATGAAGATCAAAGACTGCAGCTTTCAGTATTGATTACACCTCAACATAAAGAAAACCAAAATTCTCACACCTGGACCAATAAGCATCAAGATAAACAGAAAATATTGAAGTTGTCAAGGATTTCATTTTACTTGGATGCACAATCAAAGCCCATGGAAGCAGCAGTCAAGAAATCAAACAATGCATTGCACTGGGCAAATCTGCTACAAAAGACCCCTTTAAAGTGTTAAAAATCAAGGATGTCACTTTGAGGACTAAGGTGTGCCTGACCCAAGCCGTGGTATTTTAAATCACCTTATATGCATGTGAAAGCTGGACAGTGAGCAAGGAAGACCGAAGAAGAATTGATGCCTTTGAATTATGGTGTTGGTAAAGAATGTTGAATATACTACGGACTGCCAGAAGAATGAACAAATCTGTCTTGGGAGAAATACAGCCAGTATGTTCCTTAGAAGCAAGGATGGCAAGATATTGTCTTGCGTACTTCAGACATGTTATCAGGAGGGACCAATCCCTGAAGAAGGACATCATGCCTGGTAAAGTAGAGGGTCAGTGAAATAGAGAAAGACCCTCAACAAGACGGATTGACACAGTGGCTGCAACAATGGGCTCAAACATAGCAATGATTGTGAAGGTGGTGCCGTACTGGGCAGTGTTTTGTTCTGTTGTACATAGGGTCACTATGAGTTGGAAGCAACTCAACAGCACCTAACAACAACATTTAAAGTGCTGGGGGAAAAAATTGTCAATGAAGAATACTATATCCAGGAAAACTATCCTTCAAGAATGAGGATGAAATTAAAATATTTCCAGACAAACAGAAGCTGAGAGAGTTTATATCCACCAGACTGGCCCTACAAAAAATACTAATGGGAATTCTGTAGATGGAAGGGAAAAGACACAAGAGAGTAATCAAAAGCTGTACTTATAAAGAAAGATCCCTAATAAAGGGAAATGCATGGATAAATACAACAAAAAAATGTCCTAGACCAGACGGATTCACTGGGGAATTCTACCAAACATTTAGAGAAGAATTGACACCAGAAAATACTGTTTAAACTCTTCCAAAAGATGGAGAAGGAAGGAATACTCTGTAATTCATTCTATGAGTAAACGTAATCCTGATACCCAAACCAGACAAAGACACCAAAAGAAAAAAAAAAGAACTACAGGCCAATACCTCTTATGAATATAGATGCAAAAATCCTCAACAAAATACTAATGAACAGAATCCAAAAGCATATTAAAAGTCATACACCATGACCAACTGGGATTTAGTCCAGGAATGCAGGAATGGTTCAACATTAGAAAATCAATCAATGTAATACACCACATGAGTAGAACAAAGGAAAAGAACCACATGATCATCTCTATGGATGCAGAAAAAGCATTTGAGGAAATCCAACACTCTTTCTTGATGAAAACCCTAAAGAAGATTCGAATAGAAGGGAAATTCCTCAATATGATTCAGGGCATATGAAAAGCCAACAGTCAATATTATATTTAATGGAATAAGACTGAGAGTTTCTCCTTGAAATAAGGAACAAGACAAAAGTGCTTGCTCTCACCACTTCTAGTCAATATTGTATTAGAAGTCCTAGCCAGAGCAATAAAACAAGAA
Organism: Trichechus manatus latirostris; assembly: GCF_000243295.1. Lineage (NCBI taxonomy): Eukaryota > Metazoa > Chordata > Mammalia > Sirenia > Trichechidae > Trichechus > Trichechus manatus. Next base: position 1,071,589 of record NW_004444227.1, on the reverse strand, counting down.
AAATAAATAAAAGGTATCTAGATTGGAAAATAAGGAGTAAAATTATTTCTATTCATGGATGATGTAGTTCTATATATAGAAAATACCAAAGAGTCCACAAGAAAACTTCTAGAGCTAAGAGAGGAATTTAGCAAAGTTGCAGGATACAAGATCAACAAACAAAAATCAATTGGGTTTCTATACAGCAACAGTGAGGAATCTAAAAGGGAAATTAGGGAAACAATTCCATTTACCATAGCAGTTAACAGAATAAAATACCTAGAAATAAATCTAACCACGGATATGAAGGACTTATACAATGAAAACTATAAAACTCTGCTGAAAGAGATTAAGGAAAACTTAAATAACTGAAAAGATGTTCTATGTTCATGGATTGGAGGACTTAATATTGTTAAGATGTCAATACTACCCAAAGCAATCTATAAATTCAACACAATCTCAATTAAAATTACAATAGCCTTCTTTACAGGAATCAAAAAATAAATCCTCAAGCTTATATGGAATGGCAAGAGGCCCTGTATAGCTAAAGCAATGTTGAAAGAGAAGAACAAAATAGGAGGACCCACACTTCCTGATTTCAAAACATACTCTACATTTACAGTAATCCAAACAGCCTGGTATAACAATAGATACATAGACCAATGGAATAGAATTGAGAGTCCAGAATAAACCCACACATCTACGGTCAACTGATTTTTTACAGGGGTGCTAAGTCCATTAGATGGGGAAAGAAGAGTCTCTTCAATAAATGGTGTTGGGAAAATTGGATTTCCACATGCAGAAAAATGAAACAAGATCCATGCCTCATACCATACACAAAAACAAATTCAAAATCGATTAAGGACCTAAATGTATGAATTAAAATCATAAAGTATTTAGAAGAAAATGCAGGGGCAAGAAAATGCTGTCAGGGCTAGCTTTTGACAATGGATTATGTAATAACAAAAGCACAAATGCAAAAGACAAAATAAATAAATGGGACCTCATAAAAATTAAAAACTTTTGTTCATCAAAAGACTTTACCAAAAAGGTGAAAAGACAAGCTACTGACTGGGAGAGTATCTTTGTAAACCATATATTTGACAAGAACCTAATATCCAAAATATATATAAAACTTCAACAACTTAACAACAAAAACAAATAACTCAATCATAAAATGGGCAAAGGACTTGAATACACATTTCACCAAAGACAACATTCAAATAGCCACCAAATAATGAAAAGATGCTCGGTGTCGTTAGCCATCAGAGAGGTGAGAATCAAAACTCACAATGAGATACCATTTCACTCCCACTAGGTTGGCTGAGGAGCCCTGGTGGCACAGAGGTTAATAGCTCAGGCTGCTAACCAAAATGGTGGCAGTTCAAATCCACCGGCCACTCCCTGAAAACCCTATGGGGCAGTTCTACTCTGTCCAATATGGCTGGAATTGACTCGATGGCAATGGGTTTGGTTTTTTGGTTTTTTAGGATGGCTAAGATTAAAAAAAAAAAAACAGAAAACAACAAATGTTGGTGAGGATGTGGGGAAATGGGAACCCTTACCCATTGCTGGTGGGAATGCAAAATGGTGCAGCCATTGTGGAAAAACAGTGAGGCAGTTCCAGAAGACTTGAAAGCAGAGATTCAAACAGAGACTTATACACCAATGTTCATTGTAGCACTATAAATAATAGCCAAAATGTGGACAAAGCCTTCAAAATGTGGTACATACATAAAATGGAATACTACTCAGCCAGTAGGAGAAATGAGGTCTTGATACCTGCTACAAATATGGATAGAGCTGGAAGACATTATGCTGAGTGAAATAAGTCAATCACAAAAGAAAAAATATTGTATGACCTCACTTATATAAAAAGACAGAAAAGGCAAATGTATAGTGAAAAAAGTTTATTAGTGGTTACCAGGGGCAAGAGGAAGGAGGAAGGGGTTGTTAATGGTGATAGAAATATTTCCTTGATTAAGGGCAAGGTTGCACAGATGATTATTATAATTGCTGTCAATAAGTTGTACATCTGTAAAAAGTTGAATTGGTAAAAGTTGTGTGATAGATATATTTACAACAATGACAAAAAAAAGTAGCTGCTGAGGCTGCTTAAGTACAAATAAAAACCTCATGGGATATGGTTTCTTGGTTTGGAGGTTTAGGGTCAGGTTTCATGGGACATCTCAGTTAATTGGCGTAATAACATGTTTAGTGCTTCTATTCTACCTCCTACTTCAATGTGTAGTGTCTGAGGTCTTAAAAGCTTGCAAGTGCCCATCCAGGCACAACAATTGGTCTGTTTTCACCTGGAACAAAAGGGGAAGAAAGAAAGTCAGGAATAGGAGGAGGAAATAGAATGTGTGGCTAATTGCCTCCGTGAACAACTTCCTCCTTTGCCATGAGACTAGAAGAACTGGATGGTGCCTGGCTACCATTACTGAACATTTTGATCAAAGATTCCATAGAAGAATCCTGATCAAACAGGGGGATATGCAGAACATAATTTCAAATTCTCATGGACTCCAGACATCCTGCGGCCATGAAGGTTGAGTGAACCCCTGAATCTATTGCCCTGAGATAATCTTCAAACCTTAAACCAAAAATATCTCCTGATGTCTTGTTAAAACCAAACAATAGTTTAGCTTAATTAGTAAAAAATGTTTGCCTTGGACATTATGCTCTTTTAAGAACTATCTATACGGGATCAAATGACAATAACAACTAGAAAGAATAGATAGGAACCTTAGGGGGCAGTGAATTTATGTTAATAGGGGAGGAACAACTCAGAAAAGGAAGGGGAGAATGGTTGCACAACTCGAAGAATGTAATTAATGTCACTAAATGGTACACGTAGAAACTGTTGAATTGGTGTATGTTTTGCTGTGTATATTCTCAACAACAAAAGCAAAATAAATAAAGTTATATAATAACAAATATAGGCAATTGTGTACACTTCAAATAAAATTACATTTTATTTTTAATCCTTCAGGTATTTACTGCAAATAGAACACAAATTAAGTAAAAATCTTGATTATAACAACAAGATGACGTAGTTATTATCTGCAGAAATAAGTATAAAGTAAAGGCAAGAAAAAACTTTTATGGGATAAATGTTCAATGATTTATTAACTACATGTATTTTTATTTTATTATTCATACAAATACGGCCAACTTATCATCAGCACACCTATACATGTGCAATAATAATTAAATTCAGTAGTTGTTAATATTTTGCCAACTTTCAGGTATAGATATATATATAAGCATAGCTTTGTACCAATTTTTCAATTTTATCATTATGAATGTATAGTACTTCAAGCAGGGCAATAGAATATATTTTATTTAACATATGAGCTGAGGACCTCCATTTGTACTCTTCCCTGGGTCTCAAAGATGTTAGGGATTGGCATGTTGAATTGTGTCCCCCAGAAAAGATATTTTGAAATCTTTTGATACATGCTACAAATATGGGTGGAGCTTGAAGATTATGCTGAGTGAAATAAGTCAATCACAAAAGAAAAAATATTGTATGACCTCACTTATATAAAAAGACAAGAAAAAACAAATGTATAGAGAATAAAGTTTATTAGTGGTTCCCAGGGGTAGGAGGAAGGGGGAAAGGGGTTTAACGGTGATGGAACTATCATGTTGATTAAGTGAAGGGTAGCTACAGATGATTATTATAATTGCTGTCAATAAGTTGTACATTTGTAAAAAGTTGAATTGGTAAAAGTTGTGTGATAGATATATCCTGAAACTGTGAATGTGATCCTGTTTGTAACTAGGGTCTATGGAGATATTATCAGTTAGGTTAACATGAGGTCATCCAGGAGTAGGTTGGGTCCTAATTCTATATGACTGGTGTCCTTATGAGTCAGAATTGACTCGACGACATGCGTTTGTTTTTTGTTTTTTTTTTTGTTGGTTTTTTTTTTGGTGTATTTATAAAAGAGAAGATGCTCAGAGCCAGAGAGAGAAAAAGGATGTCAAGTGACACTGCAGCTGTAAGCCAAAGAATGCCTGGGAGAGAGGCATGCACCAGTTTCTCTCTCAGAGCAGTCAGAAGGAATCAACATGGCTGATAACCTGATTTGGACTTCTAACCACCAGAACTGTGAGACAATAAATTTCTGTCCTTATAAGCCACCTACTGAGTGATATGTTGTTATGGTAGCCCTAGGAAACTAAGATAGGGCTCATATATTTTCGGCACTTCATTAACTCCTCTAATAACCCTCTGAAATAGTTTTTATATCCCTAAACTAAACCAAAAGAAGTGCCAGCGTGGTGCAAGTGGTTCAGTACTCGACTACTAGCTGAAAGGTTGGTGGTTCAAACCCATCCAGAGGCACCTCAGAAGACAGGCCTGGTGATCTGTTTTCGAAAGGTCTCAGCCTTGATAATCCTATGGAGCAGTTCTACTTTGCACGTACGGGGTCGCCATGAGTCGGAAGCAACTAGATGGCAACCAGCAACAACAACAAACTAAAGCAAAAAAACAAAAAACCAGTTGCTATTAAGTAGATTCCAACTCATGGCAACCTCATGTGTTGCAAAGTAGAACTGCACACACACAGGGTTTTCAAGGCTCTGACCTTTTGGAAGTAGATTGCCAGGTCTTTCTTCCTAGGTGACTCTGGGTGGGTTTGAATCGCCAGCCTTTTTGTTAGTAGTTCAGCGTTTAATTGTGTCACTTACCGACCCCTATCCCTAAACTACAGATACATAAATTAAGGATTAGAGAGCTTGAGACTTAACCAAAGTTATCCATTTCATCAGTGTTGGGACTTATATTCCATCACAGATCTGTTTGAATCACAGCCTGTAATGCTTAATAGTTAGATATACATATGGCAAACAAAAGTGGAATCTGGGACACCCCAGAGGGTAAGGTGTAAGTCAAAGATAGAGAGAAGGTTTTTTGTTTGTTTTTGTTTATTTTTGCATAGTTATTTTCTAATTATAAATGAATACATGCTTATTTTTAAAAAATCAAATGAAGAAAATTTTGAAGAAAAAAGCAAACAAACAAGATCACCAGTACTCCCATCATCCAGAGATAACTACCTTAAAAATTTGGGGTACATTTCTTTTGTATATGAACACACACACACACATACACTCTGAAGAATATGATCGTGTTATATATACTGTTTTATAGCCTGTTTTTTCCATTTAATATTTTATGGACATTTTTCCATTTGAATAAATATAGATCTACATACTTATTTGAGGACTGTAAAATATTCCATTTTGTAGATGTGCTATCTTTTACTTAACTTATCCCCTATTCATGAACATTTAGATGGTTTCCAATTTTCATTCTTACAAACAATACCAGGATAGGCTTTGGGCACTTGTTTATTTTCTTAGGAAAAATTGCTGAAGGTAAAATTTTTGTGTCAACGGTAGCATGTTTTAAGACTTTTGATATATTTGCCAAACTGTCCTTTAGAACTACTACACAAATTTGCATTCCCATCAGCTCTGCTTGAGAGCATGTATTTCCTCAAATCTTTACCAGCTCTGAATATTATTTCTCTCTTTAATCTTTGCCAATTTTACAGACGACTGTGATAGCTCACGATTATTTTAATTTCTATTTCTTTGATTACTAGTGAAATTAAATATACTTTATTATGTTTATTGACTGTTTTTCCTTCTTTTATGAACTGCTTTTTTATAGTCATGTTCTTTGCTGATTTTTCAATTGGAATAAATGTCTTTTTTTAATTGATTTTTTAAATTGTTGTTGAAAATATACACAGCAAAACATACACAAATTGAACAATTTCTACATGTACAATCCAGTGACATTGATTACATTCTTCAAATTGTGCAGCCATTCTCACCCTTTGTAAATTGATTTTTAAGAGTTTTTTTCTGCCTTAGAGTTCCTTTAAAAAAAATTTTATGACACACAAAGTAGTATGTGTTTGTTATAAAAAATTGAAATTTAATTTTTATTATTAAAAAATAAAAACCTTAAACATTTATATAAAATTGTACAAAGGAAAAAGTAAAAATTATAATTCCACCATATTTCCTTTTTTAAAAAAATGTGCAGAGTAAAACATGAATGCCTTTCTTTTTCCTTCCTCCCCCTACATTATAACTCTGTCAAAATCCTTTTAGACATGAAATTTATTTGCATATCAAAGATACTAATTTTCCTAGATTGTAATTTTCCTTTCAACTTTATCACTGCCATCATCATCATCATCATGACCACGGAGAACCATTATAGTCATTCCTATTGATTTTTTTTTCTATTATGTTCTCCGGCTTTCCTTAGAAAGGCCATCTGCACTCCCAAAGATACAGAAATATCCAGCTCTATATTCTTTAGATAATTCTATGGTTATATTTTTCACAGTTAACCTCTTATTTCATCTGGAATTTATTCTGGCATATGTTGCAAAGTAGTGATTTAACTTTATATTGGTTAAATGGTTAGCCACATCATATATTGAACTGTCCATCCATTTCAAACTGATTTTAAATGTCACATTCATCATTTAATAATTTTTTAAAAATGTTTTTGGAGTTTGTATTTTACCATCAATTTTATACATTTAAATATCTGTCAAGACAATTATAATTTATTACTCTTGTTTTCAGAAATTTTCTGGCTTTTCTTACCTGTTTATTCTTCAGATGAACTTTTGAATTATTTTGCCAACATCCTTTAGATTTTTTATGAGTAATTATGTTAAGTGTACGTATTAACTTGGGGACAATTGCCATCTTTACAATAATGTGTGTCCTCAGCCAGGAACACAGCATTTCTCTCTAGTAATTAAAATCTTCTGTGTTCCTCAGTAGAGTGCATGTGTACGTTTCTTGCTGAATTTTTTCCTGGGAGTTTTGTAATTTTTATAATTGAGGTCATTTTTTTTCTGTGAAGATATCTAACTGGTTATCATTGGAAAGAGATGAAAAGTTTTTTAGAATTGTGAGCTCAGGGATATTAGTCAAAGAAAGTTAAACAGAGCCAGGGCACTGTAAGGAGAGGCCATAAACACACCATGGACCTGTGACACATCCTGTTACTGAAGAAAGGTGAATTAAAGTTCACTGGAAAAATGAAACTTGCATCCTCCTAGTCAGTGGCACAGTGGTTAAATGCTGGGGTGCAAAATGAAAGGTTGTCGGTTTGAACCCAGCTACTCCTCGGGAGAAAGATGTGGCAGTCTGCTTCTGTAAAGATTTACAACCTTGGAAACCCTCTGGTGCAGTTCTTCTCTGTCCTATAGGGTCATTATGAGTCGGAATTCGACTTGATAGCAACAGATTTGGTTTTGGTTTTCAGAATCTGTCCATAAACTTCTACAGAAGAAATTTTTGCTATGTTTTCTAGAGCATACTATAATTTGAAAAATGTTTCAGATCTTCTTCAATACCCTAAGTGCATTTTTCAGTAATTCTTTTCCATGCCCATAAGAAAGGACTTGTGACTTCCATATGCTTATCCGTAAATGGCTTCTCCCCCAAGTTGCTGTTTGTAAAATATTCCTTAAGGCAAGTTTATTTCCTTTGCCCCACCTATGCTAATAGGTCATACCAAACTTTAGTTATTCTCAAAAGTAACTAAATTAACAAAGGCAGGCATATTTTTATTTGTCTAACAAAAGTGGGAACTATGCATCATTTGGTGACTTTTGTCCTATATCACATTTCAGGTTGGTATCATTGAAAATTTCTGTAGCTCAGAGGCACCATCAATATATTTGAAAACAAGTTACAGACAGATGATATTTAAAACTCACATAATCCAAAAATAGATTATAAGAAGATCTTACATAGCACTTATAGAAATCAATAAGACAAATTAACCAACCAACCAGTTAGTTACAAAAATAGGTAGAGGATTTGTTCAGTCAATTCACAGAGAACATCCCTGAATGGCCAATAAGCATATGAAAAGATAAAATTCTTCACCAATAATGCTGGAAATAAAAACAATGACATACTGTTTCATACTTAACCATATTTACAAAAATTAAAGTGTATATCAATATAAAGCGTTAGCCTAAAACAGGTGCTCTAATATTCTACTACCAAACCAAACTATACTTGCCAGATGGAATACACAGGATTCAAATCAACTACATCTGTGGAAAGAGACAATGGAAATGCTCAATATCATCAGTCAGAACAAGGTCAGGGGCTGACTGAGGAACAAACCATCAGTTGCTCATATGCAAATTCAAGCTGAAGCTGAAGAAAATTAGAACAAGTCCACGAGAGCAAAAGGACGACCTTGAATATATCCCACCTGAACTTAGAGAACATCTCAAGAACATATTTGATGCATTGAACACTAATGACCGAAGACCAGACGAGTTGTGGAATGATATCAAGGACATCATACATGAGGAAAGCAAGAGGTTAAAAAGACAAGAAAGAAAAGACAAAAATGGATGTCAGAAGAGACTCTGGAACTAGCTCTTGAACGTGAAGTAGCTAAAGCAAATGGAAGAAATGATGAAGTAAAAGAGCTGAACAGAAGATTTCAAAGAGTGGCTCAAGAAGACAAAGTAAAGTATTATAATGAAATATGCAAAGACCTGGACTTAGAAAACCAAAAGGGAGGAACATGCTCGGCATTTCTCCAGCTGAAAGAACTGAAGAAAAAATTCAATCCTCAAATGGCAATATTGAAGAATTCTACAGGGAAAATATTAAACAACACAGGAACCATCAAAAAAGATGGAAGAAATACACAAAGTCACTGTACCAAAAATAATTGGTCGACCTTCAACTACTTCAGGAGGTAGCATATGATCAAGAACTGATGGTAACGAAGCTACACTGAAGGCATGGATGAAAAACAAGACTCCAGGAATTGACGGAACACCAATTGAGATCTTTCAACAAATGAATGCAGCGCTGGAAGTACTCACTCATCTACGTCAAGAAATTAGGAAGATAGCTACGTGGCCAACTGACTGGAAGAGATCCATATTTCCACCCATTCCAAAGAAAGGTGATCCAACAGAATGTGGAATTTATCGAACAATATCATTAATATCACGCACAAGTAAAATTTTGCTGAAGATCATTAAAAAGTGGTTGCAGCACTACATCAACAGGGAACTGCCACAAATTCAAACAGGATTCAGAAGAGGATGTGGAACAAGGGGTATCATTGTTCGTGTCAGATGAAGCTTGGCTGAAAGCAGAGAATACTAGAAAGATATTTACCTGTGTTTTACTGACTATGCAAAGGCATTCAACTGTGTGGATCATAACAAATTATGGATAACATTGCCAAGAATGGGAATTCCAGAACACTTAATTGTGCTCCTGTGGAACCTGTACATAGACCAAGAGGCAGTCGTTCGAACAAAACAAGGGGATACTGCATGGTTTAAAATCAGGAAACGTGTGTGTCAGGGATGTATCTTTTCGCCATACTTAATCTGTATGCTGAACAAATAATCAGAGAAATTGGACTATATGAAGAAAAACAGAGTATCGGGATTGGAGGAAGACTCATTAACAACCTGCGTTATGCAGATGACACAACCTTGCTTGCTGAAAGTGAAGAGGACTTGAAGCACTTACTGATGAAGATCAAAGACCACAGCCTTCAGTATGGATTACACCTCAGCATAAAGAAAACAAAAATCCTCATGACTGAACCAATAAGTAACATCATGATAAACAGAGAAAATATTGAAGTTGTCAAGGATTTAATTTTACTTGGATCCACAATAATGCTCATAGAAGCAGCAGTCAAGAAATCAAAAGACGTATTGCATTGGGCAAATCTGCTGCAAAAGACTTCTTTAAAGTATTAAAAAGCAAAGATGTCACTTTAAGGACTAAGGTGCACCTGACCCAAGCCACGGTGTTTTCAATCACCTTATATACATGTGAAAGCTGGACAATGAATAAGGAAGTCCAAAGAAGAATTGATGCCTTTGAATTATGGTGTTGGTGAAGAATATTGAATATACCATGGAATGCCAGAAGAATGAACAAATCTGTTTTGGAAGAAGTACGTCCAGAGTGCTCCTTAGAAGCAAGGATGGTGAGACTTCATCTTGTATACTTTGGACACATTATCAGCAGGGACCAGTCCCCGGAGAAGGACATCGTGGTTGGTAAAGTAGAGGGTCAGAGAAAAAGAGGAGGGCCCTCAAGGAGGTGGATTGGCACAGTGGCTGCAACAATGGGCTCAAGCATAACAAAGATTGTGAAGATGGCAGTGTTTCATTCTGTTGTCCATAGGGCCTCTAAGAGTCGGAATCGACTGGACGGCACCTAACAACTAACAACAAATCAAAACCCATTGCCAACAAATTGATTCTGACTCATAGAGATCCTATTGAACAGAGTAGAACCGCCTCACAGCGTTTCTAAGGAGTAGCTGATGGATTTGAAGTGCTGACCTTTTGGTTAGCAACTGAGCTCTTAACTACTGTGCCACCAGGGCTCCAATATTCTCCTTATGGTGGTTTGAAGTAGTTCAACCAGCTCAGAGAGCAATTTGACAATATCTAATAAAGTTTAATGTATTCATACCTCATGATCCAGCAATTTCAATTCTAAGTATATTCCCAAAAGAAACTCTTGCACAGGCTCTCACGGAGATCTGTATAAGGATATTCAATGTAGTATTATTTGTAAAAATAAAAAATTGGAAACAACTCGTATGTATATTAACTGGAGGTAAGCATATATACATATTCAAAATAGAATACTGAATGAACAAGATCTACGTGTAGATGGTGATGAATAAATCTCAAACACATAATAATGGATAAAAAATTTATATAGTGATTCCTCCAGTTTGTTATCACTTATGTGAAATTCTAACACACAAAAATCAGTTCCATATATTGGAATATATATATGTATACCCCTAAAGTAAAACTCTAAAGACATGGATGAGAAGGATACATACCAACTTCATGATACTGGTTGCCTCTAGCAGAGAAAAGCAACAATTTATGAAAGAAAAAGAGGCTTCAACTCTATATTTAAAGCTTTATTTCTTTAAAATAAACTGATTCAAATATGAAAATACAGGAACAATTGTTAAATATTGGCAGTGGAAACATGAATACTCATTATTATTTTCTGTATTTTTTTATATGTGAAAATATCTCTCATTTTAAAAGTAAGTTGAGAAAAGTAGATTTACTCTTCTAATGGAAAGTTAGCAGGACTAGTTCTGTGGTGATTTCATCCTCTGTGACACTCAAAATACAGCCTTTCTATTGCTACTATGCCTGGATATATATATATATATAAATTATAAATACTCATGATACTTCTTTTCAAGTCCTTGGTTCAGAAAATCTTCTCTATCCATTTAGAGGAATGATCACACTCTGAGGGATTGCTCATGCCAAGTAGTCATTAGAAATGACTGTATGACAAACGATTTTGCATTGTCTAAAAACTAGACTTCAATAGGTGTATGCTATTTTGTATTATACTTTGAAATCCAGATAGAAAAAACTAGTCTTACCTAAAAATCTAGTAAAGATTCTTTTAAGACAATAAGTATTGTAGAATTCAGACTCTCTTTATGCCTACCTGCTTTTAGGAGTAAGGAGCTCTGGTGGCACAGTGGTTAAGCACTCAGCTGCTAACTGAAAGTTTGGCTGTTCGAACCTACTAGCTGCTCCACGGAGAAACATGTAGCAGTCTGCTTCCATAAAGATTACACCCTTGGAAGTCCTATGGGGCAGTTCTACTCTGTCCTGTAGGGACTTGAAGGCAGTGGATTGGGTTTTGGCTTTTAGGAAGCTCAGAGCTAACGTAATGATTAGTTGGATTTATCATTTTATTCTAGGTCCTTATCAGAAGTAATTACTTTCTCATTTTTCTATATGATTTTTGATTTTCATTTGTGATTTATTTAACTGCTTCATTTGCATATGTTTTTAAGTCTTAGATCCTTTTAAAAGAAAAAACATTTTAAAGTAACAAGCAAAGTGATTGATGGATAGATGAATGGACAGATGGACTGATTTACAAGCCTTGTTGTTGTTGTTAGTTGCAGTCAAGTTGATTGACTCATGGCAACCCCGTAACCTTAAAGTTACATTATTAATTTACCCTGAGAAATATGACTGCCAGATAGAACCAAATACTTCTGTCAGTTGGTCAACACATTTGCTTGCCAGTATGAGAGACTACTTAGGAAACACTTTTCACCAAGAAAGTTACTCACTGAGTGCAACTTGAGTCTTTCCCACTATAATTCACCCTAAATGGCTGCGAGATACTTTTCCCAAAAGACCTTCAGAGGTTCCCTGTTCTTCTTGGAATTATGTAGACATTCTTTAGCTGGGCATCCAAAATGGTATCCACCAAATGTTCTAGCTCCAGTGTCTTTTATTTCCAACATGTACCCTCTGCCTCAGTCAAACCGGAAAAGCAGTAGTTTTCTGAACACCTTTCGCTTGCTCATATTCATCCTTTTTCAATAAACTTCCCACTTAGACACCTCCCCCACTACAGAACTCTATTTATACTTATTCTGCACGTTTCTATAATGATCTCAAATCTCATATAAGTCACATAAGTCACTATTATGCTTTCAAAATACGTATGTAAAAGCACTCATAATATGAATTTAGAAATAGAAAAATATCTACCTTTGTAAGGCTCTCTAGCATTAACTATAAGTCATTAGAAACCTGTCAGTCATGAGAAAGTTATTTAGAAAATTTCTGAACATAGACATAGCAACATAGAAGCATGTGAAGATGTAAAGAACGTAAACAACCTTTAAGTTCACTTTGACTCAGCATGCTGTGACAGCAGAAAACATAATCTCTAAACAACCTCCCTAATCTCTAACCTTGAAGAAAAAATGCGTCATTTGGCCACTCTCTAACCCTGGAGAAAAAACATAACATACTAGTCTTTGACATCCCATTGGCCTTAGCTGTGTGGAGCCAAGATGACAAATTCACACATAAACACTAAGTTTCTGCTCACTCACTGAGAGAAGACAGAGGTGGAGGTGAGACTCTGCCTACTGCTGCTGACCTCAGACCCTAGCTAAGAGGGGCTTCCTCTAAGTTTGAGCCATGGTTAAGCCTTCCTCCAGATACCTCTTGTTAGAGGTAAAAGCCTGTAGTCTAAAGACTTGGACTCTAACCATTGAACTAACATTGTAATTGTAATTATTAATTCTGATTCTTTAGTTCTAAATGAATGTTATAAGGTCTTACTTATGTACTTCGCCATGACTACCTTGCAATAAACTAAACGAGTTTATGCATAACAAACCTGAGTATCTCTCTATTAGTTTTCTAAGACAAAATCCTCCAAAACAGTACTTAAATATCCATCTCAAAAGTGACCTGGTAGTAATATCAGCAGGTGTTCATATGTTAATTTAATTTAATCCTCATACAACCCTATATGGTAAGTAGTATTATTAACACCATTTTACAGATGAGAAAAATTGAACAACAAAGAGGTAAATAACTTGCCCAAAGGTACACAACTCATGAGAGATGGAACCGAGATTCAAATCCAGCTAGCTGGCTCTGGAGTCCATGAGTCTATCAGATACACTATACTACCTTTCAATTCCAAAAAGAATATCCTGAGTCTCACCCCATCTGACTGAATGTGAGCACCTCATTCTTTGAACCCCCGTACAATGTTATCTTGTATCTCTTTTTCTGCCTTATATGAATTAATATGTGCATATCTACTTACATACATAGTAGGTAAGAGCTCAGGTGCTGTAATCAGTGAGACTTGGGTTCAAATTCCAGCTGTTATTTGCTAGATATGTGGCTTTAGGCAAATTACTTAGCCTCTCTCTCTGAGCCACCAAAACCAAAAACTCATTGCCATTGAGTCAATTCCAACTCATAGCGACCCTATAGGACAGAGTAGAACTGCCCCATAAGGTTTCCAAGGAGCGGCTGGTGGATTTGAACTGCCCACCTTTTGGCTAGCAGCTGAGCTCTTAACCACTGCACCACCAGGGCTCCTCTCTCTGAGCCACAGCTTCAGTTCCTCAAATATAAACTGGAAATTATAATAGTACCAATCTGTGGTAGATACTGGCTAATTGTTTACCAATACCTGAGTTATCTCCTTCTGCGGCACCCTAATAGGCTGCGTTTCTGAGCCACCGGGGCACTTCAGTAGGATCATGTGACTGAATTCTGGGCAATGGAATATGGGCAGACATGATGTAGGCCACTTCCAGGCTTGGTTCCTAAAACATCCCACAAGATCTTACACGTTTTCTCTTTCGCTGTTATGGATTGAATTGTGTCCCCCTAAAATATGCATTGGAACCCTAAACCCTATACCTGTGTATTTAATCTTGTTTGGAAATAGGGTTTTGTTATCTTAATTAAATCAGATGCCACACGAGGATCATCTACGAGTCAAGGAACCAAGGAAAGCCTGGGACTAACTACAAGGAAAGAGTCAATACAGCCGAGATCCTGATTTGGACGTTAAGCCTCTAGAACTGTGAGAAAATAAATTTCTATTTTTTGAAACCACCCACTTGTGATGTTTCTATTACAGCAGCACTAGGTAACTGAGACACCTATTCTTTGACTGAATCCAGTGGAAGACTCTACACCCCTAGAAGATGGCAGAGCTTGAGCCCCGGAATGCTGTTAGGAGCAGAGCATTTCCTGCCCCAATCCATATCCACCCCCATTTGATTAAGACATGAGTAAGAAATAAAGTTTTATTATATTAAGTTACTGAGATTTGTGGTTGTTTGCTACAACAGTTAGCCTGTCAGGTCTATTTGATGTTTTTGGAGAAAATCACATAATACTGTGGCTTGGTGCCACCGTGCATTCTTATTATCCTTGATTAGGTTCTCAATATTTCCAGAATCCCTATTACATGTTTCTCTAATCAGTTCATGAGTCCACCATTATAATGATTGCTTCAAACCTTCTCCACAGTCCTTAAGTGGTTGACCCTGCCATTTACTCTTAGCGGATAACTTCATTTCCTACATCATAGAGAAAATAGAAGCCATCAGAAGGGAGTACTCTGAACTACATGTTACCCAGATTCTCTTTCCCTCCTTGAAGATATAAGAGCTTCCCTCTTCCCATACTCTGAATACTATTCTCTGTTATTTTCTCAGAACCATAAACAATGGGTTAACCTTCTTTTGGAGTCCCTAGGTGGTGCAAATAGTTAATATGCTCAGCTGCTAACAGAAAGGTTGGCAGTTTGAGTTCACCCAGAGGTGCCTCAGAAGGAAGTACTGGTGGTCTACTTCCAAAAAATCAGCCACTGAAAACCTTACTCAGCACAGCTCTGCTCAGACACACATGGGGTCGACATGAGTCAGAGGTGACTCAACAGCAACTGTTATTTTTTCAGCCTTCTCTTTCTGTGTCTTCAACCTGCCCTCTTTCTCTAAAACCTTCCTGTCAGCATTTAAATGAGTTCTAATCTCTCAAGTCTTAAAAACCAACGAACAGCAACTTTCTCTCGAATTCACTTTGGCCTCCAGCTTGCCCTGCCATCACTCTCCTCCCTTTGACAGGTAGACTTTAAAGAGGAGCCCACACGCTCTTTCTCCACTTCCTCACCTCCCACTCAAAACGCCACCTACACCAATCTGGTTTCCATCCTTATTACTCCACCCAACAACTCTCTTACAGTAATCCGATAAGCCCCTTTCAATCTTCGTCTTATTGATCTTCAGTTGCATTGGACACAGCTAACCACTCGTCCCTTCTGGAGACATTCTACTTCCTTGTCTTATGTGCTGCTACATGCCTACTGCATGGCTTCTCCTCCTCAGTCAGCTTGGTGGGTTCATCCTTCTCATCGGGGCTCACTTCTTAGACTTCTCTTCACAACCAATACTCTCTTCCTAAATGATCTCATCTAGTTCCTTGTCCTCAATCACTGGCTGTATTGGTTTCCTAGGGCTGCTGTAACAAAGCATGACAAAGTGGGTGGCTTTATTTTCTTGCACTTCTGGAGGTCAGAAATACAAGTTCAGGGCGTTGGCAGTGTCACACTGTCTCCAAAGGCTCCCAGCTTCTGGTAGTCCCAGACTCATGGCATCATAACTCCTTTGTCTTCACATGGTATCTTCCCTCTATGTCTTTCTGTCTCTGTGTCTCTTCTCCTCCTCTTATAAGGACACTAGTCATATTGGATTAGGGCCCACCATATGACCTCATGTTAACTAATTACATCTTCAAAGATGCTATTTCCAAATAAGTGACAAACACAGGTACTGGGTGTCAGGATTTGAGCATAACTTTTTGGGGCACGCAATCAGCACATAACACTACCTATACTCAGATAACTGTCAAATTTATACCTTTAGTCCTCCACACGTCTCCTCTAAATTCCAGATTCATATATCTAACTGCCTACTCGAATGTCTCAAGGAATCTCAAGCCCAAGATTTCAAAATCAAACTCACAATCTGTCTCTCACAAATTCGATCTTCTTTCCATGTTCCCTGCCTCAGGGAATGGTACTATGATTTAACAGCCCCACCTACCTCAACAAGGTCCCTGGGTGGAGCAAACAGCTTGTGCTTGACTACTAACCTAAAGGTTGGTAATTTGAATCCACTCAGTGGTGCCAGAAGAAAGGCCTGGCAATCTGCTTCTGTAAAGATTACAGCCAAGAAAACCTTATGGAGCATCTCTACTCTGTAACTCATGGGTCACCATGAGTTGGAATCAACTGGAAGGCAACAGGTTTGGGGTTTTTTGTTTTTTTTTTTTTTTTTTGATATGTACCTCAACAGAGTCCCCAGGTGGTGCAAATGGTTAACACACTAGGCTGTTAATGGAAAGGTCAGAGGTTCAAATCCAGACACCTCGAAAGAAAGGCCTGGTTACCTGCTTCCGAAACATCATCCATTAAAACCTCTGTGGAGCACAATTAAACTCTCATACACATGGGGTCACCATGAGTCAAGTCGACTCTGTGGCACCTGGTAACCATTACTCAGCCTTCAGATCAGGCTGTAATGTGACTTCTGCAGGACAGCGTCCCTGACCTTATAGGCCAGATTGGGAACCTCTGCCTATGCTCATATAGTTCCCTGTGTGTTTCCTTTATTGCACATACCACAGTGTGCAATTATATATTGTATGTCCCAAATTAAAACTGATGTACTGCATAGCCCAATCCCACCACAGAGTCACTCTCAAAGAAACATAATATGTCAACTAAAAGTAAGAATTAAGAGTCATTCAATTCTTTACTAGAATCAGTTGAAGAGTATCAAGGGAATCCAGTTAATAACACTTCACAGCATTCATTTTGCTGTTACCCTCCCTCTCGATATCACCTCTCAGGACTGCCCCAGTGATCTCTCTTGAAGGTAGTATGGGCCATGGGGCCACACTATCTGATTTTGAATACTGGCTATACTACGTATTAACTCTGTAACCTTGAGAATGTTACTTAACTTCTTTATGCCTCAGCTTTCACATCTGTAAAATGGCAATAAAATCAGTACTCCTCACATTCAGCTTTTTGGAGAACTATAAGAGATAATAGGAGTCACTGGGTGGTGCAAACAATTAAGCACTTGGCTGCTAAACTAAAGTTTGGTGGTTCAAGTCCACCCAGAGGTGCCTCAGAAGAAAGGCCTGGTGATCTACTTCTGAAAAATTAGCCCTTGAAAACCCTATGGAGCACAGTTCTACTCTGATACACATGGAGTCACCATGAGTTGCAATCAACTCAACAGCAACTGGTATAAGAGACAATACTAGTAAAACGTATTAACGGTTTCTGAAATATAATAAGGTTTTCAATAAAGGTGTAAAAGCAATAATGTAAATATTTTACTTTATTATAAATTATTTTCATCAACCTCTGTTCTTTTTTTCCCCCCTTGCACAAATGGCTCCTCCTCACTTTTAAAATTTAGTCTCTCTCTACCCATTAAGGGGATTTTGCATCAGAACAGCTCAGGAACCCAGCTGACAGAGACATTCTCCTGGAGTGGAGTTGGGGAGGGAGGGAGGTGGGAGAAGCTTAGAGGGCAACAGTAAAATTCTCTTTAATAGCTGGCAGAGTAAATTACAAATATTTATAATTAACAAATTTTCTTTTACATTCACCACACTTCTACTATTGCTTCATAATTGTATAGCATCCTCCGCTACACTCCAAGCTCTAGGAGAGCAGAATCTGTGTTTATTTGACTTGTCAATGAATGCATAGTTCCTGGAATAGAGCAGGTACTCACATATCCTATATATGAATAAACGAGGGGTGTTATGATGATTAAATAAAATCATGTTGATTATTAAGTGATATAGTGCCTGGCACACAGTCAACACTAAACACATGTTAGTTCTTGGTATTATTATTCTTCCATCAATATCCATCCACTTTTCTACAGGAAACCCCTCCTGTGTCAATTTTACACCTAATCTATCTCCAGAACTCATCTCCAGGCACCTTCTTGGGAAGCATTCCCTGAACACCCTTCTGGACTAGCGGTCCCACTCAGGAGCTCCCACAGAGCCCTCTGCTTCTCCCAGTCATAGGATTAGCCAGTAACATGTCTCTTTCCTCACCAGATTGTAAATTCCCAGAAGGTAGGAATCTCTGGGTGGCACAAACGGTTTACGCTTGCCTATTAACCAAAAAGTTGCAGGTTTGAATCCACCCAGTGGTATCACAGAAGAAAAGGCCTGGCAATCTGCTTCTGTAAAGATTATAGCCAAGAAAACCCTATGGAGCTTAGTTCTACTCTGTAACATATGGGGTCACCATGGGTCGGAATTGACTCGATGGCAATGGGTTAGTTTGGTTTGGTTTAGCAGTCCCTGGGTGGCACAAAAGGTTAAGTACTCAGCTACTAACTGAAAGGCTGGTGGTTCAAATCCACCCAGAGGCACCTCAAAAAGAAAATATGGCAATCTACTTCCAAAAGATCACAGCCATTGAAAATCCTATGTAGCACAGGTCTACTCGGATACATGTGGGGTCGCCATGAGTCGGAATCGACTTGATGGCAACCGGTTTGGTTTGGTTAGTGACCATGTGGTATTTGACTTGGAACCTCCAGTGCCTGGCACACTGCTTGAAACATAGCAGGTGTTCAATAAACACGTAATAAATGTTATTCAATTCCAGTTTCTCCTTAGATACGTTCTACTTGGTTTCCATCAGTCCCTTTATGAAATTTGGGGAAAACTAGTTTTATTTGCAAACGATTTCTTAGAGTTGGGTTATTTCAGCATATATCATTCCATGTTGACTCTTTCTAGCTTCAGAATGAAATATGATATATTCTGAGGACCTCGTTCCCAAGCTGGGATGTCTGGTCTTTTCTAAACTAAACCTTTACTGGCTTTTAAGAATTTAGAAACATGAAAACATAGACTTGAAAGGGATTTGCTCCTCTAGTGAGCTGCCTAAACTACCCATAGCTAATGGTTGTTGAGCATATTTTCAAAGCTCTCCAGTGATGATAACGACAAAGTTTAATCAGCTTTGCAGCTGAGTTCTGCCTTAGGTCAAAAAGAGCTCCCTTGTTGCATTTTAATCCAATTTTGTCTGGTTTTCATCTCTATAGAGACGGAGAAAAGCCAGCTAGCATCCTCCTCCAAATAAACTGCTCTGTTCTTGAAGAAAATGATTAGATCAGTCCTTGGCTGGCCCTTTTCAAGGAGAAACCAGTTCATCTCCTTTAACCTTTCTTCATAGGTCTTATCCTCTTCCCTCCTAATGGTTTCTGTTGCTTCTCTTTGGATCTTTTCCAACTCCTCTATAGCACTCTAGAAATTCGGAAACCAAAACTTGACTCGACACTAATAAGGGTCTGACCAATGTTAAATATAGAAAAAATTATAGGTTCTCAGCCTTCATGTGTCATTCTTCGTCAGTACATGTCAGAGCAGGAGAATGTCATTAATCCAAATATCATTAGAGTATCATTTGTAATATTCTAAAACAAGGCTGGACGAGGTTTGACCACTTAAAAAATATATTTTTCTCCATAAACAACGAACAGAAGAACACAGGAAGTTATTAAAAATGCTTATAGCAATATACTATTTCAAGCATTCGTTGACTTAGAAATAATTGATATCACACATTACAAGCTGTTTTTAATTTTTTACCAGACCAATTTGCCTAACGAACTCTTTTAACCATTGGGTTAATAAACCAGGTTGCATTTCTGTGAGCATTTGAGAAGGATGCTGCATTTTGACAAGCAAATATATTTTATAAATTAGAGCTTGCATTAATTGTCTTTCAAATGTCTCAAAATAAGTGAAAATGTTTCTATATTTCAAAAACAATAATATGATATTTCTAAAATTACTGTACTTTTCTAATGGATTTTTTTCTCTTTTTCCTTTCAGATCTTTATTTGTGAAAGACTGTCGCCCAGAATAGATTTTCACATCCTCAGTTCCCCAGTTTTACCTGGAGATATTATCTAGTGTAAAGGTGCAGCCAGCAGTTGTTGGCATCTCTCTCAATAGCAGGTTGGGATTGAAAGGTATGTCTGGCGTACCAGTCTATACTGTTCTCAGTTGCTAAGTATCCACTTTTAACTCTTTCAGCTCCCAGGCAGACAAGGAAACTGGGACAGAGATAACTGACCACTATTCTATAAGATTACTAAATTTTGATACACATTCCTGAGTTTTCCACCTCACTTTCCTTTTGTTCCCCCAGTGACTACTTCCCCAAGTACTTCGTTTATTAAATTCATTTCTATTCTTTTAAAAAAATTTGTATATAAGTATTTTGCAAAGCACATTGCAAAAGCTTTGCTTGAGTTCATGGAATAATTTCTTTAGTTGTTTTTTCCCTTAAGTCAGTGAGATTCTGTTTAGTTTAGAGTTTCTTCTAAAACCAAAAAAACAAAAAAATCCAAAAATTAAAAAAAAAAACAAAAAACAGTTGTTGTTTTGATTTTGACTTTTTTTAGTTCCCCTCAAAGCAAAGTCCTGTACAAGGACTTGGGTAGTTTTTTATATTTGTTTGTTTAGTTTTAAGCAAGTGATGCCAAGGAGCAAGAGGGAAGAAGATGGAAGAGTCAAACAGGGAAGGAGGGAAAGTGAATATAAGGGTGTATTATCAAGGTCGCAGCTACAGACTGGGATTCAATTTTACCAGAACCTCTGAGAAGGATACAAAATTCCTTCCAGAATTGTCCCCTGAAGGGCAGGAGCACCAATCTCCTCATTAGAGGTTTGCCCAGGGGTATTAAGTCCCTGGCACTTCTGGGCTGACTTGTACACAGGCAGATGTTCTGTAGCAGGTATTGGGAAAGGTTCTGAAATTGAAAATTGAGTACCACAGACGGGTGACTGAGGTAGCTGTAAACCTTCATAGAACTATCTACTGCCCCTGCAGCTGAAATTAGAGGTGGGGTGAAAGACTGCAACGCAGAACACAGACAGAGCCCTTGCCTTGAGCCTTTTATATCATGAACATCTATGGTTTATAAAAGCCCCCAGAACAAGTTGGGCCACTTGATGGGAATACATGTCCCATGATGGGCCTTCTAATGAGCAACTAATTGCATTGGAAATTGGAATTTGGGGAGCGACATCTAATCTCTTTGTTATTAAAACATTCAGCTTTATTATGAATCCACATCCACACCAGGATACTTTCACAAACAGTACCATGGAAGTAAATCTTTGTCTCCATTCCCAGCATCAGGATAAGAAGCAAGAATTAGGCAGAAACCAGAGATACTGTTCAGAAGAGACCCCTGGGAAAAAGCACAAGAGCAAGCTCCATCAAAGAACTCAGTCTGGGACCTAAGGAGCTCTCAGGGGCTCAGCTTGGTGTCCTGGATCCCTATTGATTCCATGAGTCTGTGGCATCATTTCTGTTTGAGAAGGAACATTTTATTATAGTTACAAAATTCTCATTAGAAAAAATGTTAGATTTATATTTATAATTAAAGCAAATCAACCAATCAGTGCTTGTGGCTTAGACGGTAAGTGTGTGTAGAAAAAAAAAAAAAGGAAGGGAGAGTGCCTAAATTTATTTTTAGACAGCAGTTCTCAAATATTTTTGACCATGACCCACAATAAGACATATGTTTTACATGACTCAGTGGACATGTACATAAGTATTAAACTGGCACAAAAGTTCCACAAAATGATAATACTCCTTACTGTGTGCTATACAAGTACCTGGGTGGCCCAAATGGTTAAGCACGCAGCTACTAGCTGAAAGGTTGGCAGTTTGAACCCACCCAGAGGTGCCTGAGAAGACTGGCCTGGCGATCTGCTTCCAAAATGTCACAGTCAAAAACCCTATGGAGCCGTTCTACTCTGTATACATAGGGTCAACATGAGTTGGAATCAACTGGAAGGCAACTAACAACGTGCTGTGCACTCTGATACTTTCTGGTACATTCTATTCTGTTCTATTGTATTCTATTTGTTCTATTTAATGCTGGTCTAAACTTACTAAATTGTTTATATGACCTACTAGTAGGTCACAGGAACCTTGGTGGCGCAGTAATTAAGAGGTCAGCTGCTAACAAAAAGGTCAGCAGTTCGAATCCACCAGTCACTCCTTGGAAACATTATGGGGCAGTTCTACTCTGTCCTATAGGGTCACTATGAGTCAGAATCGACTCCACAGCAATAGGCAGTAGGTCACAAACTGTAGTTAGAAAAGCACTGCTCTAGGGCACTATAGTTTTGCACTTACAACTCCACAACTGATTTGTTTTCTTCATGTCATAAATCAATGTACATACGATTTGTTGCCTACTGTCACCATGGAATTGGCTTCCTTTCCAGCCTTTTTCCTCTACCCAAGAGCATGATAGTGTAGAATCTGTGGTTTTGGACATACATGAAACATTTCTAAGTCCTTTGATACTTCAATTTGTAAAGGATAAGCTGTAAAACCTACAATGGAGAGTCCTGGGTCAGGATGCTTTCACTTGCAAATAACAGAAACTCCACCTCAAGCTGTCTTAAATAATACAGAAATATATTATCTCACACAAGGAAGCTCAGAGGTAGGCTTGGAAGATTCAGTGGTTCACTGATATCACCAAGAACATCAGTTCTTTCCATCTCTCTGCCAATCTCCATGTGGACTTCATCCTAAGGCAGGAAGCAAGACGGTTCTATGTGTTCCTGGTATCACTTCCAGGCATAACTACAGTAGAGGAAAAAGATTGAGACACTGATTCTGCTATTCTTTTATGGAGAAGCTCTCCAGCAGATATCATATCCCACTGGCTACAATGAGGTCACATGCCTATTTTTGAATCAAAATCTGGCAAGGAGGATGTGATTACCCTTAAAAAGTCAGGCCCACTCTTGTAGATGAAGTTAGGGTTGCCTTCCTCTGAATTTCATAGCTCCATGGGGAGAAAGAGATATCTGAACAATTAAGTAAAAATCCTTAAAGTTATCTTTAATTCCTCTCTTTTCTCATACCCCACATTGAATCTGTCATCAAATCCTGGTGATTCTGACTTCAAATACATCCAGAATCAGACCACTTGTCACTATCTCCATTGCTGCTCCCCTGGTCCAAGCCAACATCATCTCCTGCCTAGATATTGCCATAGCCTCCAAGTTGGTTTCCCTTCTTCCACTCTCAACACCCTCCCTTCAGTCTCTTCTCAACACAGCAGCCAGAGCAGGCCTGTTGAAACAGTAGGTCAGATCATGTCACTCTTCTGCTCAAAACTCTCCAATAGATCCTCAGTTCACTAAGAGCCCACCTTTGAACATTTACGTCTTACCAGGCTCTGCACCGGAAGCCAGACATGGTCTTTGTGAAACAGATGTGGCACTTATCTTCTCTTCAGGGGAGTGGAGGTAGTAGGAGCAGTTAGGAAATACACACAACAAGCCAATTCAATAAGTAAAATATATAATATGGTAGAAGGTGTTAAGTGCTATGAGTAAAAATAAAGTAGGTCCCTGCCATCACATTTCCATTCTAAGTTACTTGAATGGCCTGGTATACAGTAGGCACCCATTATGTTGTTGTTTTTTTAGGTGCCGTTGAGTGGGTTTTGACTCCTAGACACCTATGCACAA
This sequence comes from Trichechus manatus latirostris, assembly GCF_000243295.1. Classification (NCBI taxonomy): domain Eukaryota; kingdom Metazoa; phylum Chordata; class Mammalia; order Sirenia; family Trichechidae; genus Trichechus; species Trichechus manatus. The sequence goes on along the minus strand of NW_004444227.1, from coordinate 1,047,587 downwards.
CAGAACAAAGCACTGCTCAATCTTGTGCCATCCTCACAATCATTGTTATGCTTGAGCCCATTGTTGCAGCCACTGTCAATCCATCTTGTTGAGGGCCTTCCTATTTTTCTATGACCATCTACCTTACCAAGGACAATGTTCTTCTCCAGGGACTGGTCCCTCCAGATAATGTGTCCAAAGACTGTGAAACGAAGTCTCACCATCCTTGCTTCTGAGGAGCATTCTGGCTGTACTTTCTTCCACAACAAATTGTTCATTCTTCTAGCAGTCCGTGGTATATTCAATATTCTTCACCAGCACCATAATTCAAAGGCATCAATTCTTCTTCAGTCTTCCTTATTCATTGTCCAGCTTTCAAATGCATATGAGGCAATTGAACACCATGGCTTGGGTAAGGCGTACTTAGTCCTTAAAATGACATCTTTGCTTTTAATACTTTAGAGAGGTCTTTTGCAGCATATTTGCCCAATGTAATACCTTGGTTGATTTCTCAACTGCTGCTTCCATGGGCATTGATTGTGGAAATAAGTAAAATGAAATCCTTGACAACTTCAATATTTTCTCCCTTTATCATGATGTTGCTTATTGGTCCAGTTTTAAGGATTTTTGCTTTCTTTATGTTGAGGTGTAATACATACTAAAGGCTGTAGTCTCTGATCTTCATCAGTGCTTCAAGTTCTCTTCACTTTCATCAAGCAAGGTTGTGTCATCTGCATAATGCAGGTTGTTAATGAATCTTCCTTCAATCCTGATGTCTTGTTATTCTTATAGTCCAGCTTCTCAAACTCTTTGCTCAGCATACAGATTAAATAAGTATGGTGAAAGGATACAACCTTGATGCACAACTTTCTTGACTTTAAACCATGCAATATCTCCTTGTTTTGTTCAAATGACTGCCTCTTGGTCTATGTACACGTTCCTCAAGAGCACAATTAAGTGTTCTTGACTTCCCGTTCTTCACAATGTTGTCCATAATTTGCTATGATCCACACAGTCAATGATCCACACGGTCAATGTCTTAGGCTTGGTTCTCTAGAGAAGCAAAAGCAGTAAAGCATATAAATATATATATAGAGAGATTTATATCAAGGAAGTGGCTCATGCTGTTGTAGAGCCTGGAATGTCCCAAGTCCGTGGGTCTGGATAGAGGCTCCCCCTGATTCACATAGACACAGAGGCTGGCAAACTCAAGATCTGCAGGTCAGAGAGCAGGGCTCTTGCTCACAGGCTGCAAAGATCAATGAATCCCAAGATCAGCAGGCAAGACCACAGGTAAACTGCAAACTCAAGTCCCAAGAACCATAGGTCAGAGCAACAGGAGCCAGCTGCAGTATCTAGCATGAACAAAAAGCCCATGAGCCTTACCAGAATGTCCACTTATTTTCAATGCAGGCCACACGCCCAAGGAAACTCCCTTTCAACTGATTGGCTTCTCACAGCAGATCCCATCGTGGAAGTGATCGCAACATCATACGACTGCCAAACCACTGAGAATCATGGCCCAGGCAAGTTAACACGTAACCTTAACCATCACAGTCCACCCCTTGTCAACTTGGCATCTGTACACATCTCCTTAAACCATACGTAATCTCTAAATAAAGACAATTATAAAGTCATACTGAGGCCTAACATGATACAACAAACACACATATAACCAAAAGTGCACTAGCCCTGTTTGCATCTTATATTTTATAAATGAAGAAAACAAAAATATTTAATGCACACATATAAAGCAGAAATACTCATAACAATTACAGTCCTCATTTCTGCAACTGGTCCCACAGTCATAACTGGTATTTAAAACTATCTTTTTCAGAATCATCTTAGGTGAAGGGAAGGACAGCACACACTACAGGGGAAGCTAGCACAACTGGACTAAATCAAAGCTAAGACGCTTCCTCAATACAATCAAATACTTTGAGAGACAGAGTAGCAGGGATGGGGGGTCTGGGGACCATGCTTTCAGGGGACATCTATGTCAATTGGCATAACAAAGCTTATTAAGAAAATGTTCTGCATCTTACTTTGGTGAGTGGTGTCTGGGGTCTTAAAAGCTTGCAAGCAGCCATCTAAGATGCATCAATTGGTCCCAACCACTTGGAGTAAAGGAGAATGAAGAACACCAAAGACACAATGAAAGTATTAGCCCAAGAGACAGAAAGGGCCACATAAACCAGAGACCTCATCAGCCTGAGACCAGAAAAACTAGATGGTGCCCAGCTACCACCAATGAACGTCCTGACAGGGAACACAACAGATGGTCCCTGATGGAGCAGTAGAACGATGGGGTGCAGAACTCAAATTCTAGTAAGAAGACCAGACTTAATGGTCTGACTGAGACTGAAGGTGCCCCGGAAAGCATGGCCCCTGGACTCTCTATCACCCTGGAACTAAAACAATTTCTGAGGCCAACTCTTCAGACAGGGATTGGACTGGACTGTGGGACATAAAGTGATACTTCTGAAGAATGTGCCTCTTAGTCAAGT